>NC_092671.1:24032402-24359069 GCF_964355755.1 Antedon mediterranea
AATAATTTAAATAGGAATTTAAAAAGAAAATATTGTACAACTACTATTAACGAAAATGCTAAAAATCCCAAGAAATTATGGAATACAATAAATAAATTAATACCTAAAACTAAACCCAGTATAAATAATGTATATAAAGATAACAATAAAAACTATACATCCAATGATAAGGACACAGCCAATGTTTTCAATGCTCATTTTACTTCAATTGGAAGTTCTTTAGCAAATCAATTTACTAACTCCAATAATACTAACTCCAATAATTATACTAGTAACACTTCAGAAAATTGTTTTGCGGGTAACAAATTTGAATTTGATCTTCTTACCCCTGATTACATTTTTAACCAGTTATGTACATTGTCACCTAATAAAGCTAAGGGTGTTGATAACTTTGATTGCAAACTTCTTAAACTAGCTGCTCCGATAATTTGTGACTCACTCTCATATATTTGTAATTTTTCTATGTTCAGTTCTAGATTTCCAGATGAATGGAAACTAGCTAAGGTAACACCTGTATATAAAGATGGGGATATGTCAGACCCTTATAATTACCGCCCAATTTCCGTTTTACCCATACTTTCAAAACTCTTAGAATCAATCAATTATACTTGTATTTAAGAACTAACAACCTTATTAATCCCTCCCAATCGGGCTTTAGAAGAGGTCACTCTACAGAAACTACTCTTTTAGATGTAACTGATTATATTTTAGATAACTTTGATAAAGGACTCTTCTGCTGCTTTATTTCTTGACTTGAAGAAAGCATTTGATACAGTTAACCATGAAATATTACTTACCAAATTAAGGAATTATGGGTTAAATGATATTGCACTTCACCGGTTTAAATCATATTTAAGTGGACAACCTCAAGTTGTTTGTATAAATTCAACAAAATCTGAAACCATGAATGTTAATATTGGTGTCCCACAAGGATCAATACTTGGACCTTTACTATTTATTTTATACGTAAATTCACTTCCTGATTTTCACGCTGCTGCTCTAGCCCGCTACGTCCCATTAGGACTACTCAATCAGAAGCTAAAGCAAGCAGCAGTTATAGTTCTAAGGACAGACAGTTTTGTGAAAATGGAAACTCCACTATAATTTATTGATTCCAGCTGCTACAGTAGACCCAAAAAACGTCTGGGAAAGAGTCTATTAGGACATGTCATGCTAAAATTACAAATCCCTAAGCATTTCTGGTATATTCACTGTCAGATATTCATTGAATTATTATCGAAACAGGCCATTAAAGTTTGTGTTTGTAATAGGATACTTGATAAGTGACCCTCAGATTTGACCTTAGCAATAAAATTAACTAAAGTGACAGAAATTGAGTATTCACTTCTGTAACAAAAAAATAATATTTATTCACATATAAAAAAAGAAAAGAAACCCCAAAACCATTGTCTGACAGACAATTTAAGTATTTGTTGCTTTAAATTACATTTTTTTCAGGTAAAATAACTATTATGTGACAATAAAATGACACATTCAAAAACATTTGAAATAAAAAATATTTTTCAATAAGCGAGCAGCGTTTTTTGTAAGAAATATTTATTGTTTATCTTGTAAATGTGTGATGTATGCAGATGATACAACACTCTTATGTAGTTCATCTGACACTTTAATACTTCAGCATCAACTCAATATCAATCTAAACAAAATTATAGAATGGTTTGACCATAATCAACTCACACTAAATCTTAATAAGACCA
The DNA here is from genome assembly GCF_964355755.1 of Antedon mediterranea. Classification (NCBI taxonomy): domain Eukaryota; kingdom Metazoa; phylum Echinodermata; class Crinoidea; order Comatulida; family Antedonidae; genus Antedon; species Antedon mediterranea. The sequence continues at coordinate 24,034,121 of NC_092671.1, forward strand.
AGCTTATGGTTTTCAGCACAAATCAGAAAAGGGCAACATTTAAGAATATAACTTTACTTCATAATAATGATACTATTGAAAGAGTTGATTCTTTTAAGTATTTAGGTGTCATTTTTGATCCTCAACTAAATTGGAAGGAACATATAGACAAAATGTCTTGTAAAATAGCTAAACGTATCGGTGTGATTCGTCGTATTAAGATGTATCTTCCTATGTATACTTTAAAAATGTTAGCAAATGCTTTAATTATTCCATTATTTGATTATTGTTGCTGTGTTTGGTCCAATTGTAACATAAGTTTTTCAGATTCTCTTCAGGTTTTAATCAACAGATTAGGTAGAATATTGTTATCTGTAGACATGTATACCCCTATTAATGATATCTTAAGTACTCTTGGATGGAGTAGACTTACAGAAAAATGGATGAAAATATTCTTATAATGCTATTTAAATGTTTAAAAGAAATAGCTCCAAGATACTTAACAATATTATTTCAATTTACTGTAGATAACCATAATAAATGCACCCGCTCCCAAAGTAATAATGACTTATCTATTCCATTATGGAATAACTCTCAGGTAAAAGAACTTTTGTTTATAGATCAACTAAATTATGGAATTCTCTACCAAATAACATAAAATCAGAACTGCATAATATGTCTTTGGCAACTTTTAAATCTTCACTATAGAAAACATATATGTATTAACCTTTTTGCCTTCACAATTGTAAATAGTTTTATATCTGTTTTCTTTCTTTTTGTTTTTCTTTTATATTTTATTTTTGTTGTAAATATGTTTACTGAACCACTTTGGAAATCAGTACATTTGTATAGAAAGTGTATTTCAGTTTAAAGAAAGAAGAAATAAATAAATAAATAATATATCATTAAATTATTAAATTAAAATACCTACCTTCTCCTAAACATTGATATTGAACCTCAAGGTACTTGAATGTCCCTGGGCAAGGGTCAGTAAAAACACCATTTGTGGCTAAGATAGAGCACTGTTGTCTACCCTGACAGGAGCTAATCACAGTCTCTCTACTACCATCAGCTGTACATGTAAAATCACTCATTGGACCAGTTGCGCAGACAGCACCATTTAGACGTCCGTACATTGCATCTACAATGTTGATAGTGCCGTTACACATTAGCTCCATGGTTTCCCGCTCACAGACTTGTCTAACAGTGTCACCTTGATTTGTAGGTACTAAAAATGATAAACAAAATCTCAGTTTTCTCAGTTTAATTGTAAAAACAACAACGTTGTGTAATATTTAGAATTTTTATATATCACAGGAATAATAAACCTATTTTGCAATACAAAACATGTGCATGAGAAGCACAAAGGATTATTGAATTATGATTGTACAGAAAGTTTATCTAATGAAAAATTGTTTTCGCAATGAAAGTGTACAAATACATTTCCTGTATAGTACTTCATTTACTTTATTAGCATGCATGCAATTCAATCAATTTTCCATGGATACATGTCTTCCTGCATAGTAGATAGTAGGCCCTTAAACTATTAAATTGAAAAAATAATGTAGTACTGTATTTGTAGTTGTAATATTGTGGAATGAGTCATTCAATGAATAAATACAAAAAATGAAAATGTCAACATTCGTTGGTTTATATGGAACAACAATACAATTTATGGTTTATTTTAAATTTATGCAAATAACAGTATATATGTTGAATATTTTTGTAATGAAAAGATTAGATTGTTTTTTACTACATAATATAAAACAACATGCAATTATACACAAGACATAAAGAAAGTGAAATAACAATGATGTGAATCATTTTCTTAAAACAATTAAATATGAAGAAGACAATACAATATTACTATACCTTTATTATTACCTATTTCTGAAAACTGATATTGTGGTATGCTAATACTAAAAAAATCTCATATTTCCAAAATGTTTTTTAAACATTACAATCATAAATGGAGATAATTATTATTTAGTACTTATGTACTTGTTTAAAATGAGTGATAATAACTTACAACAAAGACTATGCCAATAAAACATGATGATGATAACATTTGGTTAATTTCAGATACCAATGTAATCAGTAGAAATCATATAAATACTATAGTTTTAGATAATTAACACTGCCGTTCCGCAACCAAAACAATTGATGGGTCGTGAAATTGTTTCCGATACTGAAACTTTTTATCAATTATACACTGATCTATATGTGAAATGTTCACCTTTTAGGACGTGGATTTAATAACCTACCAACTAGTTCTACGACGCTACTTTTCAGTAGTTTGTATCGGCTGTGGGAACTTTTACAATGAACATTAGAATAATAGAAAGAACAATATAAACAGGTCCATCTCAAGTCACACTCATAGTGATGTTGTTCAGGCCCTAGGGAAAATCTGTATGGTTCAGGAGAACCACTTGACGTTAGTTGAACGCAAATGTGTTTACAGGCGGAAAAGTAGGCTACAATTGTTTTGCCAATTTTGAGCGCGCGTATTATTAGAGATGCCATTTATCATTACCTTTTTGTGCGAGAGTACCATGTCCAGCCATCTAGGGGTGTCATTTAACAAAATTCGCTTTGCCACAGGCCCCACCATTGGGGAGGGGGAGGGGTTTCTGTAAGCTCAAATACGCAATGTTGGGTCGCGAGAATTGCCAAAATAGGATCATGGGTCACGGTCAAAAAAGGTTCCGGAACGCTGATTAACTATATTAAATTAGTTGATAATGGCTAATGGATAATCTTTTAAATATAGAATTTAACCACATTCAGGTGAGAAAATATTGAGACGGAACAATTCATAGGCCAACGACCTATACTGTAGGCCTCCATGGTTAAATAAAGTTGAATTGAACATTTACATTTACAAGTTTGTCAAATAACACATTAAAACATCATTTATAAACAAAATAAAAATATCTGAGTTTTAGCTGCCTCCAATAAAATTATTTTAGATCAATAGCACACATTCTTAAAAAAACAAACATTTACAAACACAAAACAATTACAAAAATAAATTATATATTAAAACAATAAAGTTTAATTAATGAATTGAAATGTAAATACTTAAAGATGTATTGTCCACCCAAAAATGAAGATTAATTAAATCAAACTTTGATTTTTTAGTTTTAATAAAGTTAATCATTTTCGAGAAAAAAAAATGTTTTCACTCAACCAAAAACCCATTGGCAGGCATTCAATGTGACTGTTTTTTTGCTTTAAACTACAGTTTTTTTCTGGTAGGTAAATTGTGTTTGTTAATAAATACTACCGTATTTAATACGAGGATGGCGTTTATTCGGGGAGGCATTTATTTTTTTTGGTGTAATTATGTATAATAAAATAAATACTCCCTAGATATGAAAAAAAATACAACACAATTAATATAAAAAAGTGATAAAATACAGTAAAAATTGTACCAAAATGCTTGGTAAATTGTAGATCATGTCAATCAATACAATCTTATAATACATCTATTTAACTCAAAGTAGAGAATAATTGAATTTCAATACAATTCTTTTAGGTCTCATCAACCATTAGCCCACAATTGTCAAATTTAGGAGAGTCTGTTATGTTTTAAGTTATCCAAATGTTTTTTCTTTAAATCTGGGAAATGAATAAATCAAAATTTCAATTCAATAAAGTCTGAATATTTTTACCTTGTTCTTCAACTTCATATTGTGGAAGCATACCATCTGAAAAATGTATTAATAAAGGATTGTAACGTGGCAATCATTGTTTTTTTTTATCAAAACACAAAATTAATTTAAATTTTTTATATTTTTTTAAAAGTTTTTAATAACAACATGTAATAAAAGAATACAAACTGTTCATAAACTGTTAATTTCAATTTACATAAACAATATTATAAAGCTTTCATTGTATTTGACTAAAATACTTAATTCTATTATGAAATTAAGATACGTACCAGTCCTACAGCCCAATAGTTCAACTTGCATGCATGGTCGAATGCTTTCCATGTCCTTAGGTAACACACGCACAAACATAGCTTCAAGTGTTGGGCTAATGTTTATTGAGCTTTGACCAGCATATCTCTAGAAAATGAGAAAGTATTTTATCATTACAACAATAATGGAATGGTTACATATGCATAACAAGAATGAAAATAGAATATGAATAATTTAAGGGAGAGTCAATATCTTCAGTGGCATAACGGCTATGAGGACTTAATGGCTAAACTCAGGGGCCTGCCCGCCCCAATGTAGTTAAAGAGCAGGGCTCAGAGGTTGTCATCTATGCACAATGTAGTTAAAGAGCAGGGCCCAGAGGTTGTCATCTATGCACAATGTAGTTAAAGAGCAGGGCTCAGAGGTTGTCATCTATGCACAATGTAGTTAAAGAGCAGGGCCCAGAGGTTGTCATCTATGCACAATGTAGTTAAAGAGCAGGGCTCAGAGGTTGTCATCTATGCACAATGTAGTTAAAGAGCAGGGCCCAGAGGTTGTCATCTATGCACAATGTAGTTAAAGAGCAGGGCTCAGATGTTGTCATCTATGCACAATGTAGTTAAAGAGCAGGGCTCAGAGGTTGTCATCTATGCACAATGTAGTTAAAGAGCAGGGCTCAGAGGTTGTCATCTATGCACAATGTAGTTAAAGAGCAGGGCTCAGATGTTGTCATCTATGCACAATGTAGTTAAAGAGCAGGGCCCAGAGGTTGTCATCTATGCACAATGTAGTTAAAGAGCAGGGCCCAGATGTTGTCATCTATGCACAATGTAGTTAAAGAGCAGGGCTCAGAGGTTTTCATCTATGCACAATGTAGTTAAAGAGCAGGGCTCAGATGTTGTCATCTATGCACAATGTAGTTAAAGAGCAGGGCCCAGATGTTGTCATCTATGCACAATGTAGTTAAAGAGCAGGGCTCAGAGGTTGTCATCTATGCACAATGTAGTTAAAGAGCAGGGCCCAGATGTTGTCATCTATGCACAATGTAGTTAAAGAGCAGGGCTCAGAGGTTTTCATCTATGCACAATGTAGTTAAAGAGCAGGGCTCAGAGGTTTTCATCTATGCACAATGTAGTTAAAGAGCAGGGCTCAGAGGTTGTCATCTATGCACAATGTAGTTAAAGAGCAGGGCTCAGAGGTTGTCATCTATGCACAATGTAGTTAAAGAGCAGGGCTCAGAGGTTTTCATCTATGCACAATGTAGTTAAAGAGCAGGGCCCAGATGTTGTCATCTATGCACAATGTAGTTAAAGAGCAGGGCTCAGAGGTTTTCATCTATGCACAATGTAGTTAAAGAGCAGGGCTCAGAGGTTGTCATCTATGCACAATGTAGTTAAAGAGCAGGGCTCAGAGGTTTTCATCTATGTACAATGTAGTTAAAGAGCAGGGCTCAGAGGTTGTCATCTATGCACAATGTAGTTAAAGAGCAGGGCTCAGATGTTGTCATCTATGCACAATGTAGTTAAAGAGCAGGGCTCAGAGGTTGTCATCTATGCACAATGTAGTTAAAGAGCAGGGCTCAGATGTTGTCATCTATGCACAATGTAGTTAAAGAGCAGGGCTCAGAGGTTGTCATCTATGCACAATGTAGTTAAAGAGCAGGGCCCAGATGTTGTCATCTATGCACAATGTAGTTAAAGAGCAGGGCTCAGAGGTTGTCATCTATGCACAATGTAGTTAAAGAGCAGGGCTCAGATGTTGTCATCTATGCACAATGTAGTTAAAGAGCAGGGCTCAGAGGTTGTCATCTATGCACAATGTAGTTAAAGAGCAGGGCTCAGAGGTTGTCATCTATGCACAATGTAGTTAAAGAGCAGGGCCCAGATGTTGTCATCTATGCACAATGTAGTTAAAGAGCAGGGCTCAGATGTTTTCATCTATGCACAATGTAGTTAAAGAGCAGGGCTCAGAGGTTGTCATCTATGCACAATGTAGTTAAAGAGCAGGGCTCAGAGGTTGTCATCTATGCACAATGTAGTTAAAGAGCAGGGCTCAGAGGTTTTCATCTATGCACAATGTAGTTAAAGAGCAGGGCTCAGATGTTGTCATCTATGCACAATGTAGTTAAAGAGCAGGGCTCAGAGGTTGTCATCTATGCACAATGTAGTTAAAGAGCAGGGCTCAGAGGTTTTCATCTATGCACAATGTAGTTAAAGAGCAGGGCTCAGAGGTTTTCATCTATGCACAATGTAGTTAAAGAGCAGGGCTCAGAGGTTGTCATCTATGCACAATTTAGTTAAAGAGCAGGGCTCAGAGGTTTTCATCTATGTACAATGTAGTTAAAGAGCAGGGCTCAGAGGTTGTCATCTATGCACAATGTAGTTAAAGAGCAGGGCTCAGAGGTTGTCATCTATGCACAATGTAGTTAAAGAGCAGGGCTCAGAGGTTGTCATCTATGCACAATGTAGTTAAAGAGCAGGGCTCAGAGGTTTTCATCTATGCACAATGTAGTTAAAGAGCAGGGCTCAGATGTTGTCATCTATGCACAATGTAGTTAAAGAGCAGGGCTCAGAGGTTGTCATCTATGCACAATGTAGTTAAAGAGCAGGGCTCAGAGGTTTTCATCTATGCACAATGTAGTTAAAGAGCAGGGCTCAGAGGTTTTCATCTATGCACAATGTAGTTAAAGAGCAGGGCTCAGAGGTTGTCATCTATGCACAATTTAGTTAAAGAGCAGGGCTCAGAGGTTTTCATCTATGTACAATGTAGTTAAAGAGCAGGGCTCAGAGGTTGTCATCTATGCACAATGTAGTTAAAGAGCAGGGCTCAGAGGTTGTCATCTATGCACAATGTAGTTAAAGAGCAGGGCTCAGAGGTTTTCATCTATGCACAATGTAGTTAAAGAGCAGGGCTCAGAGGTTGTCATCTATGCACAATGTAGTTAAAGAGCAGGGCTCAGAGGTTGTCATCTATGCACAATGTAGTTAAAGAGCAGGGCTCAGAGGTTTTCATCTATGCACAAGATACTAATAAAGACTGGTACACAGCACAACAGCTACAAGCTGATCAGCACTAAGCAGTTTCGATATTTCCAACACAAATTTCCTTTTGTAGGTATACTGCAACTCATCTCTACTACTACTAACTTCTATCATGGTTTAAAAGGTACAATATATACCGAGTGTACGTAAAAAATACTACCCTTCACTTAAATATTTAAAAAGGCTACTTAGCTACTTACTGCTGGAGCATCACTTCCTACTGGAGTCCAATTGATACCATCACGACTATAGTGTACCTCATAGGAAAAACGATGCATTGTTTCACCCCGAGTGATTAAACCAGAGATAGTTGCAAGGTATGGTAAATGAATTTGGAGATATGGGTTTTCATCATCAGGTCCTGCACACCAGATACCACCAGAATTTAGTCTGGCAGCTGATGGTCCATGTGTTTCATCTTCACTGGTTGATGATGTAATTCTGCTGTTCTCTATATGACCATTTTCCATACCCAAGGGTGCCGAACATTCTAAATTAAGATTATAATTAAAATGTTGTGGTTGTTACTTATACCCTTATTTTTATTATTATTACTTTGATATTGAATTGAAGGTTATTGAATAGTATATTTCCAGGACAAGTCTCGTTTGCATGTCTAACTGATCGTAAGCGATTAGCCACTCACAAGCCAATTGGGTCGTGAGCGAGATTGTGTCAAATAAGAAATTTGGTTAAACTGCATCCACAAGTAAAGTAGGTCAAGGGTGATCGATTCGTACCAAAATATTTAGAAAAAATTAAGTAGGTCAAGTGTTATAACGTTTGTAAAGCCAGTTACTTATTCGTCGTAGAGGGCGTAGATGCAAAAAAGTTCGTGGAACTAGGGTGGCAAATGGTAAAGTAGGTTAAGGGTGATCGATTCATACCAAAATATTTGAAAAAATTAAGTAGGTGAAGTGTTATAACAATCGTAAAGCCAGTTACTTATTCGCTGTACTAATATAGTACCCATAGTTCTTTTGTATGTATTACTCATAAAAAAAACCTATATTTATATTATTTTCATAAAACTATGGTATAGTCTATTTTGTGGGTGTTCACTTTACAATTTGTGACAACTTTCCTTTGAACATACAGTAGTAGTGAAAGTATTAAACAAATAATGAATGTCATGAGGTGAAATATAACCTTTCATCATTCACCGAATGACATTATTTGTACCATTCCACGAACATAATCATTCATTATTTGCTTTAAATAACATTTAAATAGATTCCTGTCATTTGAGTCAGTTTAAATAAAAGGTAGGCCTACATTTGATTCACATTGAAACAGTAAAATAAAATGTATTAGTTTTTTTGTAACATATTTACATTGCACTGCTAAAATTAAAACTAAATTCTTGTTTTTACCTTCCAGATGCACACTTGAATGAGCTGTGGAATAAAAATATATTTCATATAATTAATATTGTAAAGCTTACATTAATCTACATAAATACATGGTTTTTATTATCCTGTTCCTTGCTAATACTCCCATTATCAAAAACGGTATAAAAGCAATTCTATGACAGAAGGGATTAACTTAATAAAAAATAAACTTACGAGGTCTAACACAGTCATAAACAACTTCCAAATACTTGTAAGTTCCTCGACAAGGATCACCAAAGACATTGTTATTTGCCTGTATTCTACAGCTTTGTGTTCCTTGACAGTGCTCAGTTATTACCTCCAATGATGAATCTGCTTCACATTCAACGGTTCTCATTGCTCTGTGGGGACACACTCTTTCATTATGGCGTCCATAACTTGCGCTGTAAATTTGTATATTTAATGCTCCACAGTTAATAGTCACATAATCTCTTTCGCAAGCTATTGTAAGGAGACCTAGTGGAATAGCGTTGATAGATGCTTCTGTTAGGAAAAAAAATATTTGACAGTTCAACTTATATCAACAAATATGTTTACAGCACTGTAATTTGAAAGACACATTATCACTGCTTGAATTTGTTGTACAATACGTACCAAAATCACAAAATTTGAATTCTCCATCACTCCCCCATCCTGTTGTAAATCCAACATAATTCACAAAAAGATGATTCCCGTCTCTAAAATGCATAAAGGCTGCCTTGCCTCCTTCACCAACTCGAATGTCGCCTTCAACAAAACTGATCCAAAATGATCTATATTCATCTCGATCCACAAATCCACCAGTGTTTCTAGGCCTATATTCCACCAGATTAGTACCCTGACGGCTGCGTCTAATAACTGATTTTGTGTTTCTCCATCCTCCAATCACAATTTCATATTGTTCATCTAAATTGTGGTTTTGACTGGACAATGTAATATGAACATCATTTCTTGCCTTAACTTCAAATTTGATTAAGTGTGTAGTACTATCCAGTCTCTTAAGATTATATTGATAGTTGTACTGAGTATCTGTCTCATAATAATGACAGCCATCTGCATATATAAAGTAAAGTTATTTTATTTTAATGTTTTTAAAACAAACAAAAATATAGTGAACCTCATCACTCGAACTTGGACCGCCTGCTTGATATGCAGATGTCCTAACCATTAGACCACTGGGGCTTTCATGGTATTGTTCAAACTCGATTGGATAACGACTCTTTAACATTCTCGGCGTGGTACGGCGGAACAGCACTAGTCCTCAGTTGTACGCACGCGCAACAGAGATCAAATTGATACATCCTCATCTTTCAGTATTTTTATTCACGAGGCGGGATCTCCGAAGAGATACTTTTATATATATAAACACAAGAGGCAAAGAACATTAATTCTAAATATATATATATAAATCATAACGGACATTGTGAGAATGATTATCATGTGACATTTCATCTTTGAGAATACCATAGATTTATATTTTTATCTTTTCTTTTTTTTTAATACTTCTTTTTACTTTGTGATGAGGATCATCCAAGTTTTAGTTAAGAAGTTGATTACTATCGTTTAAATAACTGAAATAGTTCACAGGGACTTACAGACAGGAGTATAAATTACATTTACAAAAAAAACTTAAAAATACATTGATAATATCTATGAACACCATGTAAAAAAGGGAAATGAGCAAGTAGTCGCACATGGCAGCAGCGTGCAGGATTGCAATTGGCTGCATCTCATATTTTTATAATTGGACCAAACCACTAAAAAATATGACTCAACCACCAGAATTACAAATCTACAACATTTATATATTATTTAATAAAGTGAGTAGGTTTTCCTACCCCAAATTGTGGATCACCTTCAATTTGACTGAATTCTATGGTTCCTACTGCCCTTGTACTTTATTCAGTGGCGTAACAGCTATGATCGCTCACTGGCTAAACTCAAGGGCCCCAGAGCTTAAGGGGCTCTCGAGCATGAGCAGCATAGGAGGGCCACTTAGGAGTGCTAAACCAGGGACCTTTCCTCCTGCAAGAACTCCCATGTTTTAGATTCAGGGACGCAGTACAAAAAAATGTTGTGGAACGCAGCATTACATTACATAGTATAAAGATAATGAAAGACACATACCTTTTCATAAAACATTTTGGTCACAAGTTACAACACAATCACATACTGAACTGTCTAATTTAACATTAATACATTGGTTAAACAATCAGTATAATAAAACTCCATGAACCTAAAAATTATTTATAGGTCCATGATAAAAAAATTACTATTCATTTCAACGTCATATTGCTACAGTATTTTTATATGATTTGATAATACTGTAATCTATGTACAAACCTCTACAACATGCACTCATGCAACAATGACAGATCTACAGAAACTACACATACAACAATAAAAACATGCAATTAATGAATACCAAGTGTTTGAGATACAAACCATCAGTCACTTACCTGTGGCTGAAAAATAAAAAAGGCACATATTGTTATTGTACAATTATTAAAACACCCTTTATAGGAGTTTACATTTGAAACATACTAATGATTTAAATACCACCAGTCATCACCTGATCAGCCTAACAATCTATAATACTATTCATGACTTACTTGTTTGTATGGTGGTGGTCAAAATTGTTGTAGGATTTACTGAAAAAAAGCAAAAAGGTAAATGTCATTTATTAAGCTTTTATAAATTGTTTTCTCCTCCTTTTCAGTTTCAGTTTCAGTTTATTTTCCATTTCAATTTATGAACATAAGATAAACAACCTATATGAATGGATAACCGTAAGAGCGAAGCTCGTTAGCCGGTCACCCGTTAGTGCTGTGACATTACAGACAACATAAAGACTTTTCACTGGCTTGCCTGGTAAAACAAAGTAATCTCTCAGTTTGTATTATAAATTTTTATATTTTATTAATAATTGAACCTCCTGAATGAAAATAAAGTTTTAAATTAAAAATCCTTCAATGACAACAAAAAAACAATAAAAGATAAAGCACCACAATGAGATTCAAAGACCAATTTAAAACAGATTTTAGTTTACAAGTGTTGCATGTATAAAGAGTGATATCGCCCTCTATCTGGGACAGAGGCAACATGGTGGATATATTGTAGAGCACATGTGTTGATACCTGAATAAAGAATGTTGTTATTAATCATTGTCGTATGAAGTCTTCAATCATAAAAACAATACATAAAACAACAAGGAAACCGACAGAAGAAAAAAGATTTGAGTTTGGCAGGAAAACCCTAGGAAAATGAGTGCCAATGCGTCATAATTGGCAAAAAACCCTCAAGTATATGTGGCAGATGCAAGAGCAATATAATTTAATATCTACTAATGTCTACTTCCAGAGATATCGCCGTCTGAAGTTCTGGATGTTACAATCAATGTTTTGAGAAAAATGCTTTTAAAGTTAACAGGAAACGCCTTAGGAAAAGGGTATTCTAATTGTTTTATTTCAATGAACCTTCGCACATTTGTTACCTAATTATTGTTTTATTATTATGCAAAATTTTCATTAAAAACAACCCACTGCAACACTTTTAATTTAAGCATAAAACATGACATGTCTCTGTGCATGTTTTTTTGTAAATCGGAAAAAAAGCAACCCCTGTACCATTTTAATGTAATTTGTAACTAGCAATTTGGCTCTTCAAAGAATCCATGTGTCATAACTGTTGCAAAGTGTGAGATCATTTTGTAATTTTACATAGCAACACGTTTAATCAGTTTTTACATTTTCCAACATGTGCCGATCATACTCTTGATCTTGTACTATGCAATGTGCAAGAACATTTCATTTGGTGAAGATATTTTTTTCCTCAGACCATTGTGCAATAAAACCCAATTAAATTTAGTAATTTTAGTCAAATTAATCATAATGATAATCGATAAAAAACCTGAATTCATTGATATCCTTGAAAATCCTTACCCGCACTCCCTGGAATCTTTTGTACCTTGCTGACAATGTTGAAGCTGTTAATTTATTTTAAGAATTTATTTATAAAGTTGACTCAAAATTAAAACTTCTTCATTGGTTTAACTGTGAACTCTATAATTCACTCAAGTTAAAAGAATATTGCTCCAGAGTTAAGAGGTGTAATTTTAACCAAATTAATATTGAAAATTTTAGTTTTGCAATGACTAATTAAAAAAAAAAATCTATGTTACCATTGTAGTACTCTCCTCCTGCCACTGATTGAGAAATGAGGTCCATGTTGTACTTCTGGTCATTTTTTCGTAAAATGTTTCATTAGAGCAAATATAAATATTTACATTCTGAATAAATCAGTGAAAAAATCAACTGTCCCTGACTAGTAGTAGTTTTTGAGATATGATAACCCTGTAATTTCACCTTAATTTACATATTTAAGCTAATTTGCATATCATCGGATGAGTGACAGAGGTGTGATGCTCAAATTTTGATCTTCTAATCATATGTGACCATTTAAAAATCTTGTTTGCCAATTTGTTTCACTCAAAATGCTAGATTGCCTAGCCCAGCATTTCGTGAATTTTTTATTTAGCGGCATAAAATCCGGTTACCGGAACCAAACTGTGGCCAAACTACCCGGCTGGACCAATGTAATACAACAGTCAATGTAATAAAACAGAAAAATTTTAAGAATATGGACCTGTAGGTCCTCGAAAATTGCATTGTATTTATTTTATTTATTTATTTATTTTAACTTGCGCTGAAGAAGTTTGACGGAACGTCGGCCTACCCTATACTGAAGAGTGTAATGATAATGTCAGAATAGAATGTGATAGGCATAAGATGCTTTACTTTCATTGCCTCATCCTTCGGATGGGATGTAAAGCTGTTGGTCCCATGTACATATAGTGCACGTTAAAAAACTTTCGAAAAGAGTAAGGGACTGTCTCCTGGTGTGCTGATCTGGTAGGTGCTGCACTGCTTGCTAACGTGGGTCCGTGGAGGGCCTGTCATGGGTCCGGGACAAAAATGGGTCCGGCCGGAGCAGTTTTGGCTCTAAATTTGTTGCCAAAAGCAGTCTACCTCTTTCAAAATTGTTCTAGGTTTTTTTCTGTCGATTTTATTTAAAATTACTAAGCCTACGACATATTTTAAATATCTCGTAATATATATACCACCATATTTATAACCCCAGGGCGTTTGATGTTCAGGAGGGTTTTTAGGGGCCATTTATTCAAGGGGGGAATTTTTTCAGGGGATGCATTTATTTTTTTGGGTGTAATATGGTAATTTGTATAATCAAATAAATACCCCCTAGATATGAAAAAATACAACATAATTAATATCGAAAAGTGATAAAATACAGTAAAATTGTATCAAAATACTTGATAAATTGTAGATAATATGTCAATCAATGAATTCTACTACAAATAGAAATGTATAATACAATATCGTGTAGATAATGCATGTGACGGGGCGTTTCTGGGGCGGATACAAACATTTTTTAAAAGGGGGATCCAGAAAAAAGGGCACTTCAACCAAGGACATAACTTCTTTTTTTTATTATGCAGGGGTGCAACGTGCATTCACATTCTTTTTTACATAGATATTTATGACTTTTAACAGATTGTGTTTGTACTTCATAAATATGACACACACAACCCGTTAAAATGAATATCCAGGATTTTGAATTGGGGGTATTTTGGGCCACCACAGGTATAGGAATATTTTGAGAATATGAACCCCTATTTGCACCCTCGAAATAAACAATTTAGGTATGGTTATTTTGTTTAGAAAAATGCAGGTTTGTGTTATTTATATTATCTATAAGGATGGAGAAGAACTGATTGTAAAGATGAATTTGAAAAAAAAAAAAGAATGATACCAATGAATCAATGAAAAATAGTGCCGACCATTAAATCAAAAATGGGGGCGTTTATTCGGGAGAGGCATTTATTCAAAGCAGGGCATTTATTTGAATAAATACGGTAAGTAAGTTATTATAAATACTGTAAAACCAATATATTCTACCTAAAAACATGACAGAGGTGTTCAATCAGATTTCATCCTGCCTGGACACGGATGGGTGTGCCAGCTAGATTTTATTTTAATGATTGATTTAATTAATCTTTCTTAACAATCATTAAATAGTGTATACTATTGCACGTCATGTGACCCCCCTTCATACAATCAAATTACAGGAATTTAGGAGTTATAATACTATTTATTGATTGATGAGTTGCTAGTAATAATATTTTAAAAACGGGCTGAATTTTAATATTAAAACTAGATTTGAATTCATCACTTTGATGACCATGTGCACATCATACATTAGAATATTGCGCACAGAAAAAAGACTAGAGTATACCATCATTATGATGACGTCATAACATCCAAGAGATAACAATTTTGCATGAATTCATATCTACAACTTATCTACTTACATTTAATATGAGTTAAGCTATAATAGATTCAAAATATTTTGTAAATGCAAATTTTCTAATTCAACGTGTTTGTAGGGCATGATTTAAAGCAGGGGCGGACTCAGGGGTGTTGCCCGAGCAACACCCTAAATTTCATACTAAATGTTTTTTCCTGCCTCTAAATTAAAATTTAGATCCCATTTCTTCATAGATATTAACCATTAACGTTATAGCCCAGCCCAGGGTTGGAAGGGTCAATATGTAAATTGACTGACTGCAGCGTAAAATTAACCGCGCACAATTTAACGGCGTTCAGCGGATTTTTTTTTTTCCATTTCTCCACGTCCGTAAAATTGGGCCGAATTTCCGTAGTAATTACGGACGTTCCAAACTTTGAAATAACAGTGTTTGATTGCTTCTTCCTGCAAATTTCAATCATATTTTCTTTTCTGGAGTGTGGTTTATTTTAAGCAACACTGTTGTACAGTATAGTGGATAAATGAAAATTAATTTTGGAAATTGTGGTTTTACTGACTTATTTAGCATTTATTTCAAAATAATACAATTCAACGTTTTGCTCAATATATTTATAACAGCAGCTTCACATTTTTTTTCTAACTAAACTTGATTAAATTATTAATTTATAGGCCTAGTAATTAATTTGTATTAATTGATTATAAGTGCTAGAATAATATTACCTTGCCGAAAGTACCTTCGTCGGGGACTTCCTCTGACGTTTGCATTGAACACAAACAAATGTTATCCTTAGTCGCGTGTGTTTTACCGGCGGAAAAAATAGGCGGGATAAATACTGCTGATAGATATTAGAGTGTCATTTCCGGCAAAACTAGAGGTGCCAATTATCGTGCGAGTGCACCATTTCCAGCCATCTAGAGGTGTCATTTAACAAAATTCGCAAATACTTGGTTTCTTAATGGCCCTGGACTCTTGGGCAACCCCTTAAAATAGTCTTGCGACCGCCCCTGTTTAAAGTGAAAATGAACTTTTTTTTTTTAATTAATTACTAGAAAAGGCTGGAAAATCATGTTTCAAGAGAAAAAAACATTTTTTATACTCCTAGCGCACCGTACGCGTAAAATAGTTTGCGCACGTGGGAATTTTTGACATACATAAAATGTTATGATTCGCATAGAAATACGTTAGAAATAGCGCACAGAAAAATATTATGTCATTATAAATCAATGTGCTTGTATGGTGTGATTTTGTACAAGCTGTGCACACAAGTGCGTGCGCAAAATGCAAAACAATTCAAACATTTTGAAATTTCATAAAGTTTCTTGCACAACTACAGTTTATTATAGGCCAATCTTCTGACAAAGTTATACCTATTTATTTTCACATGCATTAAGAGATATGATGCAAACAAAAATCGTGGAAAGAAGAACTAGATTTGACGAGTTTGGGTTATCCTCGCAAACGTAACAAGCACATATGTTAAAATATGAACGCCAACAATTATTATGCCATTTGATCCTACAGTATGACATGAAGACCTTTACAGTGATGAATTGTGTCTATTTTGTGTCTACAGTATACTGTATTTTTACAGAATACATTGTATTATATACAGTGTAGCATAGAATGTATGAATGTAGAATTGCGAGACCCATATTTTATTCCATTTTTTAACCTGATGACGTCATCCAAATGAAACATGAAGATAACAATTTTTTAGAAGATAAATATCCAAGTGTCAATAAAAAATAACTTTTCGTTTTTAATCTATGATCAATCATTGAAATTCATAAAATTGCGCAAGTAAAATTGGAGGTGCACAACTTCATGTAGATGTCCATATGTTGACAAAGTTATGACATGTTATGTTTACACACTTTTTAGAATAAGCCACAAATATGACAGAAACAAACAGATACTAGGCTACTAGGCTCTATTACTAAAAGAAAGAGAAAAAAAGAAACAGGACAGTTACAATGAGTTATCCACTACTAAGGTGCAGATAACTAATAAAAAATAAAACCTTGTAGTTTTCAATATTGATGGCTATTTATGGCCCTTTAAAAATGATATATAAATAGGCCTAAGCCTACATTATGGCTAATTTTGCGCACCAATGCATATATTTGTAAAAACAGTTCTACTGCCCGGATTAATTTAATTAATTAATAATACCGTACTACTACAGTATGTACATAATGAATAAAAATTTGAGATTGAGTGCATGTTTTAAACGCTTTATGTAATGTCCACCAACCACATGAACTTGCTCAACTACAGCATCGACGTTGTCGCCAATTATTAAACTTCTGTGTCCCCTTTTTCTCATTTATTATCTATTATTTTTAGAAAATGTTAACTGTTTTTTGTTTTTATTTGAGAAATAAAAATTATTGATTGATTGAAAAAAAAAAAAAAAAAAAAAAAACATTGCTAGGTCTAGCCGGCCACGGGGCCGAGTCACAGCCTGGCACCGTCGATAGGCATTCTCTACAGAGAAGCGATATGAAAAAAAATCAGGTCTTTATACGATGGCGTCACCCACGTATCCAGCACCCCATTGGCTGATTCTGACGTAAAGGAATTTTACCGTACCTTTAGCAAACCGAAGTGAGGATACGGTACTGTATCTTTAGCCACAGCGTTAATTTTAACGCTTGAGTTGCTGATCAGTTACCCGTATTTACTAGACTACAAGCAGTCTAGCTAATGTGCTAGGCCAAGTAAAGTAGTTGTAGGTGGATTACCGGTATTAACACTTTGAATTAAAATAACGACCTGAATTATAGTAGAATCCTTCCTCCCACCTCTTCCATTGCGCCCGATTGTCGCATTTTCACGGGTGTCTAGAAAACTCATATCTCAGATATATCTGAGTTTTCTAGATCTAGAAAACTCAGATATATGACTTTTCTAGATCTAGAAAACTCAGATATCAAGATCTGAGTTTTCTAGTTCCAAAATGGAACTAGAAAACCCAGATCATCAAATGGATCGTTCCATTATTAATAGAGGGGAGCATGTTTGAAATACTACAGTATTATATTTTTCTTACTACTGTAACTTGTAGTAGCAGCCTACGACTTAAATCATAAAGAAATACAGTATACACCTTTTAAAATGTAGGCTTAGCATTTAGGCCTAGTCTAGCTAAGCAAACTCAATTCACGGTTCAACGTGTGGGCGCTATCACGATGTATCGCGAAGAGTAGGCCTGGCTCTGTTAGGCAAGAAGTGGTCAACTCGTACCAAAAATAACTCGTACCTATTCCCAACTTGGCTCACTCGTACCTCAACCAACTGGTACCCACACCAACTCGTACATATCTAATTTTTAAGCCTACAATTTAACGGCAACGTGCACTGTATTTTCTTTATGATTTAAGCCATAGGCCGCTTCTAAATGTTACAATATTAGTACACAATAATCAGTTTTAATAATACTCTAGTATTTCAAATGACCTACCTGCTGATTAATAATGGAACGATCCAAATGACCTGCCAACCAATCAAATGATGATCTGAGTTTTCTAGTTCCATTTTGGAACTAGAAAACTCAGATATCTGACTTTTCTAGATCTAGAAAACTCAGATATATCTGAGATCTGAGTTTTCTAGATCTGAGTTTTCTAGACACCCCATTTTCACTACTCGATTTTGTAGACGGCCTCTATGAAAAACATTACTAATTCTAAACCACTTATATTAGGCACTGGCGGATGATGGTGGTAGCAACTTACACACACAGTACCACATGGATTAAGATTCCTTAATATAAATGAAAAACGTTAAAGTCCAGGTGCATGAAATCTGTGTGTTGTGTACACAACATGCATGCTATTCTAGGAGAGTAGCCTACACTTACCGTATGTAATCAGGCTTCTAAATAGTTTAGGCCTATCTTTAAGCTTCTGCTGTTTTTAGTTTTTGATGAATAATATTATTTGTTTTGTGTTCGTTCTTTTAAAAAGGACGACGAGTGCGTTTGCTCATTAACTTTGTTGCACTTGTGTGTTTTAGCTCACAAGTTTGTGATAGAATTGCTACCTACTTAAAAAATATTGTAAATCAACAAAATTATTCAAGTAGTGAAGTGAAGTTATAGGTCTGCAAATAACACAAAAACACTCTGGTCTAACAAAGTGCCCTGACCAAATAAAAAATAATGAATATAAAAATTATTATAATTAACGAACGAACGAAAAACTCACAACGCATGCAACGTTTATTGAACATCAACCTAGGCGTACATAAAAGTAACACTACTATAATCTACTAGTTTTTTTACTATGTCAATAAACAAAAGGCAAATCTAAGTATTGATGTATTAAGCTGACAAAAAAACAATAAACCATAATACTGTGAATTAAAAAAAATAACAAAAACATGTTTACCATTACTTTTTGGTATTTATCATTTCTTCATCATATCAACACAAAAGCAGTAGGCTACATACCCACCCGTAAAACTTAATATCATATTAGAATAAAAAGAATAATATAATTTCCACATATAAATCCAAAAACAATTTTTCCGAAAGAATGAGCCACCACCAATGATTTGTTTCAGCTTACGTTCACAATTGTAGTAAATCCGCATGTATTTATGGGTTCCTCTGCATGGATCTCCGAACACAGAATTGGACGCGGGAATTGTACACTGTTGTTGTCCTTCACAACGTCCTGTTATCTCGTTTTCTGCACTCCTTGCGGAACAATCCGTGTTTTCAGTCGGTCCGTTGGGACACACGCGGGTATTGCTGCGACCGTAAAAACCATAGTAGATCTTAAGTGAATGCTGTGGTTCGCAGGAAATAGTTCCAGTTTCCCCTTCACATGTATTTATCTGCGATAATCCTACAAAAATATTACATTATTACTAACAAGTTCTTTTGATGAACATAATATGTTCTGAAACATTTCAGAATGAACATTTTATTACTACTGGCTAAAAAAGTGGGGAAGAATTCACGTTTTGAAAAAAGATGACGGTTGTCGATCGTTTGAACATCCCAAACGAAATCAATAAGATTTACCTTTTTTGCATAATATAAAAAAGCTGCTGTTACTACTCAAATTTAAAATGTGTTAATTATATTCGGCCAGTGCCTATGAATGAATGAATGAATGAACAAACGAACGAACAACCGAACGAACGAATGAATGACTATTACAGAGTGAATAACGACTTCTTATGTAAACTTACCGAATCCACAAAACTGAAAGTTTCCATTGCTTCCCCAGCCGGTTGTAAAACCTACATAAAGAACTTGTAATGGATTGTCATCGGTATACACCATAAACGCTGGTTCGTTTTCAGCGCCTACAGAAATCGTACTATCTGCAAAATCTATCCAGAATTTCCGAAAACTTTCAGAGTTTAGAAATCCATTAGGTCGTCTTTCACTGACCAAGTTTGTGCACTGTTTACACCGTCGAATAACTGACCGAGTGTTTCCCCAACCGCCGATAACAATTTCATACATGTCACGTACTTCTTCTTTCAGCGATGACAATGCAATATGAACGTCATTAGCCGCTTTGATGGAAAACTCTAACCGTGTGACGTCATTCCGGAATTTCGGTAACTGAAATCTGTATCTGTATTGGTCGTTGGTCTCATAGTTAATACAGTCTAAAATAAATAGATACAGTATAATGAAGTATACACAGATTGTTACTGTGTTATTAATGTTGAATACCGTATATTTTATACTATAGGAATAATTTATTATTATTATTATTGATACACTGCTGAATTTTCCTAGCTGTTGATTGTTGGTCTCATAAGTTAATGCAGTCTAAAAAAGTATACACTGATTGTTACTATGTATATTAATGTGGAATACCGTAAATGTTATACTAGTCATAATTATAAGCAAACTATTCATAACTCTGTGTTTTGCAAGCGTTTGTAGATAATCTGGATAGGAATTGTTGGAATTGTTAACGTGTTATCTTTGATGATTGTGGCTAATGGTACCAGGACCAGACAAATATGCATTAAGTATGTTTTGGAAGGATGCCAAATTAAGAATATTGTATTTGAATTAATTAAATAACTAGGCCTAACGTTATATTATTGATATGCATAAGAGAAAATTGTACTTACAACACGTCACGATAAAACAGATAACGAACAGCAACGTAAACAGTCAAATACACGTGAAAAGGCCAAGACATGTACATCAAAACACATTGCAATAGACAGTAACAGCAACTCGACGATATTCGATAAATTAATTCTGATTACCATTAGTTGTTGTACTTACTTTACATCGCCGTTTAAATTAACTCTTACCATTAAATCAATTATTTAATGATTAGGCAATTTTAAAGTCATCTCTCGAAGTCTTGTCATCGTTTATGACTACAAATCCATAATGATCTGGATTTGTATTATATTACCACTAAAACCATATGGAAACGGGTATATTTTCGTTACGTCATAATTTTCAGAGATCTTTACCTGGTGAAATTTTCTTTACTTAATAAAATTGTCTCCGAGTGTAAATTGCCTTCAATACAAGAAAAATTGTTTTTACGGGGTGAAAATTTTTTTTAAAAGGCCTGGTGAAACGTTTGTTACCGACAATAACTGTATGTAGGTATACAGCCAGAGTAAAATTATCTTTATGGACAGACTAGATTTTTAAAATAAAATTATATATTATGTAACCAGAATTCAGGGTGGGACGAATGATAGAAAAAGCAAAGATCATGCATTGTGCGTGTTAACCGTTGTTCCAATAAGGTTTTATTTATCCGTTTTTACAGGCGATTGTCTTTTTAGAAATTAATGTGATACGTACAAGTTATCTGTATTTAAGCAATACGTCAAATGGTTCACACAAAGCCGAACTGAAGGTAAAATAAAGGCTGTTTTGTTGAACTGTACACACACGAATGTTGTATAAACACTAAATCAAATGTTGCTACTGCTACAAACTTACATGACGTTAAACAGGAAAATCCATACACATTGATAGCACTCAGTACTAACAACATTAAAAGAATAGAATGAAGGTTTGTAATTTGAAAGTGGTTCAACAAAATTGACAAAAAAGTAATAAATACGTTAGATACGATAAAGTATTCAAATGTCCTAATGATGATAGTAAAATAATAATGATAGGATTAAGTATTAAGAACATTTCACATTAGAAAAATATGTAAATTTGTTTGAAATTCACATTATATGGTAGGATTAAAAACCCATTTTAATCGGAAAATCGCTCTCTAAATCTCAATCCTGAAAATAATTCAGTATTTCAAATTTCAGACTTAACAAAAATGTACTCACCTTCTTCATCTTCTTGACCTGAAAAAAAATATACAAAATTAATGACAAGAAATAATACTTAATACTATGATATTGAATGATGATTAATTCATTATGAACTAATAACGATTTTGAATTCTTCCAAACATACAGTTCCCTCCTGATATCAGTTTTTTTCACGAACAAAAAAAAAACCAAAAACAATAGGCCTAAATAAATATTAAAATATTAATATATTGTTTGAAGGTTTGCATGGCGAAATCAAATATTGATATAAAGTTTGCGGTACACCACGTATATTAGTTTTGAACTAATATACGTGGTGTACCTCAAACTTTATATCAACAAAATATTAATAAATATCAATAAAACAGATAACATATTTAGGAATTGTTTGAACCAAAATAATTTGGGTTTTGGTGCTATCCTGGTCAAAACGTTAACTGTTTATACACATGTTACTACTGCATATACTGAAGATATTTTAAAAATAATACAGAAGTATTTTTTAATCTTTCATTTCATGATTTCTACTTTTAATTTTTACTTTTATTGGAATTTTATCTTTTTAAAATTTACTGACATTTCTATTTCTAGTATATTGCTTGTAATTTTGTTTTTCTTGAATTTTTATTGTGTATATTGTTATTGAAATTGATTTTGACTAATGAATGAACCAATGAATCTGTTTCTCTGCCATGGATATGATATGTATTTTGCAGTAGGATCAACCCAACTAAAACCAGTATTCATCAATATCCATTATTATTTTTATTTCTACAAATTGTTCCTTTTGTGAACCATTTATTTTTTAAGGAGGTGGTCAATATGAAAGCGTTGGATGATGAAACACATAACATCATGCTGTGTGACGCGATAAGTTAAAAAATACTTTATATGGATGGGTTAAATGAAAAAAATGTAAGATAAATATTAAAAGGGCTACTCTAATATTTTAGGACAAACGATAATAAATAATTTCTTCGACAAAAAAATCATAATAAATATGTTTAATGTCGATGTTATTGTTAATACTGGAATAACCTGTTTAATAAATCAAACTAAAATAGTTATAGTATACAGTAAAACCTCTCCTTTAGGATGCCCTTAAGGCCCATTTACACTAGGACGATAACGATGGACGATAATATATAAACATGCATTTTTTTTACATAAAACAAAATTAATTAGAAAGGTTTTCGTTCTAAAACTATAGGATAATCATTTAGGCTGTCTTTGATAAAAATAATATTTTTAAAATTCCAATCAAATGACGTCATGATAAATAAAAACAATAAAATTGTTGTATTTTCACGATATTATTGCTCTTACTAATCATGACGTCATTTGATTGGACGTGTGAAAATATCATTTTCATCAAAGGAAGCATAGAAGGTTATTCTATAGTTCTAGAATGAAAAGTTTTTATATTTCTTTTGTTTTATGTATGAAAAATGCACATTTGTCTATTTATCGTCGATCGTTATCGTCCTAGTGTAAATGGGCCTTTATTCAGAGAACATCGCAAACAGATCACACTTTTCCATGAAACAAGGGGAAATATATGTTTTAACACTACGGCCAACCCCTACTCAGAGGACACTCATCCTATTAAGAGGACAGGAGCACTTTATACTCAGTGTGCCAAACAGTTGATTTAACGCCTATTATTTTTTCCATCACAAAAAACACAGAAAAAATAAAATTATATTCATATCGTTATTAATATAAATATATGGATCATAATGATAGTTTTCATTGGTGCGATAAACCCTAAGGTGACAATTTGTTAGTTTCACAGCATACTACAGTAAACCCCTATTAAGGAGACCATTTTTGGGCCACAAAGGTTTCCCCTTAAGGCGTCATCTACAAATTATTTCAGACCACAGAGACGTGCCTGAAAACTTGCAACCCATCAGACGCATCTGTCCAATGCTGAACCTCATTAACGATCTATTATGAATATTCATGAGCTACCCAATCGCGGCGAAGACGCGTCTGTGTGATTAAAACGGTCACAGTGCATTTCGGCCGCCAATCATTTCGGCCGCCGGTTATGGAACGATCATATTCATGAAACTCCAAAAAGGACAAAATATGGCATATCATTTCGGCCGCCAGGTATGGCGCGCCAAATTGAAATAGCCAGAAATAACTGTAGGCCTACAGTAATACAGTGAAACAAATAACTGTACCAAGTCTATGGAACGCCAGAGAACTATGGTCATTTAAACCAGAGATCAGTTGTGCAATGGGCTAAATACATCTTAATTTTTGCCGTAGATTTAAAGTTATATTACGGTATTTTGGTCAAAATGAATATTGATTAAATGTTTATTTATATTTTTATTTTACAGGTCCCGAAGATGCGTGCGTGTGCTTTGTAAAATGTGTTTATTTATGAATATAATAAATGTAAAAAAACATACGAATAAGTGTTTTTGACTGGCACATAAAAAAACTTCAGCATTACCTCCTTCTTCATCTTATTAAAAAAAATCATTAATATTCACTGTAGTGATGGCAAAGTGCACGCCATAAATTATGGCATACCGTAAATAAATATCGCTGCTGTTTCTGGAATTGAAGACCGCCGATTCGGCTTAAACATACAGTGTTTAGTAAAATATTAACATTTTAACACACATGGGGTGTCATACATATTCAAGAATAATTACAATTATGCCGGCCGAAATGAACAATACATATTTTGTCTATTTTGGCGTTTCATGAATTTGGCAATTCTATAACCGGCGGCAAAGAACTTATAACACAAGAATCTCCTGTTCGTCCGAAGCGCGTAACAATTTCGAAAGGCATTGTGGGATAGAATAGAGCTATGGGTGGCGCCATTGTGAGCCATGGAGTAGGGCGCCCGCATCAAATTAGAAAGTCAAAACCATAGAGGGGATCTGCTAATGCTCTAGGGGGGATAGAGTAATTGACTGAGGAGTAGGGCGCCCGCATCAAATTAGAAAGTCAAAATCATAGAGGGGATCTGCTAATACTCTAGGGGGATAGAGTAATTGACTTCCTAGTTTGGAGGGGGCGCTGCTCCATGCTGTGAAATGGCGTCGCCCAGTTTGACCTTTTAACCCTGTACTTCCGATACTGTGTTTTGAATGCAAATTGAAGAACAGGAGATTCTTGTGTTATAAGTTCTTTGCCGGCGGCCGAAATGACTGGCGGCCGAAATGATCAGACACCATTAAAAAACCCGTCTTCGCTGTTTACTTAGTAGGTAAAACAATAGAAAACGCGTCTGAGTGAGTGATTAAAACCCGTCTGTATTGCTTGTATGGTGAAACAACATTGGTATCATTTCACAGAACCAACAAATCTGAGACTAGGCCTAGGTTATCCTAATTTGGACGGAAATTCGCCGATGAGACGACATCGGGCCTGTGGACCAGCTCATGCAGAGAGAAAGAAAGTCCAGGCTAGCCTAGTCTCGGCGGCCTACACTAGGCTAGGCCTATAAATTATTTAACGCTCCTACTGTACCTTGGGTTAGCGAATTATAAAAACAACGACACCTAGGCTAGGATCCATATTAAGATTTAACATAGGCCTAGGGCCTAGGCCTAGGCCTTTTAAAATGATTACGACATGTGTAAAGAAAAAGGCTCGACCAGAATTTGGAGGGGAAAAAACATGTGAGCAGTTTAGAGCTAGAGAGAGAGTATCGCGTTTCATGCCATGTGACCAAAAAAACTAGATCTGTATTTATTACGGTCTTCTGTCGCAAAAATAAAAGCTCGCGAATAAATAGAAACGAACATTTGCGCTTTACAGTATTAGTAGGGTAGGAAGGAGGGGTTACCGTGCACCCCCATGATGTATTTTTTTAATGTACATTTTTGTAATCCTGAATATATGTAATTAACATTTTTTGATGTTCCCAAGACGAAATATTGTCCCATGGGGTTTTTTTGGGGCCATTTTGGTGGCCATCTTGGATTTATCAAAATCATAAATATAGACGATACTTGACAAAGACTGATCATAGAGGTCTGATTTTGATCTTAAATTGTTCAGAATATGCACATTTCTATGTACTATAATGAAAAGTTTTTGTTCAAAATGGCCGTAAATGCCACTTTTGACCTTTGACCTTGTTTTTACATAAGGGTCATATCTTGGTAACCCCTGGTCATAAAGTTTTTATTTTTGTCTTAAATTGTTCAGAATATCCATATTTATATTCGCTTTAATGGAACATATTTTTGAAATTTGACGGGAAATATCATTTTTGACCTTTGACATTATTGCATAACGATTTTTGCAATAATTTAGGTTATTTTTGTATTCGACCTATATCTTGACAACGAGTGATCATAGAGGTTTGATTTTGGTCTTATATTGTTCAGAATATGCACTTTCCTATGTACTATAATAAAACATTTTCATACAAAATGACCGGAAATACGACTTTTGACCTTTGACCTCATTTTTACATAAGGGTCATATCTCGGTAACCAATGGTCATAACGATTTTATTTTTGTTTTAAATTGTTCGGAGTATCCATATTTATATTAGCTTTAATGAAACATATTTTTGAAATTTGATGGAAAATATCACTTTTGACCTTTGACATTATTTCCACCCGAGGGTCATATCTTGGTAACCCCTGGTCATAAAGACTTTATTTTTGTCATAAATTGTTCAGAATATCCATATTTATATAAGATTTAATGAAACATATTTTTGAAAGTTGGCAGGAAATACAACTTTTGACCTTTTACCTTGTTTCCACCCGAGGGTCATATCTCGGTAATCCCTGGTCATAAAGACTTTATTTTTGTCATAAATTGTTCAGAATATCCATATTTATATAACATTTAATGAAATACAACTTTTGACCTTATTTTCACTTGAGGGCCATATCTCGGTAACAAATTTTTTTTGTCTAAGATTGTTCAAAACATACATACAGTATTTCTATCCACTCTAATGAATATTTATTTAAAACAATGATCATAAATGTTACTATCAATTTTAACATTTAACACCTTCCACAGAATTCTCATACAGTAAGAATTTTTTCTGTTTTAAAGTAAAAATAAATTTAAAAGATGTAAATAAAATAACAACATGCTGAGAAAAAGGGAAAATTACAGACTTTACAAAAAACTTTGAATATACATGCTATCCACTCTAATGATGATTTATCCTCAAAAACTGACAATAAATGTCATTTTTTACCTTTGACCCCTATTTAAATATAATTTACATATAATGCGAGAATTCTTAAACAATTCTCAAATTAGAAAAAAGTATCTGATAAATAATAAAAAAAAGTGTCTGATAACACGTTTCATTACATAATTATTCATAATTAAAGGTGGCTACAGTACTTTTAGGTCTGCAAACAACTTTTATCCAATAGAATGTGTTTATTGTCCAATTGGAAGAGACAATAACAAAATTAATGTCAACATCTTCATAATCTTAATATATTTTGGAAACAGTACTGATAGACGGCTACAAAAATACATTTTCTAATCAAATTCTATTCTTCATTAAATAATGGAAAATTTAGGGAAAGAAAAGGGGATAATTGTATTTTACATGTGGATGGTATTCTTGACATAACACTCGATCTGAGGACAGGTACCTCCACTCATATACACCAAACCAAACAATACGCCATTATATGTACATCGTGAAAGTAATCATCGGCCATCAATTACGCAATATACCACTAGCAATAAATAAACAACTCTCAAACATCTCATCCGATGAAAATTCGTTTAATGCAGCAATACCTCAGTACCAAGAAGCACTTAGAAATAATGGATATGAACATGAGCTACACCTGAACAAACAACCAAAAAGAAAACCCGAAACAGAAACATCATTTGGTTCAATCCT
The DNA here is from genome assembly GCF_964355755.1 of Antedon mediterranea. Lineage (NCBI taxonomy): Eukaryota > Metazoa > Echinodermata > Crinoidea > Comatulida > Antedonidae > Antedon > Antedon mediterranea. Next base: position 24,061,939 of record NC_092671.1, read on the forward strand.
CCGTACAGCAAGAACGTAAAGACCAATATCGGACCCAAATTTTTACATTTAGTGGATGAGTGTTTCTCACAAGGCCATAATCTCCGAAAGACTTTTAATGTTGGCATTGATTGCTGGTGGTATCTACAATATCTAAGGTTACGCACGGTATACTTATGGTCGAACTTTAGAGGGTCTGCCAGGGCCAAGGCAGGGTACAGATAGTTTGTAATAGGTTGGTATTCCTTACAATGTGCTAAATCATATAACATTGGTTGCTGGTGGTATCTACAATATCTAAGCTAGACTAGTTGGAGGAAGAGGGTCTCTAGTCAACATTTAGAGTGGTCTGCCAGGGCCAAGGCAGTGTACAGATAGTTTGTAATAGAGGTCATTTGGTATTCCATACAATGTGCTAAATCATATAACATTGGTTGCTGGTGGTATCTGCAATATCTAAGCTAGGCTAGTTGGGAGAAGGGGGGTCGTTAGTCGAACTTTAGAGGGGTCTGCCAGGGCCAAGACAGTGTACAGATAGTCTGAGTGGTACCTCACTAAGCTATGCTATCACCATTTGTAGGCCCTCCCTCGGGGGGTCTGGTGGGCCTATTGCAGAGGACAAAATGTTTGGTGATATGATATTGGTATATAAGATGCAAATGGGCATCCCATGGTGGTGAAATTAGGTGGTATCTCTCTCATCTAATTGGTGCCGATTTGTTAGCACCTTTCGTGTTCCCCGGTATAGACGCAGCAGGGGTACCCGGCAGACTTCCATTTACATTGACTTCAAATGACCTCCAATTAACACACTTAAATAGTCAGATATTGGTACCTAGCTCATCTAACCAAATGTATCTGGGCTGCCTGTCTACAGCCATTTACCGAGTATTCAGTACAGTAATACAATAAATACTAAGCGGAAGATGCTACTAATCAATCAATCAATCAATCAATCATTCGATTTATATAGCGCCATTCCAACAGTCATTGCTCATGGTGCTACCAAAAATATCAGAAAATGTGAGTTTTGAGTAGTGACTTAAAGGTGCTCAATAATGATGTTTGTTTAATGTTCAAAGATAGGTGGTTCCAGAACCTACTGTAGGTCCAGCAATACTGAAAGTCCGATCTCCCCAACTATGTTTGCGCCTCTGAATGTCCAGTAGCACCTGATGACTAGATCTTAGTTCTCGCTTTCTCTTATTGATTGTCGACCATTCTGAGAGGTATTTGAGAGCGCAACTATTTATGAATCGGAGCACCAGCAGGATCTTAAATTGAACAACACACAACTCCACTCCAAATACGATCGCCTCGGTCTTTTCATTAAGCTTGAGGAAGTTTAAGCCCATCATCCATGTCCTAATCTCAGCAGTGCATGCTTCTAAACGTTTTACGGCGGTCAGAATCTCAGTCTGACGGGGCTTGACAGAAACATAAATTTGTATATCATGAAGTTGACCAGGAATATGTCCTCTATACATTTGACCTTAGAGTGTTAGATGAAGGCACTTCCTCTTATTTGGAAATTTCCTGATGTAGGGCGTGCCAAACTGTCATTTAATCATTAAAACAAGATATCACACTAGTATGAATGAACTACAGGGGCATGGTGACAGGACAGTCTGGTCATGCAGTCCTATTCTTTCAGCCCGTCTTATTGATCTAGTAGAGAAAACGACCATGGAGTTGAAAGAGTATGAAGATGATGAACAAGAAATTGAATTTGAGGTGGACGATGACTGAACATCTATTGCAGTAACTTGATAAATGGGTTTTGAATGAGTAGTTGTAGACCTACATATACATAGTTTTATTTTGAAAACAGAAACATTCTTACTATACAAGAATTCTGTGAAAATTGAGGTCTTCACTCCTGGATATTCTGAAAAATTTATGACAAAAATAAAGTCTTTATGACCAGGGGTTACCGAGATATAACCCTCGGGTGGAAACAAGGTAAAAGGTCAAAAGTTGTATTTCCTGCCAACTTTCAAAAATATGTTTCATTAAATCTTATATAAATATGGATATTCTGAACAATTTATGACAAAAATAAAGTCTTTATGACCAGGGGTTACCGAGATATGACCCTCTGGTGGAAATAATGTCAAAGGTCAAAAGTGATATTTTCCATCAAATTTCAAAAATATGTTTCATTAAAGCTAATATAAATATGGATACTCCGAACAATTTAAAACAAAAATAAAATCGTTATGTCCATTGGTTACCGAGATATGACCCTTATGTAAAAACGAGGTCAAAGGTCAAAAGTCGTATTTCCGGTCATTTTGTATGAAAATGTTTTATTATAGTACATAGAAAAGTGCATATTCTGAACAATATAAGACCAAAATCAAACCTATGATCACTCGTTGTTAAGATATAGGTCGAATACAAAAATAACCTAAATTATTGCGAAAATCGTTATGCAATAATGTCAAAGGTCAAAAATGATATTTCCCGTCAAATTTCAAAAATATGTTCCATTAAAGCGAATATAAATATGGATATTCTGAACAATTTAAGACAAAAATAAAATCTTTATGACCAGGGGTTACCAAGATATGACCCTTATGTAAAAACAAGGTCAAAGGTCAAAAGTGGCATTTACGGCCATTTTGAACAAAAACTTTTCATTATAGTACATAGAAATGTGCATATTCTGAACAATTTAAGACCAAAATCAGACCTCTAAGATCAGTCTTTTTCAAGTACCGTCTATATTTATGATTTTGATAAATCCAAGATGGCCACCAAAATGGCCCAAAAAAAAACCCATGGGACAATATTTCGTCTTGGGAACATCAAAAAATGTTAATTACATATATTCAGGATTACAAAAATGTACATTAAAAAAATACATCATGGGGGTGCACGGTAACCCCTCCTTCCTACTAGACTATATACTCTGTCGGCGGTAAAAGGGTATCTGTACTGATTTGTTTGTCTTACTGCCGGTTGTAAATAATAATTTAATATCACGCTCTCAATGAATTCACTTGTATGTAGCGCGTTTAACACCAGTACACAGTACTGTATAACAATGTGCAGTCATCCGTATATAGGGGCGGGGCCATAGTCGAACATGCATATTGGGGTCTAGACGCAGCCAAATCAGACGGGTTTTGAGACGCGTTTTTGGGTAAACAATAGAAAACGCGTCTGGATGCTGATTTGTGGTCTGAAATAATTTGTAGATGACGCCTAATAGGAGTTCTATTGTAGTATGTGCAGTAGTAAAAGTAGTAAGCAATGCAATTGCAAACAAAGTATAGGCCTAGTTTAATATCGATTACTGTACGGTGACACGCATACCTCATCGATTTACAAACTGCAATCACAGACTTTACATCTTCATAGCCTTTAGTTCCGATATTGATTGTTATGGATTAGTGTAGTGTTATTACAGCAGATCCGTCGATTAAATAAACCTCATCCCATAAAAAAAGACTATTATAATATTTACATTAGGCCTATAGATATTTGTCCTTCTAATGTAAACCCATCGTAGGCGGTTTTCTATTTGTCTAAAATTATCAAACATGGTTATTATAGATACTACTTAAAATAATACAATTTGTAATAACCAATATGTTTGAATAGCCTAAGCAAATATAAGTAGGTCGTCCACGGAAATAGAGGGATTTGCACGCATAACACTTTGCGAGTACGACGGTAACCGAATAAAAAATATTTGATATAAATTATTATTTTAGTTACTAATAATACAACTGGCTTTAAAGATGTTAAAATAATAATAATAATAATAATAATAATAATATTTATTCGGTCATCAATGTAAAAATAACCAGGAATGAGAATAGGCTAAAGCCCAAACAGATTCTGCACTCACTCCATACAATACAATCAGTTAAAGATAAAACCATATACAAGAAAAATACAAATAAATTATACATAACATGAAATATAGTGTTTTGTTAGAGCAGCCTTAAATATTGAAATTGTTTGTGAATCTTTTATGTCATTTGGTATTTGCTCCCATAGTCTAGGAAAGGAAACAAATACAGAATTTTAAAAGCAAAAGTAAACAATGGTGGGATAAGACAATAGAACGGAAACGTGCTTGTAAGGAGCATCGTGCATGGTCTAAACATAATAGGGCAGATCTTGAAAAGGGGGGATGCTTTATGGAAGGATTATAAAATTTAAAAACTCAAGCGAAAAATTTAATAAAAAATAAAATGATGCAATAGAGAGTTGACAAAAGTGTTACCATAGCGAAAGCAGTTGGTCAGAGCTCTAAAGATTTTTAGAACGAATTAAGGGTACCTAAGAAGGTAATTGTTCCTTCTAATCTAAAAATGCCCGACTCTACACTAGTTACCTCAGACAAACAAGTGTTGGCTAACTTGATTAACATTTATTGGAGTAACCTGGTAATCAAACTGGTGTCAATACTTATAATGACATAGTTATCAAAATTTAAATAATGTTTCTAATGTTAGGGAAAATTATATAAATTATCCACAAAAGTACTGGATGATTATAAGAATTTCATTTGAAGATGTTAAAAGTTCAATAATTCGTTCTAAAAACAATAAAGCACCTGGTGCTGATGGCATCACTAACGAATTGTTAAAGAACGGAGGTGACTGCCTTATTAGGTCTCTAACATATCTTTTTAACTATTTTATCAAATCAGAGAACATTCCCACCGAGTGGAATAAAGGGATCATTATACCTATCCATAAAAAGGTAGTAAGAATGATTTAAATAACTATAGAGGTATTACATTATCATCATGTGTTGCTAAAATTTTCAATCGTATTATTTGTGATCGTATCTCAGAATTTCTTGAGAGTAATAGTATTCTTACGGAAATCCAGGGAGGCTTTCATATCATAGATGTGAGGACCACATATTTACACATATTGGCTCCGCGTAATGCGGAAAATAAAGTTAACATACTAGCCTTCCTGGATGCTTTTGACACGGTATGGCGTAATGGCCTTTTGTCAATAGCATGGAATACTGGTATCCGTGGTAAAGTCTGGAAAAATATTTATAAACTTTATACAAATGTCAAATGTAGTGTTAAGTTTGATGATATTGTAACTGATTATTTTGATGTCGATGAAGGGGTTATCACCGACCTTATTCTGTATTTTTATAAATGAACTTTCCAAAATGTTATATAATGAAAATGTCGGATTTCATACTTTAGGCACAAAAATTAGCTGTCTTTTTTTGGGCCGACGACGTTGTTTTGATTGCTAAAGATGAAAATAATCTGGAGAAAATGTTAGGCCTATTTATCGCTGAACTTTTCTCCAAAAAATGGAAACTTAACTTTAATTATGACAAATCAAATATTGTGGTTGTTAGTAAACGTACTAATAAAACTAAACATTGGCCTCTTACAAACCACTTCATCAAAGAAGTAGATTGTTATAAATAATTGGGAGTGAATATTTCAAGAAACTTCTCCGAAAGTATACATGTTAATGATGTAGTTAGAAAAGGGAATAGACTATTGGATATATCAAGTCCATTATTAATGAGCAAGAAGATTTTAATAGGATTTATTTTGCTAATATCTTGTGGAAAACTATAGCACTACCATCAATTAACTATATACATGTGCAATATCAGCTTATAGTGCCAGTGACTACAAAAAAATAGAAAACATTCAGTTACAAATGGCTAAAACACTACTAAAACCACCGAGGAACACGCCATCATTGACTCTGTTGGGTGACTTAGGATGGGACAGAATTGAAAATACCCATAATGAAATAAAAATTAAATATTTTGACAGGCTTATCAATTTAGAAGCCCATCGTTGGCCAAAGCTGCTGTTGCATGCATTATTTACCTTACATGATAATAATGTTAATATAAAATGGCGATGGTTAAACTCAATTAAAAGTATTCTGAATAATACTGGATTTAATAATGTATTCTCAAACAACATACCTATAGATTCAGCATGGTATAAATCGTTTAAGTGTGTTAATGAATGAATTGAATTGGTTTAATAAGAGCTGTACCAAACCATCATTATCACTTTATGTTAAATTTAAGAAAATGCCTGAGTTAGAAAATTATCTTACTGTTAAAACTGATTTTCATGGTGCTCAATTGAAATTTAAGGCAAGATCAAATACTCTTCAACTTGAAAGTAGATTAAGTAAATGGGATATGAATAATACTGGTAATTGTATGTTATGTAAGTATGAACCTGAAGATTTATATCATTTTATGTTAAATTGTAAAGTACTGTACTACTAAGTGCGAATTTCAGAATTTGAATGCTTGGAACAAAACCTTAATGATTCCGGTCTATCAGATCTATGGAATTCACTCCAGTTAAATAATTCAGATGTTATTTTAATGATTATACTTGGTGGTGATTGTTCTGTTCTCATTCCAACAATTTCGATGAATATGGTAAACAAAGCCCATGGCATTCTTGATAAATTCTGCAAATCATACCTTAAGAAAGCATGGGCCTTTAGACAACGTATCAAGTCTAACATTATTGAATGATTTTATATTTTATATTGTATGTAATTTGGTTTAGTTATCTTATTGTTTTCTTTATCTCTTTTTTGATCAATTCTGTTTACAGTCATTGAATAATTCACTACAGCTGAAATAATCTAATCTATGCTTTCTTGTTTATTGATGTCCCTAATTTGGGTTCCAATTGTTCCCTTTTTTTTGCTGGTAGACACTGTGTATCAGTATATCTTGTGACAAAGTCACACTAATTGATATGCTAATTTAGTGTCCAAGGTTATGTATATGGGTTGCATTTAATTGGTATTATATTTTTAATTTGGTTTAGAGGAGGGTGGTTATCAAATTTTCGTTTTATTTGAGTTTTATCTGTTTTAATCTAATCTACTTTTTTTTATCCTCATATATTTTTTATATTGCATGTTTAATTGTTTTAAGGATGCACCATTATTATGTGTGCCGCTGTTCAAAAAGCGTTTTCCGAATAAATTATTATTATTATTATAGTAGATATATATATTTTTTTAAATTACCATCTTCTTCTTCTATTGTCTTGAAACGAAAGCAATAAAAACGAATAATTAATTTTGTAGTTTTAACAAAATTAATCACTTCCGTAGAAAAAAAAATGCTTTCCGTAATAAAATGTCAAATAAGCGGTTATATCTAACCAACAATATGACTATTTTTTTGGCTTTAGATTACAGTATTTTTAAGGTAAACAATTGTAAATATCTATTAAGCCTATGTGACATTAAAATTACATATTTAAAAAAAAACAAAATATGTTTTTAAAATTATTTTTTCAGGGACAATATATATTTAGAATCATTTTGAAACAATTCCTCTAAATTACCAACATAATTATTTTTTTATTCGTGGGAAAATTATAACATGATAAATTTGTGACACTTATGATCGAATTTCTGTTTGTAAAACGATATACACTGTACGTCAATACAGATAATAGTGTATAGCTTTTGCCGTTTACAATTACCACATATTGCATGTTACAATAACCCGATACATCTATTTTATCGATGTGGCTTAAAAACCTATACGATTAGAATCTTTCAACAGAACGAACAGTGTTACTTTAACAGCCTAATGCTATTGCCTAATGTTGTGGTTATTTTTAATATTTGTAATTATTGAAACTGAAGGTTGTGCTGAGGTGTTCCCTAGATATTCATTTCCAGTGGGTCCCGGGCGAATACTTTCATCCAAACTATTCGTTTCAAAACCCTTTTAAAAGGAAACGTTTATATTTGTTTCTGTTGTTGAATGTTTTTGAGAAGCTTTGTATATTATTATTATTATTATTTGATAGAACATCAACTTTTATTTCAGTGGTACACACTGAATTGGTGAGTTCTAGGAACTAAAACTGACACTTATATCAAAAGCTTTCTATCATTTGAATGCTCCTTAAACCTGGAAAAAGTGCTAAAACAAGCAAAAAATGTATTATATGTGCTTGTAAGTTTAAAGGTGTATTGTCCCCCAAAATCATGAAAAATATAGATTTTTAAAATCGGTCTTTGAATAGACCATTTTGCAGTTTTAATGAAGTTGTTCACTTACATAAGAAAAAAAACGGGGAAAAAAAATTATTTCATCTATAAAAAGACAAAATAAACACTTAAATTACTCAAAAACTCATTGTCTTCCAGACAATTTGACAATTTTTTGCTTTAAATTACATTTTTCTCAGGTAAATACATTTTTTTCAGACCCAATTTTTTGTGAGAGTGAATAACTATTATGTGACATTAAAATAACATATTCAACAAAAAAATTTTAACAAATATTTTTTTAGAGGGACAATATATCTTTAAATAAAAAACAAATATTTTTACTCTATAGCTCACCATGTCGGTCGGTTGGTCGGTCGGTAAACACTAACTTGTATATGGCCTTGCCTTGATATCAGTTTCATCTAGCTAAGTCAATTTTTTACCGGATATTCCTTATGGCCAGGAATAATCGATGTGGTTATGTTTTCAAGGTGCGCAATCAACAATTACTCGGTCTACGCACGATTTAACGAAATCACGTTTGTCATCATATCTTCACAAGCATGAATCACAATTAAATAAAATTTGGTACTCGTATATTTCAGGTCATATTTCATCATATGGCAATACAATTACATGCGTAGCGCATATAACGCATGCGTACGCGCGCTTAAAATTGTCAACATTTATTTTCGATGAAATTAGAGTACGTATCAGGCAATTTTAAGCGTTTAAAAAATTGCATTGCGCGTCAAACATTAATATGCACTCTTTTTGCCCGATTTCTGTTTTACAACCTTTCTTTAATAATAATCATCACGAATCTCCATGTAGGGCTTTTTCTTTCCAGCCCTTGGTTTTCTCCTCTTGCCACCTCTTCTGATACCGTAATCTATAAGAGTTCCTTTTTCATCGAACACCTTCTCCTTTAAATCAAATTGCAGCATCCACTGTAGTAGTTTTACTTTACTCTACACTATGTTGGTCGGTTGGTCGGTCGGGTGGTTGGTCGGTCGGTTGGTCGGTCGGTCGGTCGGTAAACACTAACTCAAATTTGAGCACACGACTGCAGCCATGTATATGGCCTTGTTTTTAATTACAATAATATTTTAATTTGCAAAGTACAATATGTATTAACTACCGAATGTGGATAGGATATTTAAGTGTTTTTGTTGGTTGTAATAAAAAGATGAGATGCAACCAAAAAACTGGGTTGAAAACATGGGAGAAAAAACAATTTTGGTAGAGTGAGATAGTTATACAAATACTTTCTAGTTTATAGTGATTGCATGATCACTTGGATTTGAAAACTTTTAATTGAAGAATGACATTTTTAATATTGTAGTACAATCACTGAAACGGAACTGGATAAAAGGGTTATTATTCTGGTCCAGTAAAGTCACAGTGTATGTACATGTATGAAATTCGCTAATTAGATCCAAATAACTAATATTTAACGCATTTTCGAATTTATTTGTATTTATTGATACGCCAAAATAATAGTTATTTTAATACAGAACCAGGCAGAAAAATTATAAATATAGGCCTATATAAGAGATTAAATTTACAGATTCATATGTGGGGAACAGATACATTGTGTCACACAACAAATCCTTGTACAATCAAAACTTGATTTACAAAAATTAGTGTCAACGATAATAGTTTGAATTCTTTACGATAAATAGTAGATAAACGTAATTTCGGCCTTTCAAATAACTGGATGAATTCTTTTCTATACAAAAAAACAATTCCAAGACAATGGAAAAATAAAAGTTTTAATGTTACAGATAATATTCAGAGATAAAGCTGGAAACAAATTTATATAGACAAAACGCCTCCGTGAAAACGATTTACAATGATTTCCTCTGATCCCAATGTACAAACAAAATTTAGAATCGTTAGATTAGAGTAAAATTTGGTATGAAGTATATACTAATGAGCAAATCGCAAAAATGTATTCTTACTTTTACATATAATAATAAAAAGGAACTTATGATACAGTAACCATATACAGTAATACCGTGTCTCATATATGCGATACTTAAATAGCAATATAAGATGAGAGGCACAAGCTAATTGAGTGTGAAAAAACGCTTCTTTTTAAAGTAATTTCGTTAACATGATAAACGGGTGCTAGATTATATTCTTATAGTCGTGAATCAATTATTTTTGTTCTCTTTCGTGAGGGAATCTTTTATTTTCAATTTGAATTGTCTATACTTGGTGTAGCTAATGATCTTGTTAATGAGCTGCTATCGGGTTTAATTTATATTTAATTTACAAGACATGTGTCCTACTACTTACCGTAAATGTATGGTTTATACACTAAAGAAATAAAAAAATATTAAGAGAAACACCACAGATTTAAATACAAAACAACGAATCGTTCAAAATACATTGTGTAATAAGCATTATGTTGTTTTTAAAATTAGTTTATGATTAAGTGTATTCTTTTTTTTGTATACCTACATAATTATCTTAACTTTTACTTTGTTAAAGTCCATTAACATATGCGGTATTTTCTTATTAACTCATTTTTTTTTTAAACTAAAAACCATTAATTGTCTTATATCTATTTTTCTTGCCTCTTATACCCACTGTTTTTTAAATCTATCTTATACATTACACTCATCAATTATTTTTTACATAAAAAATTAAAACAATTACAAGTGCATTATGTGTTTCTATTTTCTCTATAAAACATTTGAAATGTCCATAAATATTTATCTGGACTTTTTATAAAATTCCCCTCTCATATAAAAATAAATCTTTTTGTAGCGCATTATTTGTTATGATAAAACATTTTTTTCGCATTTCATTTTTAAAATGTCAGACCATTATTTATTATGATTTTTGCAATGAGCCTTCTATTTATACAGAATTGTAGTAGTGAAAATAAGTTAGCTCGCTTGATGTTTGCGATACAAAAATGATATCATTATGCAAGATAGTTAAACATTTTAAATTAGATTCCTATTTTCAGGCCTATGTGCAACATTATGCTTTTACCTACATCAGTTTGTTACAATTTGTTTCCTTGTTAAGAATTAGATCATTATTTTTTCTCTTATTCTCAAACGTTTGTTTTGTCTACAGGCCTGTTTTTGCCGCACATCCTCAAAATACGGTATAAAAAACGGTAGGGCCTATACTTTATACCGTATTTTTTAGTACCTCGTTTCTGCTAGAAGTACTACCCTGGGTGGTCGTGTTAAAATGCATCTTTTTTACCCAACCTGCCTTTCGATCCCCCAACATGAAGTTATTCCTTCCTTGCTCGAATTAGAAATTTGTCTGGCGATGGTGAAGCCTCTACTTTCAAAGTCTCTGTTTTGTTGATTGTTTCAACGACACATTCGCACACCCCATACTTTTTTTCATTTTTGCTAAATTATCTTTCTAAATTTGGCTGTCCTGTTTGTTGCTTTTTAATTTTCCCGAAATATTTGTTTCCCCCAACATATTATTTGCAAATGTTTTGATTTTGTTCCTTAATTTCATTGAATATAGATTATCTAAATTCGGATACCCAAAATACGGTATAAATTTTTAAATACCGTAGTTTATCCACAAATTTTGTGCGGAAAATATGGTATATAAAATACGGTATGATTTATCCCATAAAGTCTGAACGTTCGTGTTTGTCTAAAATAAAATATAAAAAAAAAAATTAAGAACTTACCTAAAGTTGATAAACTTTGAGACAACAAGAGTGTAAGAAGCAAGATGGGCCAGCTCGGTGCCATCATGCTGGTTGACGGGCTAAACAAGCCCAATTCAAACACTTAAATATCGGACAAATTAAGACCAAAATTTAAAAACCAAAATAAATATACAGTTTAAATTAGTTTCCTGTTTTTTTTCAAACGCAAAATTCCTGCCAAACACTAACTTAGTAGCTAGTGAATATATGCAGGACTCTCTGGAATGATTTACGTCCAGAAATACTACATTCATAGAAATATAACTTCTTTTAGACTGTCAATTAGTTATGCAAATCTGCAATTGCATAGGTGACAAAGTATTGGACGATTGGTTGAAGTTTATTATGACAACACAGTATAAAGTATTGTAAAATTCACGACTGATTAGTGATAACAACCCGTGGAGGCAACTCCTTTGTGATGAACATTTTCAATTCGGAAATCGATGTTCAACCAGCTGTTGACAACGATGAAATAATATATCAGCGCCGTGATTGTGTAATGATCTACTCGAAATAAGAGATTCTGAATTGATCAACACTGTACATAAGAACCGATTATTATCATGTGTGCTGATATTACCATTGTTTATTTTAACTCAAATATTAAAATTATTATAAATAATCATTAATGCGAGACATCGAGGTCTCATTTCCGACAAAGCCGCGAGATGAAGTATACCGTCATCGATATTCAAAAGTTTAACATGTGATATTTTCAGATATATAGGTATTATCATGTTACACAAAGAGAAATACAAAATTCAAACTACAAACTGTTATTTTAGAACAAAACTGTTTTTACATAGCCACACTAATAAATACATATCATGGGAAAGATCATTTGAGCAATTTTATTCAGGAATTACAAGTTTTATACTAAATCCTGAATCTGGTGTCCTTTTCCTGGTTGTCTCTGTCCCCTCTTTCATTGTGTCTCAGGCAGACCCGATTCAAGATCCTGTATCTTTCTTTCTGTTTTTATCATCTTAACTTTCGACTATAGTTATATATATTAAAGATGTATTGTCCCTTGAAACACAAAAAAATGAAGGTCAAAATATTCTAAATTTAAAGTGGCCATATCAAAGTAATATTAAAGTTATTCACTTTAAGTCGAAAATTTGAGCCAAAAACCACAAGTTTACGTAATTAACAGGTAAATTAGTTTGATTACATTTCATCTGGAAAATCGTCACGAGCGAAAGTAAACAAAGATTTCAAACCATGAGTACGCATTATGCATATGCTAAATTAGGATTGTTTACAACTCGTCACGGTTAAGAAGGTATTTTCACACAGATCATGAGGAAGTTTTATGATTATGCATACAGAGTAGCCAAAAAGCGCGTTTCATTATGGGATATGTTTTGATTGAAAACTTTGACTGGAAGTCAAAGTTATTTTTTTAACAAAAAACGTCTGTATTTCAGTTAAATTTTTTGTTTTCGACAAATTTTTGGTGATAGTTAATAACTATTATGATACTTCAAAATGACCCATCTTTTTTCGAAATCTTTTATTTTTTATTTTGTTGGAATTAGTCAAAGGGACAATACATCTTTAATATTTTGTTTGCATTACTGTTTTAATCAAAAAGCATAAAATAAATATTATTTTGAAAGCAGCTACTAAAATTAATGATGAGTCGGCTCGTCGACCTTCAAAACACAACATTACTACAACCTGTTTCATCTTGAAGTAGGAAAAACTAACTAAAAATCATGTAGATTAATGAAAGCCGTTTTTTACTATAGTAGATCGCCTAGTGTCAATCAAATGCCGAAAAAAGATTTCGTTTTACACGTTCTATGAAATCTTCCAGTGTGGGGTATTTTTACACACTTGACCCTATAGAAGAGAAAATGCAGCACTTTCTGTATTTTGTTTGTTTGACACGTTTAAAAAATACAATGCTTGCGAAATCGTGTTAGTGATGAATGGAAGAGATTTACTCTAGTAGCTAGATCAACTTTTGTATGCACTTTGAGGTCCAGAGAATTTGACTTCAGAAATTGGTTTAGGATGGTCAAACAATCATTATTGCCTTGGTTACACATTTTGAAAATGTTGCAAAAGGTCAAAAGGTCAGGGTGAAAGGTTATCAAACTAAACACCAATAGGTCCTTAAATCTCAACAACCACTGGTCACAGCGAGGTCCCAAATTGGTCCCAAATTGATCAGAAGGTATACATTTATATTCAGTCTAATGGGACATTTTAGTAAAAAATGACCGGAAATGCCATTTCTGACCTTTGACCCACACCCCAGGGCATGTATGTATCTCCGTAACTACTGACCGTAGACACTTGAATTTGGTCTTAAATTGTTCGAAATTAATATTTTATTATTTGTTGCACATTTTTAAAAATGTTACAAAAGGTCAAGGGTCAGGGTCAACGGTTATATGAACAAATATAAATAGATACTTGTATCTTGGCAACCACTCGTCGTCAATTTTAGTCTCAAAATGTTCAGAAGGCATGCTTTCATATTCAATCTAATGGGACATTTTAGTCAAAAATGATCAGAAATGCCATTTCTGACCTTTGACCCACATATCATGGCATATTCATATCTCTGTAAGTACTGGTCGTAGAAACTTAAATTTGGTATCAAATTGTTCGAAATATACATATTTACATTCATTGTAATAGAAAATGTGGTTAAAAGATGAACAGAAATACTATTACTAATGTTTCAAACAAAAAACATATCTCTACATAACTTATACTTAGACAATAATGTTATGCAATAACTGATACTTTAAATTGTTTCAATTTCAAGAACTAGTTATTGCTGTCCCCAAGAACATTTTGATAGAAACGTCAAGCTCAACAATTCTTTTCAGAATGCTAGAAGTAACTTGCGATGTGTATCCGATTAAACGCCCCGGGCATTTATTGTTCAAAGGGGTATTTAGGGGGAGGGGAGGAATCTTTATTTGGGGTATAATATGGTAATATGTATAATCAAATAAATACCACCTAGATGTAAAAAAAAAAAAAATACAGCACAATTAATATCAAAAAGTGAAAAAATGCTTGGTAAATTGTAGATTATTAATTGATTGTTAATGTAATGTGTTGTGATACAATTATTGTGTAAATGCATGTGGCGGGCGTATTCCACATGATGTTCTATTGGAGGGAATGGTGGCGTTTATTTGAGGGAGGCTTTTATTCAAAGCGGGTGTTAATTCGAATAAATACTCTAATTTTAATACACATTTCATTAACTACCATAATCTACAAGCATTTGACATAATTTTATCATTTTTTGATATTAATTGTGCTGTATTTTTTTACATCTAGGTGGTATTTATTTCATTATACATGTTACCATATTATACCCCAAATAAAGATGCCCCCCCCCTCCCCCTAAAAACCTTTTTGAACAATAAATTCCCGGGGTGTTTAATCGGATACACATGGCAAGTTACTTCTAGCATTCTGAAAAGAACTGTTGAGCTTGACGTTTATATCAAAATGTTCTCGTGGACAGCAATAACTAGTACTTGAAATTGAAACAATTTAAAGTATCAGTTATTGCATAACATGTTTTTTGTTTGAAACATTAGTAATAGTATTTTCTGTTCATCTTTTAACCACATTTTCTATTACAATGAATGTAAATATGTATATTTCGAACAATTTGATACCAAATTTAAGTTTCTACGACCAGTACTTACAGAGATATGAAGATGCCCTGGTATGCGGGTCAAATGTCAGAAATGGTATTTCTGATCATTTTTTACTAAAATGCCCCATTAGACGCAATATAAATGCATGCCTTCTGAACATTTTGAGACCAAAATTGACTTGCTGCGACCAGTGGTTGCCGAGATACAAACACCTTTATTTATTTGTTTATATAACCCTTGACCCTGACCCTTTGACCTTTTGTAACATTTTTCAAAATGTGTAACAAATAACAAAATATATATTTCGAACAATTTAAAACCAAATTCAAGTGTCTACAACCAGTAGTTACGGAGATAAATACATGCCCTGGGTTGTGGGTCAAAGGTCAGAAATGGCATTTCCGGTCATTTTGAACTAATATGTCCCATTAGACTGAATATAAATGTATACCTTCTGATCAATTTGAGACCAAAATTACTTCGCTGTGATCAGTGGTTGTTGAGATTTAAGGACATATTGGTGTTTGGTCTTATGACCTTTCACCCTGACCTTTTGACCTTTCGCCACATTTTCAAAATGTGTAACCAAGCCAAAAATGATTGTTTGACCATCCTAAACCAATTTCTGAAGTCAAATTCTCAGGACCTCAAAGTGCATACGAAAGTTGATCTAGCTACTAGAGTAATTAGAGATTTAGTAGAGGGTTGGGTCATTATTCAGAAAATTATTTTCGTGCACAATTAAATTGTCTTGAGAGAGAATAATGCTATGGGGTAGCCTTAGTATAATTAGAAACCATTATTTTAATGTGAACCACCCGGGTATGAAAAAAAATGATAAATCAAATATTTCTTAAAATATAAATAATATAAACTAAAATATAAAAGAAAATATTGAATCATTTTATTTCAATTTTTTTTCTTTCAAAATAGTATAAGAAGAAATAAAAGTATAGAGAGAATTCATATGTGTTGATGAGAATCTTATACTGATTTTCAAACGAAAATTGAAATGTATAAACCAAAATTTCGAGGTATGTTATTTTGAAATCAGTATTACAATTAATATAAAGTAGTTGTTCAAAAAACAAGAGCACAATTAGTTTGGGGTTGGGTTTATTTTACCGACTCTAATATGCTCGCATCTGATCATACATCTGAATACAGCTGATATACCGTTATATCACAGTATATGTATTATATAAACTGTAGAATTGTCTTTAAATGAAAATTACCAAAATGAACGGAACTAAAAATTAAAAAAATTACGTAATTCACTTCCATATTTGGACGTCACAAAAAATACATATCATTTTTACATATTCATTCAATCTTTTATTTCGGAATCTCTGGTATAGGTATAGAAAGTAAAAACACTGTAGGCCTACTGATTAATTGCTAAAAGACGATACGCTCTCATTTCAAGATGGCTTTCCACCTGGAGAGCATCTTTGACTTATATAAGACGTTGTGTATAAACGTTGAGACTAAAACATTTTCACTTAAATTAATTAAGTCACCAGGCCATATATTGATTATTCTTTAAAATCCATAAAAAGAATGAATTCTACACTCTGTAAACATGAGGCTGGCACTACAATGTCGATTCATTTGCAACAGCATTCTTAACCCATTATTGTAGCATACCTGAAGAGATCAGGGTAATTAGTTAAAATAATTAGAATCAATCACCTATCTTGATACAACAAGTTTCGTGATGATAAAACGCTCATTTTAAGTTGGCTATTAAATACGTTATGTCAATTAGGCCTATAGATTAAACCACTGTCTGTACACAAGGTGTTGGTGCGAAAGGGCAAACAATTTCGCATTAATGCAGGTAAAATCAAGCATGTACCAGTTAAAAAAATTGATATAATTTCATTACATTTTCAACAAAATTCATAAAATAAAACAATTAAAAAACTATTGACTACATTGTAATATGTAGCAATGTTAGGCCCCTAGTCTGTTAGACTAAATACTAATTATTGATATGCTACAATCAATAAATGATTATTTGATATTGGCGGCCATTTTGAAAAAAATCAGATGATTTATTCTTGTAACTATAATAATTATTCTACAGGCGTAAAATGTTACAAATCCCCCTAATTAAATATTAAAAACATCTAAAATGTACAATAATCTGATACAAAAATATATGGTGGCCATTTTAAAATAGGTGGGCACTCACTTATGATGAAAAGTTTGTGTCCGCTTATTTTCATTTTCATGTCCACCAAATTGGTCGTTAAACAAAATGTAAACGATCTACCTGTTTTTTCTTGATTAGAACCCCTTCTATTACTGTATAGGTGATGTGGGTAGGCCTACTCCACATGTTTAATAACAGGACAAGGTATGTTCTATCCATATTATCGGAAGAAGGATATCACAAGCTCGTATACGTTAAACTAGAATATTAAGATTCGGATCAGCTCAACACTAGCAGAAACTCATGCAAAAAAAAAAAAATATATACTAAAATGAACAATATTGACCTAGACTCAAGAAATTGAAGAACTGACAATTTAGAAGCCAACGTTTCACCAAAAAGTATCATATTATTATGATATCCATTTTTTCAGTACAATGTACTTTTTTCTGTTAAGGGTAATACTGTATAAAACAAAATTAGTTTTGTAATTAACAAACTATAATATAAAAGTTGAGGGTTGAGGTACAAAAACATGATATGTGTACAATCAATGATATCACACTTGCTACAACAAATAAAGAGAAACAATTATGGGAAGTAATTGCTATCTAATTTTAATATTTACGTAGAGCAGGAGGTGTATTTGTTAAAAGATTGAATGTGCATATGACGACAAATTGTCATTTAAGGTAAAAATTAATGGATAAAGCTAAATATTTTTTCATAATACACTTATTTCATTACTTGGGAATAAACATTTAAAAAAAAATGTATGCAGCCATATTGATCAAATATCAAGTGTAAATTTAATTTTGATAAAAAATACAAGTAGGCCTAGATGTATAAATAAATAAATAAAATCTAAATATTGGATTTACTAAAAATATCAAAAACAATTTACAGCATGTAATATAAATATATAATAATAAATTACATTTTATTTCTCTCATGATTTAATAAAGGATATTCACTTCACATAAAATACACAATTATAAATGTTAATTAGTAAGCATGGTTCCCACTAGCGACGCAACACAAGGACGTAACGCAATGCAAGTGAATTGACCAATCACAAGCGATGGCTTATTCGCTTGTGATTGCTAACTGTCTATAACTTCGCTTGTCATTGGTTAAAACGTTCGCGTTGCATTTACGTCCTTGTGTTACGTTCTAGTGGGAACCAAGCTATAGGATACAAGGTGAAAACAGTAAAGGTTATATTATAGTATGTACTAAGATCTTATGTTTAATTATCTTCTGACCAATGTCATATTATAGTTGACTGTTTACAAAAATATTTTACTCCATTTACCTTTTATTTTCCACAGGAAAATAATGACTAAAATTATTTTATCTCACCAACTTTTAATTAAGTATTGATTGGACTTTATCAGCTGTAAAAATGGACTGGATATATTCTAAAAAAATTTCAAGTAGGATTGGATCACTGAAATGTAGATCAGATAGAGCGTGATACAGCAGTAGTCTAAATAAACAATAGAAAGTTGGATCAGCAGGTAAAAGTTTTGAGTTAAATTTGTTTAAGGTTTTCATATTTACTAAGTATTTGGAATATTATTACAGCAATACAGGATTTTATTTAACACCACTATGTTGTGATGGGGGGGGGGGGGGGGAATGAAAATGAAGATTTATACAATAACAAAAAATGAAATAAAAGATTACTTATGTTGAACAATATTGTCTTATAATAAAAAAAATTATGTTTCTTTTTGTATTTACAATGAAATATATGTGTATACTATTATTTACATATTCTAAATACATTTTATACTTTGAGCATATACAGTACATTATAACAGGTATTTGTACATGAAATTGTACTATGCACACAGTATGTAAAGTAATGTACTCAAGAATAACAAATTGAACAAGTTACAAAGACACAATAAATGTAAACAAATATCTATCATGACTAAGTAATGGGATGTTTATTAAATTTAAAACTACCATAAACATTATTTAATACTAGAGGGTATTCTCGCTTTGCTCTCACACCTTCTAGAGTAAGTGTACACATATGGTTTGCAGGAAACTTTAAGAATGCCTAGGGTAAACTTTAGCCTTGTTACGTTGTCATAAGTATGTAAATTTGTGTAAGTGTATTGAGCAATACCTACCAAGTCTCACCCAAGGCATGAAACTTGGGCGAGGCTCACGCGGGCTAGCATGCTTCTTAGACAGGCTGAGAGTAGTAGGATTAGCAACCATGTATTTTGGGCACGCAAAACCGGAAAGTATGTATTTAAAGCAATCCACAGGATTTATTTATATGTCATTTTAGACAAATATGGTAGAGTATCATATAAAATAAAATCAACCTATCGCTGAACATTAGTTAGGTTGAATAACCAAGATGTTTAGTATACACAACAATTTTGCAAAAAATTAGTATAGGCTCTCTCGACTTTAAAGTATTTTCAAATTGTTTACTTATGGTTAAATTTCGTTGGATTAAAAACAAGGAGGTACAAAAGATTGAAAAATCAGATACTTTCTCATAATCGAATACATGTAAAAGAGAGGTGCTAGATGACACATACACCAATTAAAGTGGAGCTACACTCAGACTTTCTCAGCTTATATCATGTTTAAGTATGTTTAATTGAAAGTGATTGCATAAAAAAAACCAGGAAAATACGGAAATATTTTCCAAAAACTCATTTCTAAAAAATCTGTCAGGAAATAGTGTTTTTTAACACATTACAGTTTTTCAGTAACTTAGGGGTTATTAGTTTACAATACGTCGCAAAACGCGTTACACTTAGCGACTGACGCGTTTTAGTCGCTGGTCAACGCATTGATGAAATGTCTCCCCTTTGGTAAATTATGTGTCGAAAAATGGGGAATAAATTTTATACACACAATTAATACGATTTGTTTAGGCCTAAGTAATATTTCCGATAAGAATGTCAGTATAATTTACATGTAACCTCATGATTTTCACTGTACAACAACAGCATAATAATCTTATCAGATTGCTTTTAACTTTAAGCTAGGGCTAGGCCTAGCTCAGCCGTCTGCTCAGCCTAGCTAGCCTTGAATTTTTGTCTAGAGGCCTATGTATTCATAGGCATGGTCGTTTCGCCCCATTTATCGTTCCTGGGTTTTCTCGCACATTAAGAATTGTGAAACACAAAATCCTATAGTATACAGAACAAGAGTAGTAAAGAGTAGTAAAGCGATGTGCAAGCTTAGACCTGACTGAAAAGCAACTATTCAGGCACCCTATCATGGCCCATGGGTAGGCCAAGGTCGGGTGCCAGCAAAACAAACTTCACTGCTGTCAGCCTAGCCTAGCTAGAGGCCAAGCAGCATCGGTACATACCTACACTCTAGTAGGCCTAGGCCTAGCTTTATTGAATATATAGCCACGTCTTTCTCAAATCTCGTTAAATTTGACATTTTAGTAATAGTCTCATAATCACATTATTACACTGTGAAACATAATAGGGTCACATTCAGAATGTTTTAATATACTTTTCGCCCGTCAAAAATAACATCGCGACAAAATAACAGATCGCCAGCTGCAGTAGTGTGATTGTGAAAAATGTCACGTGATCGTACTCCCTAGCAAAATAAAAAACCCAATTGGACCCGAACGGGGGAAAGTGTCTATTTACGCAAAATTGCGCAATGTATACGTGATAAAAATACCAGAAATAGAAAGATCTGGAAAAATTACATCAATATACATTTTACATTTTTTTTTTGGTGAAGAAATGAATTTTTTAGGATTATTCAAATATACCCCCCTTTTGCATGTAAAATAATAGGAAATTACAAGGTATCCCCCCAAAACGCAAAAAGGCGTGATTTTCAAGAAAATCGTACTTATTGAAAAAAAATTCAAAAAAATATGAAGTATAAGGGATGATATTTTTAAATAATAGTTGAAATATATGAAAAATAGTAATTTTCTGGGTGGAGCTCCACTTTAAAATGTGCCATTCCTGATATAAATTACAGTAACATGCTAATATAATTTTAGCTACAATACCTAACACAATAGTCATGACGATTGTTGATCTAAAAGTTGCGGATAACCCTTGTGATTGTCAAAGATCATCATTTCTTTTTTTTTTCTGTGTGTGTGAAGTTGTGCAGCTAACATTTTAATGGCATTTACAATTGCACAACGTGACTTGCGCACGATTTTATGAATTTTGCGTTTTTAACATAGGTGAAAAACGAAATAAAATTTTTAATTGAAAAAGTGTAATTCATATCATGTGCTAACTTTCTGTTGAAAAAAAAGGCATGTTTCACAGAAAGTTACGTGCACACGTGCGTTTAAATAGTAAATATGCAGAAAATTATTCTCTAATCAACTCACATGGCGTTTGCTGAATATTCAAATTGACTTTAATTTGAAAACCTCTATGATGTTACAAAGACTCTTTGAACATAGGCAACTTCAGCACGACACATTGGACACTTCAGACACTCTTGGGCACATAAATCACAGCAGGTCATGTGACCACACGGACAAAAAACAGTATTATAGTTTTGATCAAGACACACTTGGCAAAGTCTTGATTCCTGTATGTGATTGATTTTCTCTTTCAACGAGGCAATGATACTCGCTTCGCTTGATGGCCCATCCTGTGTACCAAGTGAGCTGTCACGTTTACATGTCTAATTATTAAGAATAAAAAAAGACAATTTTTATTGATGCACAAGTGTTACAAATAGTATTTTAACCAGAAATGTTAGCTCCAAAATATATCCTAAAATAGTGGCAATGTAGCTTAGGGTTGTACTAATACTACTCTCAGTATTAGGGCTTTTTTAAAATTAAAAAACTTATCTAGTTAATACAAACCTTAGATTTGAGTGTGTTCTCAGGGGTAGAATCATCACTTGAATCACCTTTGACCTCATTATGACTTTTTAGAGTCTGTATATGAGCTCCATTTCTCCTAGATGGCTGTCTGCTAAGCATTATCTCCTGTGAATGGGTACTTCTCATGGTTCCGCTTGTGAAATGCGAATCCGTCTCAAATGATTCTGAATGTCCTGAAATCTAGGTACAAATAAAATGGTTTTCATATGAACTGCATAGCAATTTATTTATATGTATAGTAAAGTGTAATACCTAAAAAAAGAAGTACAGTACAATCAAAATTATGGTTCCATTAAAACAATTAGATGTATACGAATGCACCAATGCAGCGTTTTTGTTAGGTGTAGAGTACAAAACACTGGATTAGAACATTTTAGGGTTAGAAGAAGCTTACTGTCGGCTGAACATTCATCTAATTTTTTAAATTTTATTAGAAAACCCTGGAGGTGCAAGATTAATGTGAAAGGGGAATGGCCAGAGTTTCTCTGAATGGTACTTATAGTGCTCAACCAAAAACTAGAAACAGTTAGAACATGATAGGAAAAAAGATATGATATTAAAAGAATATTTATAATGCAAACCTGTGGAATATCTTGTTCATCCCCAGGGTGAAGTAATCGCCAAGCTGAATCATGAACTTGACGTCGTGTGCGGGATACATCAAATCGAAAGATTTTACCACATTGAGTGTCTGGTTTAACCAGAACAAGCAATGATCCAAAACCAATGTGCGAGTGCTGCTGCCTCACTACCCTTTCAACTGTTTCGCACTAGAAGATATAACAGTTTTTTTCATATTAAATCCAAAGGCAAATTACTGAAAAAATGACAATGCTGTGGGTATCAGTAGCTGGATCTGAATGGAGACACAAACTAATATAAGCAAAAAGCTATATCGAAACGATAAAGCAAAACAGCCAGAACAATTTTGGGCAACACTAGCCCTTCATCAGTGAGAATTGAAATATGGTTAATATAGGTTGTCAATAGAATAATTTTATTGATTTGGGAGTATGTTTCGAAAAATTGTGAAAAACATCAGAGTTGCGAACGTGACTTATAAACAATTTTATGAATTTCAATGATTGATCATAGAATAAAAACCAAATTTCATTTTATATTGACACTTAATTTAATTCATATCAACAGTCAACTTTCTGTGGATTAAAAATGGCATGTTTCACACAAAATTACGCGCACACAAGCATTTAAAATTTAAAAATGCGCAAAACTAATTTCCAATCAACTTTCTACGCAAATCATGGCATTTTGTGCATGCCAAAAATTTGCTTTTTCAAACTTGTAATGCAAGTAGATAAGTTGTAGATATGAATCCATGCAACATTGTTACCTCTCGGATAATATGATGTCATTGTATGGCCACCCGAATATAAAATATAAGATTTTTGTCTCTTTTGTCATAGCTCACCACATTTAACCCCTTCACTGCGGAGATATATTTAAGAAAAATATATGATATTTTAATAAATTGCAAAAAAATACTAATTGAGATAATTGTGTAATTATTTTTGTGATGTGTGATGGGCAAAGGGTTAGTCTACAGTTAGGTATAAAAAAAATAATTTGCATATTTTTTTTTTTTTGCGTGTTGTGATAAACACGATGTTGCCCTATTGGGGGCGGGTAAATTTTGTTATTTTTGAAATGGCCGCCATGACGCTACTCAAAACTACTTTTCAAGATAGAAATATTATTATATATACTATACTATATATAATATAATTATAGAGGGCGGATGATTTTCAAGACGATAATACAACTATAGAGGGCCGTTTTTTTTTCTGTTCATCGAAAAAATATAGAGGGTGCTATCTATTATAGGCAAATATGATTATATCATTATTTTGCCCATACCCGGTATTACCGGGTATACACAGTGAAAGAGTTAATAGAGCGCATCTCGCTTATCCGTATTCCATTTCCCCCGAGATTTTAATATTTCCTATGTCAATCAATTATCTTTTGCATGAGTTACAAATATTTTTATTTTTATGACGTCATGTCTAAGAATTTTAATAACATGGGTCAATTATTTTCATCTTTACAGTAAATTTCAAT
Source organism: Antedon mediterranea (assembly GCF_964355755.1). Lineage (NCBI taxonomy): Eukaryota > Metazoa > Echinodermata > Crinoidea > Comatulida > Antedonidae > Antedon > Antedon mediterranea. The sequence continues at coordinate 24,086,378 of NC_092671.1, forward strand.
CTGTTATAGCTTGTCAGAATAAAAAGTGATACTCATGGTTAAACGTTTTCTGGAAGCTATTAGATTAGATACGAATTCATGTGAACATTTTGCAAATCGGATTTTGTGACGTCCTCATATGGCCAGTTGAATTAAAAAAGGTGGATTTTCATCTTTTGCGTCATAGTTCATCACATTTAAAAGAGTGCGTCTATATTCTATGTATTCGAATCCCTTCAACATGTCCATATGTTAAAGTTTATCCCCCAAAGGCCCATAAATTTACCTACTTGTGTTAATAAACCAAATAATTATATTGGAAGACCGAGAGATTGGAATGATCCATTCATCGCAAATCAATACATTTGTATAAACGTATATTAATTCCGAATTTTGCCCTTACGTAAATTTATATAGACTAAATGGTACGCTCGCTTCGCTCGCGTACCATCTAGGTCGTGTCCACAGATGGTTCTCGAATACACAGTAGTTTCAGCGTAAAAAATGTACGTACCGCAGGACTATAGTAAATTGTCGTTTACAGAAACGAATAAATAGACACGATGATTTATGTAAAATTAGCACCCTGGGAATTAGGCCTTGTCTTAAAAATTAATCAATTTGAACTCATTTAAACAAACCCAATTTGTGTTTTCTATATAATATAACATTAGAGTTGAGGGATAGGAAAGATGATGGGAAGAACAATTTTTAAATATATTCTCTATCCACTCAGTAACGAAATATTGTTTTAAATGTTTTATAGGCCTATCAATAATATACCACTAAACACAGTAAAACATTTACGATTTATAATACTTTTTTAAAAACTGTCCCTGTTATAGTCGATTGAAATAGTAAAGTACATGTAACGATACACCACTGCGATGTTTATATTTTTTATAATTATTAATTATTACAAACGTTGAGAAGCAACTGTCAGTAATCTACCCACAATCACATTAATAAATGTTCTTTGTATATTTTGTTTATATATCTAACAGTAACCACATTCACAGTAAGACAATTTCGATTCAAATGGCGACCAAAAATGGTTAATACGTACAGTATTTACAATATTGTCAAAGTATTGCAATACTATAAGTTTTATTCTCCAAGGGCCTATAAATTTACCTACTTGTGTTAAACCAAGGGCTCACAAATTTACCTACAAACTGGGAGTCTGAGAGATTGGAATGTTCCATTCATCACAAATCAATACATTTCTATAAACGTATATATCAAAATAGTATTTTTTAAAGAAAATCGGCCTGTCTTCAACATTATGACACTGTACTTGAGGTTTTCAACCAGTTTTCAGTCATTAAAAACAATTATCGTAGGAGGAGATAGGAAAATGCGAATCATCCTCGTATTATTGTATGCAGGTATTTTTCAAGATGGACAGGCATTAGACAGTGTATACCACGATCGGAAAACACCCCTATTCGGGACAAATCATTGAACCTAAATTCGTTTTAATTGTCAATAACTAATTATCTAACTAAATTTAATTAGTAAACAGGGTTACATCAGGCGGTTAAAATCAGTATCGAAAGTACGAACCAACTTTATATACCATCGAGTAAATATTCTAGAAATAACGCGCGATTTACCGAATTTTGTCCTTACGTAAATTTATATATAGATACTATGTACCAACTTTATATACCATCGTGTAAAATTCCAGAATTTATATATAGATACTTTTAGAATTAACAAAAAATTTGGTGTAAAGTTTTAAATTTTAATTGAAAAGGTCGACTGTAGCATTTTGATTTAGTTTAATAAAATGGTTGCTACTAGATGTCAGTCACCTATGTTTATGTAAAAGTATTTCTTCAAAGATCCTGCATTCTGAATTAATGTACTGAAAAAAGATGAGGGCTTAATCAATTTTATCTCTGTTACATGTGCGTACAATTGAAGTCTAGTACTGTTCTGTCAGGCAACGGCAAGTGTGACAAAGATCCATATTAATCAGAAGGTTCAAGGTTCGAATGTCGGTTGGCTTTTGTTGGTTTTTCTCATTCTCACGGATTTGAAAGTAGTTTTAAAGATGAAAATAAAGTATGTTATTAATTTTACATTAAGAAATATTTTATAGCATAATCAACCTAGTAATAACCAATCATCAAAAGTAATTTGTGAAGGAAGCCTTCTATTACTATACATGAATATGAATGTTTTTTAACAATAAAGTTGGATAAAATAATCATCAATGCCAAAACTATATTACTAGTAACTACATAATTACTACCCAGGGATGTTACCACGCTGGTCGGCTCCGGACGGGCCTGTCCAGCACTTAAAATTTCCAACAAGGATTTACAGGCTGCCGACCACCACTATTATTTATTAATCATTACAATATTTATATAGGCCTAAAAATTGTACCAAAACATTTTACCTGGTGACATCCCAGCTACCTTAATTATTAAATTAAATACATAATCCACATTGTTCTTTCTGAAGGAAAATAAGGATTGTTTAGTGAAACATATTTACTCACTCTGAAAAAAGTATGTGATTCTGTAAATGAGCGGAACAATGCCTGTGCTGATCTTCTTGTAGGTAGTCTATATTTGAGCCATGCTAACACATCCTCTCCATCTGTCTCATCATGAGGTCTATAGTAATGTACTGTGAACTGATTTTGGTGATATGATACTCTACTAATATCTTCAAATTTTATACTGAAAAGAAAAAGGAACAAATATTTGGATAAAAACTGATTACAGTAGAACCCAAATTAGGGCAAACATGTTGGGACCTAACAAAATGCCATCATACCATCATTCTAAATGTCTTATTTCCAAATGTCTAGGTGAAAAGGGAGGGTATTTAATATTCATTCCGTGTTTATAACACCGTTCTGCAATTGTAGTCTCTTTTAACAACTTTTCTTGACATTTTATACGTTTTAATTAAAAACGGAAAGAAGTGATTAGTAAAATATTGTTGCTATAAAATGATGTGTATTTCATGTTAACATAACATTTTAAGTTTTAATCCTATATAAATATCATATCGCAATTATGATATTTTACTACAAAGAGTCAGAAGTAGAGAATAATGAATTATCTAACGAAAAAGTGATATCTAATGGTGATAATGATGATGCATGTTCAGCATTCTATAAACATTTTGAAAATTTTTGCCATGTGCCGTTGCCTGATCACATTCTAAAATCAACTTGTTGTGCGCACTGTCTATAACTGTTCTAATCCGCGTCTTGGAGCACTGCCTATAGCGATCCCGGCCTAGCATTTGTTGATGATTTACCATGGATAAATTGAATGAAGTATGTGTGTTTTAAAACAAATAATGAATATTTTGTATTCGCTGAAAAGAGAGAATATTTCATTCGTTAAAAAATTGAATGCTCTATTTGCAACTAGAGTAGTGAATTTTTCAACTCATGAGAAATTCTGACCATCCAAATCATAAACATCCATTATTTGCATACAAACTCATGATCCCATGAAAGGCAAAAAAAGGTATCACACATCTGGCATGAGACTGAAGTCACTAAATCTAAATCTCACGCTTTATCATCAATTTCAAACTTTGTTTTCAATGCCTTGAATTGCTGATCCTAGAACACAACAACATACAGTAATAAACATCAAATTTTTTTGGGAGAATTAGGGACTTTTTAAATCAGGAATGTTTCGGCCCTCAACATTTTGACCCAGTTACCCATTTTCGTCACCGAAAATTATCGTTTTTAGTAATGAACGACATAAACAAGTTGCAGCTTATTCGGCAATTATATGAACTATGCCATTTTTACATAAAATCACGGTTATTTAGTACAATATTTTTTTTTGAACATTGATACTGATAGTGTTTATACTTACCGTATGAATATTTAGTATATTCAATACAATAAAACATAACATAAGAAACACTGAAATTAACCTTTTTACTTAAGGATGGAAACAAAATATCTACACGATAAATAATGATACTAGCTATCACAATGACGTAATTTGTAGCACAACACCGTATTTCATTTATTGATTGATCTTTACAATGTAAACGTCACAATCACGTAATTTGTAGCACAACACCGTATTTCATTTATTGATTGATCTTTACAATCTAAACGTCACAATGACGTAATTTGTAGCACAACACCGTATTTCATTTATTGATTGATCTTTACAATGTAAACGTCACAATGACGTAATTTGTAGCACAACACCGTATTTCATTTATTGATTGATCTTTACAATGTAAACGTCACAATGACGTAATTTGTAGCACAACACGGTATTTCATTTATTGATTGATCTTTACCATGTAAACGTCACAATGACGTAATTTGGAGCACAACACCGTATTTCATTTATTGATTGATCTTTACAATGTAAACGTCACAATGAAGTAATTTGTAGCACAACACCGTATTTCATTTATTGATTGATCTTTACAATGTAAACGTCACAATGACGTAATTTGTAGCACAACACTGTATTTCATTTATTGATTGATCTTTACAATGTAAACGTCACAATGACGTAATTTGTAGCACAACCCCGTATTTCATTTATTGATTGATCTTTACAATGAAAACGTCACAATGACGTAATTTGTAGCCCACACCGTATTTCATTTATTGATTGATCTTTACAATGTAAACGTCACAATGACGTAATTTGTAGCACAACACCGTATTTCATTTATTGATTGATATTTACAATGTAAACGTCACAATCACGTAATTTGTAGCACAACACTGTATTTCATTTATTGATTGATCTTTACAATGTAAATGCCACAATAATTAAGACAATCCCCAACTCAGCTGGCCATGTGTATGTTTGTAGGGGATCAGCGGAGAGAGTGTGATTGACTCATAAATTTGTTGTTTATTATAAAAAAAGAAAGAGGTAGAGAGTTTGTTTTCAATTTATTTATTCATTATCATTGTTATGCTCATATTAAATACTCAGAGTAAATATAAATATACATTCTAATTATAAAATCAGTGAAAAAATCAACTCTCTTTGACTAGTAGTTTTTGAGATATGGTAACCATGTAATTTCACCCTAATTTGCATTTTTAAACTAATTTGCATATCATCAGGATGAGTGGCACAAGTGTGATGTTTTAAATTTTGATCTCCTCATCATATGTGACCATTTAAAGCAGACAAATCTCTGTTTGAAATTTGCTTCACTCAAAATGATAGATTGCCTAGCCTAAATGAGTTAGTTGAAAGCACTTTTACTTTATTATCCGAATACTGAAAAAAAGATCTGCCTTGTTTTCGATTCATTTGCGCATAATTAATACAATGACTTTGGATTCTGATTTTTTGTAAATTAGAGAATTATTCAACAAATTACAGTCAATATAAGTTTGCAGTTTATTAGTGTAGCACATTCAAACATTTGAAAGTAATGTTGATTTCCTGTTAAGAATGTGAAAGTAAAAGTACCAAGAATATAGTAATATTTAATGAGTCATGAAGAGAATACTGAATTGTTATAATGCTCAGTAGGATTTAGCTTAGTTTAAAAAAATATGAAACAAATTTAATGATACTTTGTTTCTATGTTTTAGTAAAATCGATTCTAGGAATTGAATAGCACTACCTATAAAAATATGTGAATGGTATCTGACCAGTTTGCTGACTCTATGTAAATGGGTTCAAATCGGCACACAAAAAACCCACATTGCCGAAAATAATAAAACTATGAAAAATCGTACTTTAATTAATGGTTTCTATTGCTTAAGATACCTTTGTGTTAGCAATGTTTTTTCATACGCAAAAACGAAAAAAATCACAAGCCTAGCTAACCGCTAAGCTAGCGATCGCTAGGCCACCTAGGCTAGGCCTACAGTAGCTAGCTAAAAGTTGCAGCCTTTCATAGTTGTCCCACAAAACATTAGCGCAATTGTTGGTATCATGCCGGGCTAAATGGTAATTGACGATGTGCCGAACAGGCAGCAAAGCGAATAAAAGAGGTAAGAAGAATCCATGAATGACAGCATGTAGAGTAAAGAGTTAAGTGTATATCCGAGGAGAAACCTTGAACAAAGTATCGGCTTCCGCTATTTTCTAGAGATTTCGTCATCTTGGTGAAGCAGGAACAGTTCACCGTCCTTAGTGAGTGACCATTCGTCTGGTAATTCCCCGTCGGCACAAGTTGCATGCATAGCAGGCATGTTTTTTCGTCTAGCATGATACATCTGCAAATTAGACATAAGGTAAATTAAATACGCTATTAATGGGGTTAAGAACATTGTATGAACATAAGTTAAATTAAACACGCTAACTAATTGGATTAAGAACATTGTATGAACTGAACATAAGTTAAATTAAATACGCTAACTAATTATGTTAAGAACATTGTGTGAACTGAACATAAGTTAAATTAAATACACTAACTAATTGGATTAAGAACATTGTATGAACTGAACATAAGTTAAATTAAATACGCTTACTAATTGGGTTTAGAACATTGTATGAACTGAGCATAAGTTAAATTAAATACGCTAACTAATTGGATTAAGAACATTGTATGAACTGAACATAAGTTAAATTAAATACGCTTACTAATTGGGTTTAGAACATTGTATGAAAATAAATTAAATACGCTAACTAATTGGGTTAAGAACATTGTATAAATAAATTACATACGCTAACTAATTAGGTTAAGAACATTTTATGAACTGAACATAAGTTAAATTAAATACGCTAACTAATTGGGTTTAGAACATTGTATGAACTGAACATAAGTTAAATTAAATATGCTAACTATTATTGGGTTAAGAACATACAGTAAGTAAAATTAAATACGCTAAAAACTAATTTGGTTAAGAACATTATATGAACATAATAAGTTAAATTGACGTACCTGTCGGAGTGGTTGTGTTGGGTTGTTGGCAGCACGTTGACATAATCCAGCCTTATATTATGTCTCTGCTAACAGACTCTTCATCCACTTCATGGCTATGTAGAGTAGCCATACTAACAAAAAGTGCGTCCCCTTCACCCATGGTGTGTACCCTTCCAGAACATGTTCTTTTTATACATTTCCAATACTGCTTGCAGTCTTGTCTTTGGAATGTTGAAACCCTCTGTATGTTATATTAACACCCATCCCTTCTTAACAACAGTTGGTCCATCCATTATAAATACGAATTAAGTTCATCAGCAATGTAATATCAAGAATATCTTAACCAAATGGTAGATGGTAGAGAAAACAATCTGTGTTATTTATTAGGTTATATGCATGATATGCATATAACCTCTTGATTCTGTCAGGATCTTTATTTATTTATTTATTAGTTATCCGCATTCAGCGGATAACTCCTTGTAACTGTAACTTTTTTTTCTGTATTCTTCTTTTTCTTTCTGTCATTTTTGTGTCACGCATATCTCAAAAACGTGTAAACATAACATTTTATAACTTTGTCAACATGTGGGCATTCACGTGAAGTTGTGCACCTGCTATTGTGAATGACGTCAGAAATGCGCAACGTGACTTACGTGCGTTTTTATGAATTTCGCGTTTTTAACATATCGAAAACCATATAACAACGTAAATTGAAACTTAACAAAAGTTTAATTTATATCTTGCGCTAGCTGACTGTGAAAAAAAATTGGCATGTTTCACACAAAGTTACGCGCGTTTGAAATTTCAAAATGCGAAAAATCAATTTTTAATCAACTTTCTACGCGTTTCATGTCATTTTGAGCATGTAAAAAATTCCCACGCATGGTGCGTGATTTGTGTTTTTCCAGCCTTTTCTAGTAATTTTACCAACTTTTAAACAATTTTGACTTAAAATTACGTCATACAGGCACGTTGAATTGGATAATTTACGTGCGTTTTTGATGAAAAAGTTTAAAAATTTGTCAAAATTATACCTTTTTAAAAATAATCAGAGATTCTAAACTACGAGGTGAACTTTTTTAAAATTACATATCCAGGAAGATGATAAGTTGTAGATATGGAATCATGCATTGATATGGCAAACCGGACATTGTGACGTCATCGTATGGCCACGCGAATATAAAATATAGGATTTTTGTATCTTTTGTCATAGCTCATCACATTTAATAGAGCGCATCTCCACTTACCTGTTTTCCATTTTCACCCCGATTATTATATTTTCTAGGTCAATCAACTATCTTACGCATGAGTTAAAAATATTTTAATTTCTATGACGTCATCATGTCTAAAAATGTAATAACGTGGGTCACTTATATTCATCTTTACAGTAAATTTTAATCTGTTATAGCTCATCAGAATAAAAAGTGATAATCATGATTAAAACGTTTTCTGGAAGCTATTGGATTGTAGATACGAATTCATGTGAACATTTTGCCAATCAGATGTTGTTACGTCATCATATGGCCAGTTGAATATAAAAAGTCGTATTTTTATATTTTGCGTCATAGTTCATCACATTTAAAAGAGCATGCATCTATATTTTATGTATTCAAATTTCTTTTACACGTTAATATGTTGTTGCTGAGATAATTTGCTTCCGAAATTGCTATCTTAGTTTTCCATTTTGATACCTTCGACAAGTTAAAAATTGGAATAATTGGCGGGTCCCGTAATTTCACCTATTCTACACTGTATGTAATGTATACAGATTGTACTGTTTATAATAATAATAATAAATGAAAACTTATATAGCGCCGGTATCCTCCACCCATGTGGCGCTCATGGCGCTTTGTGCATTAACAACGTGCGAGAACATCAGCGAATAGCGACGTCTTTAGGTTGGTCTTGAAACTGTTTAGACTAGTTGAGCATTTAACTGTTGCTGGTAAGCTGTTCCATACACTTGCGGCCGCAACGTAAAAAGATCTCTGACCCCATTGATTTTTCGCTCTACGCTGTTTATACTGTATATATGACACGAAATTGACAGTAATCAGCAATAACAACATATCATATTCTTCAGTTCAGGTCATAATGCCATAATCTTTTTCTGTGTGCAATATTCCAACGTATGACGTGCACGTGGCGTTTGTCGTGCGGATAACTAACTCGTCAAAGTGACGAGTTTCATGTCTAGTTTATTTATTCTTTCCTTAGCATTATTTTGTCCGTGAATTATCTTGATATCAGTTTCATCTAGCTAAGTCAATTTTTCAGAGTATATTCCTTATGGCCAGGAATCGATGTGGTTATGTTTTCACGGTGCGCAATCAAACATTACGCGGTCTACGCGCGATTTAACGAAATCACGTTTGTAATCATATCTTCACAAGCATGAATCACTTTTAAACAAAATTTGGTACTCATAAATTTAAGGTCATATTTCATCATATGGCAATACAATTACGTACGTAGCGCATATAACGCATGCGTACGCCCGCTTAAAATGTTCAAAATTGTCAGAATTTATATTCGATGAAATTAGAGTACGTTTCAGGCAATTTTAAGCGTTAAAAAAATTGCCATGAGTGTGCAGATTTTTGCACGCGCACTGCGCGTCATCAAACGTTAATGCGCACTGTTTTTGTCCGATTACTGTTGTATAACCTTTCTTTGATAATATCATCATATTTTATTCACTTTTCAACGCTAAATTGCGTTAGTTAACAAAATGGTGAAAATATGCTAAATTTTAGAATTAATATGGATCGTCAGAATGCTCGGGAACACCTATTTTTTATTTCATTTTCTTGAAGTGTATGTATCATATGTATGATTTATTATGAAATTAAGAGAACAAAAGTTAATTAAGTCATCATTAATTGCATATATTAAATTTAAAAAAATTAATTTCAACCATCAAACAAATTATGACATTTTCTTAGGCCAAAATAACAAACTTGACATTAACTTTCTTCCTTCAAAAGTTCATAGTTGGGGAGCCAGAGGGGGTTTACCTGCACCCTCTAGCAAACTATAACAATGTTTTTTTGCTTCCTTATATCAATACAAATCAATTTTTTGCTGTTGGCCGAAAAAAAATTGGGATGCTCGGTCAGTACAGGGGCCAAAAGGTCAATATGGTCAAAGTTAAGACTTTGCGTAACTTGGTAACTACTGGGTGTATTATATTTGCGTTAGCAAGATCCTATCATATATTATAAACAACTAAAGATTCTGAGAAAATCAATCGATCAATATATCTTCAATCAATCAATTAGCTTTATTTACAGTAAATCAATGCATATTAACCTATAATTCGTCATAGTGACGAATTAAATCTAGTTTATTTATTTATTTTATTCACAATATTTAACCAGGGTGGCCTAATCAGTAAAAAAAAAAAAGGTCTCCCTTGTGGCCCTGGGTACAATAGTACTTTGTAAACTAAAATATAAAAATAACAGTAACATAATAATGCCTTAAAGTTACTTTTGAAAACATTTAAATTACTTGACGATTTAGTTTCTTCAGTGTTAAAAAGATCAGCACCTTTCCATTTAAATGAATGCTTATACAGTAGTACCGGTACTCTGTTCTACATTTTTCAAGGGAAAGTGATTTGCAACTATTTCTTGTAAAATGATCATGATTTTCATTAGAAAATTTAAAATATGATTTAAGGTATTCGGGTACATCTTCATTTAAACACGTAAACACTATTAAAGATGATCGTTTGAGATAAAATAAATCACAAAAAGGTTTAACCAACCAAGTGATGTGAACATATCTTTAGAAGGTGTGAGGAAATGTCCATTTAATATTAATCTTCCTCCACGTTTTTGAAGTTTAGTAAGTTTGTCAAGATCATTATCAAAACGTTTAGACCATACAGTACTGCCACACTCCCAGATAAGTGTGATTTCCAGTTTCCACCTTGATTTAGGGTGAAAATACATCAAAGAAGCTGTGATTCATGATGCACTTCGTGCTATACAATACATATATAAACATATTATTAAACCAGTCTGCCACTGCCACAAAAGAACAAACGCGCATGTAGCATGGATGTTAGACATTCAATAGTTAAATAATAATGGATTTACAATTTAACTCCTAGGTGGAATGAGATTTATATTAGATGAATGATAATAAGAAAAACCAGAGAGCCGAAAAGGATAACTCTTAAAATTACATTAAAACTTTAATACGATAAAAATTATTAAGTGTAAAAATTCTAAAAAAACACATTCCTTAAATAAAACGATGTGCACGATGTTCGTTTGGCTGTTTGATAAGGTATTCAAAATGTACATAAATATGTTCTAATTGTAATGTAGTGTTGTATTTAAAAACAATTCATATTTAATTGGTGGCGCGATAATTAATACAATACGATCGACATTAACCGTGAAAAATTTCCTTGCAATTTCCGAACGCTGCGTTCAGCAGTCCTCGTCGTTTCCCAAAATCGTTCATGCTGGCGGTGGTGTGATAGGATGGAAGGGATTTCTGCTTGGGCTAGGGGTAGTAGGCTATCAAGCAATGGTGTTGGTAAGAGGAGAAAGAAGGCTGGGGGTCGCAGTATCAAAATTAGATATTTTAATTATCAGCCAATATGACACCTATTCATTTACACTTTCTAGGCAGATTATAGACTATATATAGCATGTAGTTGTTCTTTATTTAACAGTGTATTACCTTATATTCACCAATGTACTAAATTCTTTGTAAAACTCACTAGGAGTGGTAGAGCATCAATGAATGATAATTTTATATTACATTAATTCTTAACTTTAGATTAAGATTTTAAAATTCAACACAATAACATCTTACTTGTGTTTTAGCTGCCTTTCTTTTGATAATACCTGAAGACCTGTGCAACACACGCCAATAACAATATCTTTCTTGTCAAATGATTCTGCAGTGAAGTACTCAACTCCATAGCCTTTCAGTTTACTAACTTTGTTGATAAACTTTATCTCAGCAAAAGATTTGGTCATATTCGCATCTAACCTACGATGAGCAATCTCCAACTCTGACAATTTATTTTCACTGTAAAGAAAAAACCATGTGCAATAGCATTAAAAACCTTTTCGGCCTCTTTGTCCAAGCAGAAACCAACAAGCACCAAGTTAAAGCATTGACAACTTGAAAAAGAAACACACATGTATTTGACCTTAGTGTAGGCCTAATGTCCAGGTGATTAAAAAAATCATCTTAAACTTCATGGATCACTGATCTTATCTTTTAATGTAAAACTGCGCAATTTTTACTCTAGGTAGCAAGATCAACTTTCGTATGCACTTTGAGGTCCAGATAATTTGACTTCAGAAATTGGTTTAGGATGGTCAAACAATCATTTTTGGCTTGGTTACACCTTTTGAAAATGTGGCGAAAGGTCAGTGTGAAACACCAATAGGTCCTTAAATCTCGACAACAACTCACAGCAAGGTAATTTTGGTCTCAAATTGATAAGAAGGTATACATTTATATTACTGTAGGTATCCCAATGTAAAAATTCAAATTAATGATGGTACTTTTTCTTTTAGTTAATTTACTGAACCTAATCTTTTGAAATTTAAATGAATGAAATCGGATTATCCATTCAAAAGTTATGGTCCGTTGAAGTTTCCAAAAAACAACGATTTTTGCTTTATTATAGTTTTTGAAGGGTTATAACTTTTATATTAATAACTTTAAAGTTCTTATTTTTGCCAAACCCATAGATACCACAGAGTTGTACAAGACTATTTTGGGGTCTTCAACTACTACACGCGGTTTTTCTGGGAGTACGTGGTGTTGTAAGCTGAATGAGCTATTCAATTGAGGTGGTTGAAGAAGGTATTTTTAAAATACTTTAAATATTCGTCATCTAGCTTTATTACATCTAAATTTGTAAGTTTCAACATTTCATAATTTATTTGTTTATAGTTTTGCCTAAAAGGCCTACTATTTCACAATTTAAACAGTTTATATCAATCTTCTTTAACCCGTAAGATTAGGGCCTAGTTGTCTGCAAGGACCTCTTGTGCTGATTTAAATAGGCCCTCCCTAGACATTTTTCTCGTCGAGTAGGTTGGGCAATGAATGTAAATCTAGTACTTAGGAGGCAGACCAGTTGTATTATACTTATCATTGGTTATCCGCAACGAAGTTGTAGGATAACCTCTTGTGATTGTACGAAATCATCATCATCATCATCTTTTTTTTCATCTTCTTTCTTTCTGTATGATTTTTGTGTAACGCTTTTCTCTAAAACTTGCAAACATAACATTTTGTTAACTATGTTAACATTTTGACATTTATGTAACGTCGTCAAGCGAAGCTTTTCATGATGTTTACAATTGCGCAACGTGACGTACGCGCGATTTAACGATTTTCTCGTATTTAACATATGTCGAAAACCAAATAACATTTTAAAGTGAAACTTTGCAAAAGTTTAATTTACTAGATGGTATGCTCGCTTCGCTTGCGTACCATCTAGGTCGTGCCCACAGATGGTTCTCGAATATACAGTAATTTCAGCGTAACAAAACTGGCGATTTCAAATGTACGTACTGCAGGACTATAAATACATTGTCGTTTACAGAAACGAATAAATAGACACGATGATTTATGTAGTCAACTAAAATTAGCACCCTGGGAATTACTTCCGAAGGAGAAACTTATCACAAAATGAGTCCAAATTTTTGATTTGGACTCATTTAAAGAAACAAAATTTGTGTTTTGTATGTAACATTAGGGTTGAGGGATGGGAAAGCGGATAGGTACAAAGAGGAACAATTTTTAAATATATTCTTTATCCACTCAGTAACGAAATATTTTGTTCATGTTTTATAAGCCTATACATAATATACCTCTAAATACAGTAAAACATTTGCGATTTAATACTTTGTTAAAACTGTCACTGTCATAATCGATTGAAATATTAAAGTAAATGTCACGATACACCACTACGACGTTTATATTTTTGGTAATTATTAATTAATACAAACGTTGAGAAGGACACTGTCAGTATAAAGTTTATTTGTATATAATAATGTGTTTATATATCTAACAGTAGAGCCTATCCACAATCTATATATAAATTTACGTAAGGGCAAAATTCGGTAAATCGCGCCTTACTTCTAGAATTTTCACTCGATGGTATGTAAAGTTGGTTCGTACTTTCGGTACTTATTTTAACCGCCTGATGTAACCCTGTTTACTAATTAAATTGAGTTAGATAATTAGTTATTGACGATTAAAACGAATTTAGGTTCAAAGATTTGCCCCAAATAGGGGTGTTTTCCGATCGTGGTATACACTGTCTAATGGATGTCCATCTTGAAAAATACCCGCCAAAAAAATGCGAGGAGGCTTCGCATTTTTCTATCTCCTCCTACGATAATTGTTTTTAATAGCTGAAAACCGGTTGAACAGCTAGAGTACACCATCATAATGTTGAAGACAGGCCGATTTTCTTTAAAAAATACTATTTTGATAGATTTAATATACGATTATACAAATGTATTGATTTGCGATGAATGGAACATCCCAATCTCTCAGTCTGCCAGAGTTGGTTTAACACAAGTACTGTAGGTAAATTTATGAGCCCTTGGTTTAACACATACGGTAGGTAAATATATGGGCCCTTTGAGAATAAACTTGCAATACTTTGACAATACTGTAAATACCTATTAACTATTTTTCATTTGAATCGAACATTTCTTACTGTGAATGTTCGTACTGTTAGATGTAATATAAAAATATATACAAATAAACTTTATTACTGAGACTGTGGATAGGCTCTACTGTTAGATATACAAATAAACTGTATACTGACAGTTCCTTCTCAACGTTTGTATTAATTAATAATTACCAAAAATATAAACGTCGTAGTGGTGTATCGTGACATGTACTTTAATATTTCAATCGATTATGACAGTGACAATTTTAACAAAGTATTAAATCGCAAATGTTTTAGGCCTACTGTATTTAGAGGTATATTATTTATAGGCCTATAAAACATGAACAAAATATTTCGTTACTCAGTGGATAAAGAATATATTTAAAAATTGTTCCTCTTTGTACCTATCCGCTTTCCCATCCCTCAACCCTAATGTTACATAGCGAGGAGGCTTCGCATTTTCCTATCTCCTCCTACGATAATTGTTTTTAATAGCTGAAAACCGGTTGAACAGCTAGAGTACACCATCATAATGTTGAAGACAGGCCGATTTTCTTTAAAAAAATACTATTTTGATAGATTGCTAGAGTACACCATCATAATGTTTAAGACAGGCCGATTTTCTTTAAAAAATACTATTTTGATAGATTTAATATACGATTATACAAATGTATTGATTTGCGATGAATGGAACATCCAGTAGTTTGGTTTAACACAAGTACTGTAGGTAAATTTATGAGCCCTTGGTTTAACACATACGGTAGGTAAATATATGGGCCCTTTGAGAATAAACTTGCAATAGGTTCGGAAAATGTTAAAAACCAATTTCTATTATTTGAATCGGTAAACAGTTTCCATTTATTATACATTGATAATGAAACATGAAATATTCCTATTTATGTCCCTCGAGGTTCATTACAATTTATATTTAGTAGTCCCACGGACTTCATCTTAGCCACTCCCCCGAGTGCTAAGGCCAAATTTATGATACCCTACTTTCTATGTAGTTACAGTTAGTTCTTGACGATAATAATAATACAACGAATTTAGGTTACACCCTTCGGCCGCGAAAACGTTTCTGTACAAATATGATACCGATTGGCTTTATTTCATTCAACAGCGACCATAATCTTGGCAATTACAGGATAGATAAACTATTTTATTATTGATGTGCTTATAAATTAAGACTCATGTAAACAGCTTGATTACATCATTTTACAGACAAACGAAACTTTTTTAAACCTACTGTTTCAATAACTGAGTATAATACTGTATACGTTTTCATAAGTAAGTGCATATACATTTTCGTGTTTTCATTGACGAGATTGTAATAGTAACTTCAGTAACTATTACAGTACTTATTTATTATACGACACAAGACAATTGTATCTGACAGGTACGTACATTATTCTAAAAAATAAGTCTAGATAGATCCCTTAGGCGTCATAAATCACAGGCCAACAAATCAGTACTCATGACAGAAATTCGACCCAGTTTGGTTCACACAAATGTTTACAGGAAGTTCAACACCACAACCGATGATTTGCCCTAAATATTTAGGTAGACTACAGTTTAATTTTTCACTGAATAGGAGCTTGAATTTCCGATTTCCATTTCGCAAAATGTCTAGGTCTATTTATTTAGTTTGGTTCTTATAATATATAAATACAATCAACTTTATTACTGCGGTTCCATCACCACCACCACGTGCTGCCGCCCAATTCCCGTACATACATTTCCATTTCTCCCTAATTTCTTTAATCCACATAAATTAATTGTCCTTTATGGAATCCAGTATTGGTTTTGTTGTCTCTATTTCTGAATACCCCAATTAGGGGGACACTTCCGTTTTTGTTTAGTGTCCCAAAAAAGTCCCCGTCCGTGGATTCTACTGTATTCGAGAACCATCTGTGAGCACCCCTAGATGGTACGCGAGCGAAGCGAGCGTGCCATCTAGTGTTAGTAATACAGTTTATTATTATCTAACAGGACGAACATTCACAGTAAGAAATGTTCGATTCAAATGAGGACCAAAAATAGTATTTACAGTATTGTCAAAGTATTGCAAGTTTATTCTCAAAGGGCCCATATATTTACCTACCGTATGTGTTAAACCAAGGGCTCATAAATTTACCGACTTGTGTTAAACCAAACTCTGGCAGACTGAGAGATTGGGATGTTCCATTCATCGCAAATCAATACATTTGTATAATCGTATATTAAATCTATCAAAATAGTATTTTTTTAAGAAAATCGGCCTGTCTTCAACATTATGATGGTGTACTCTAGCTGTTCAACCGGTTTTCAGCTATTAAAAACAATTATCGTAGGAGGAGATAGGAAAATGTGAAGCCTCCTCGCATTTTTGTGGCGGGTATTTTTCAAGATGGACATCCATTAGACAGTGTATACCACGATCGGAAAACACCCCTATTTGGGGCAAATCGTTGAACCTAAATTCGTTTTAATCGTCAATAACTAATTATCTAACTTAATTTAATTAGTAAACAGGGTTACATCAGGTGGTTAAAATCAGTACCGAAAGTACGAACCAACTTTACATACCATCGAGTAAAAATTCTAGAAGTAAGGCGCGATTTACCGAATTTTGCCCTTACGTAAATTTATATAGATATCATGCGCTAACTTTCTGTTGAAAAAAAATATGCGTGTTTCACACAAAGTTACGCGCGCACGCGCATTTAAAATTTCAAAATGCGCAAAATTAATTTCTAATCAACTTTCTACGCGTTTCATGTCATTTTAAGCATGTCAAAAATTCCCACGCGTGCGCAAATGTTTACGTGTGCGGTGCGCACGTAGCATTAAAAACATTATTTTTTCGCGTGATTTATGTTTTTCCAGCCTCTTCTAGTAATTTTACCAACTTTTACACAATTTCGACTTAAAGTTACGTCATACGAGCACGTCGAATTGGACAATATGGGCGCGTTTTTGATGAAAAAGTTCAAAAATTCGTCAAAAATATGCCTTTTTTTAAACGGTAAACTGCACGGTCAACTTTTTGTGGATGACATTTTCTGGAAGTTGATGAGTTGTAGATATCGGATCATGTATTAATATGGCTAACCGGACATTGTGGCGTCACCGTGTGGCCACGCGAATATACAATTTAGGATTAGTTCAATCAACTATCTTTCGCATGAGTTAAAAATATTTTAATTTTTATGACGTCATCATGCCTAAAAATTGAAATTACGTGTGGCATTAATTTCATCTTTACAGTAAATTTTAAACTGTTATAGCTCGCAAGAATAAAATGTGATAACCACAATTAAAACGTTTTCCGGAAGCTATTGGATTGTAGATACGAAATCATGTAAACATTTTGCCAATCGGATGTTGTGACGTCATCATATGGCCAGTTAAATGAGAAAAGTCGTATTTTTATCTTTTGCATTATAATTCAATACATTTAAAAGAGCAGGCCAAATAAGACGTTATTTTTACAGGATAGAGGGCGGCAAACCATGTTTTTCTCGTATCAGAGCCGTTCATCGTTGTTAGGAGATATGTGATTTCTATTACATTTTCTGGTTTGTTTGTCAGTTGCTTGTCCGGCCTGTAGGTCATAATGCCAACGTGTACACTTTCTTTTGGCCTCAACCTATCCCCTTAATGTTAAAAGGTACGTCGTTAAACGTCCATGTTTCACCACTTGCGCGGCGGATAACCAAACTCGTCAAAGTGACGAGTTTCATGTCTAGTTTTTATTAATATTGTATTATACGATCATAAATAGGCATAGCAATGATTATTTATATTTAATCATTATATTCTAGGCAGTATATACTACTCAATCATCATGACGGCAGACAAACGAAAACAATCAACGTTGTTCAGTTTTTTTGGAGCATCAACCGCAAAAAATCCTCGTATTGAAGGTACTGAAAGTGGTGCCAGAAGAAACGAGCGATGAAGATGAATTACCCAACAAGACGAGATATACGGACATATATGATGCTGTCACATCAGCACAAGTAAGCCTAACTTCTGAAACAAAGCTACATTTAATCATAAATCGTGAGCCAGAGGCCGGGTTCAAGTTTCCTGCTAAACTGTACAATGATAGAAGCGAAAAAGGAGGAAAAAAACAACGATACTGCTCAAGAGATTGGCTGAAAAAGTATGACTTTTTAAGCTATTCGAAGTCCGCAGATGGCCTCTTTTGCCTCTGTTGTGTCCTTTTTCTGGTAACTCCTTGTCGAGGAAGGAAGGCAAAAAATCTCGTCACACATCCTTTTCGTAATTGGAAAGATGCCCAGTCAGACATACCGACCCATGCACATCTCCAATATCACCAGGATTCTGAACTTCTTATGAGAAACTTCATGCACACCACGGAAACACCTACGCTCATCATCGAAAATCGCCTTGCATCACAAAATAGAAGACAGGTACGTAAGAACCGATTGTTTCTGATTTGAATTGTCAAGTGTTTAGATAAAGCCTCTATGTGAAACCAATCATAATTTAATGCATACCAATTACCATACACATTGCCTGGGCGACGGTAATTTAGTAATAAGCTGAGAACTGAACCACCCTGCAAGGAAAAACACTTTTATATTCGGTAGGGATTATTTTTTTCAGTGGTTGGTCTTGTTGGCCTCGTCGCACGACGGCCACTCAAAGTAAAATAAAACTAGATTTCAACTCATCACTTTGACGAGTTCGAAATGCAACATGCACATACGTTAAAATACATGAACGTTTACAATTATTATGCCATCTTATGACATGAGACATATGCTTACTGTGCTGAATTGTACCTATTTTGTTTCATTCATGTATCAGCATATTGCAGTAGAATACACTTTATGTTATATACAGTGTAGCATAGATGAAATTACGAGGCCCATATTTTAATCCAATTTTTAATACGATAGAAGATAATTATCTAAATAATATTAATACAAATTTGAAAAATTTTGGGCATGTAAAAGTAAGATGCGCTCTCTTTTAAACGCAAAAAACATTTACGAAAAAATGAAAATCTGACTTTTTGAATTCAACTGGGCATATCATGGTATCAGATAGATAATTTTTTATATGAATTCATACTGTATCTACAATTCAACAGCTTCCATAATAAGTTTTAATCATGTGGGTTACTTTTCATTCCGTGGAGCTATGACATATTGAAATATATGTACTGTATCTATGAAATTAAGCAAGTCACGTTATTCTATTATTATTTTTATGACATAATAACATTTTTTATTGTTGTAGCTCATGTGAAAGAGAATTGATTGAGAAAGAACATATTAAAATCTTGGGCGAAATAGGATAAGCATAAGCGCTCTTCTAAATGGGATTAACTAGTACTAAAGCGAAAAAATCCTATTTTAAAAATTTGAGTGGGCATATAGGCTAGGCAATCTATCATTTTGAGTGAAACAAATTGCAAACAATTTTCTTTTTTAAATGGTCACATATGATGAGGAGATCAATATTTAAGCATCACACTTCTGTCACTCATCCGATGATATGCAAATTAGCTTAAATATGCATATTAGGATGAAATTACAGGGTTATATGAAATTACAAGTTATATGAAAATGCAAATTACAGTGAATTGTCATATCTCGAAAAACCCTAATGACCAATAGAGATGGCAACTTCCACCTGTTGTACTACTAATTTGCATACTTTCAAGGGAAGTAACAAAGGTGTGATTTTGAGAGTTAATAAACAGCTGTAGCTGTCATCATTCCGTATGACAGGTTGTATAATATTTTTGAATGTCACCGACAAATTATACATAAGGGCCTATACACGTCTGATCCCAGTGTAGATAATAAAACAATATATGTCTGGAGATTTATTACCAATACCACTAGATTTTAAGTACTGAATGCATTGACAATAAAAACATTTTAAAATCATGTTATAGATCATACTACAACACACTACAGTACCTTATCCAGTGTTTATTTTTCTGTTTCACAAATCACTACAGTAGCTTGTTGCAGAAGCTTAAAACAAACAAGGCTGCAGGCCCAGACAACTTGTCTCCCAAGCTATTCCAGCTCTGTGCCCCGACATTTGCCCCAGTTCTTTACGAGTTGTTTAAAATTTAAATTTCATCAGGTTGTGTGCCAGAGGGTTGGAAGAGGGCACATTTCACCCCTATCTTTAAGAAAGGAGTGACTGCCAAATTTTAACTACCGCCCGGTTTTTTTTTATAGATATCTCGAAGGCCTATGACCGGATGCCTCATGACATTCTCCTCAATAAGCTTTCCCAGCAATTTAACATTACTGGTGATATATGGTACTGGTTAAAGTCATTTTTAATTAAAAGATACCAAAAGTTTAAAAAAAATTTATATGGTCTTCATCTAACTGGGTGGAGGTAACCAGTGGGATACCTCAAGGCAGTGTACTCGGTCCCATTCTTTTTAACTTTTTTTTAACGATATTATTTGTTCACTTAAATGTAAAACTGCTATTTTTGCTGATGATACTCTTTTTTATAATGCAATTAACTCTCCTCAGGATTCTCTAAACCTTCTAAGCTGATCTGGACCGAATTGGTCTGTGGAGCCAAGCAAATCGCATGCCTTTCAATGTTATGAAGACGAATGTCCTGCATGTCGCACGTTCGCGTAAATACCGTTTTTCTGGCTCTCCTATTAGTCCGGTGATATCTTTTAATTACGTTGGTGTAACTTTTAACTCAAAATTGACCTGGGATGACCATGTCCATGTCATTGTTTCCAAAACTAAACGTATGTTGGGCTTTGTGTGTGGCTGGACATGCTTTGACCAGTGCATTTTTGTCTTTGTACAAAAGTCTTGTTTTGCCTGGTCCGGAGTATGCGCAACCTGCTTGGTTTCCATGGACAAAGTCTTTGTCAGATCAGCTTGAGGGGGTCCATAGGAGAGCAACTTGTCTTGCTCTCAAACAGCATCGTGGATGAAGATGTGCTATGAGGAGAGGTTAAATTTGCTTTCAATTTCATCTTTGTCCATTAGAAGTGATAAATTTCTTATTATTTATATTTTGTTTTAAGGTTCTGGTGGGGTTTCTACTGTAGACTGCAGCACAGTTCATGACTGTATTTTAATAAATACCCGTCACAATGATCGCCTGTGCTTCCGACATCAAGCGCAAAGGCCAAATGGGAGGGCACCAAGGCCATTTGTTTTAAATCGAAGTGGCACCAAGGCCAAAATTTAAAAATTAATAACTAGGCCAAAATTTTAAAATAGCTTTTTTCCAGGCGAGGAAAAAATTATACCTGCAACATTTTTTTGGGATTTCCCCATATTCATCAGATTGCGTAGTAGTAGTAGTATAGGAGAGGACTGTCTACATCTTTTTGTATTTCATTTAAATAATACGTGTATTTACGATCCATATAAATAATAAAGGTACGATGTTTAGCGTTTAAAGTTTACCGTCCTGTGTTGAATGTTTCGTTTAATTTCAAACAACGCGATCAAAAAAGAAATGTGAAGACAACCAAGGCCCAACAGGTAAAGACCCTAACAACAGCAAGCACTTAGCAGCACTAAGGCGCAGCGGACGGAGAAAACATGATACATAAACAATTTGTTTGTAGGCCTTAACTACAAATATTCAAACACAGAGTGTTAACCACGGTAAAAATCTAGCCAATGACATTATGTAGTAGAATATAAATTATAGTTATTTTCCGAGTTTCGATTTCTGAAGCTTTTTTGTTAGTATAATCCATATTTATAAGAATTCAAAACACGGACGGACGCCGTCCCTCTCTCTCTGTTTAGCCTTTTGCACTTGTATTGTGGACTATACCATTTCCTTGAGTTCGGTAAAAATGCGTTTGTTAATTTTGTGTACGACGATGTTAAACAAGATTTTTCGATGATCTGTCGGCTGGATTATTGAGGTGGGTGCGATAAAATATAAATATAATATACTTCCAATGATCTTCGGGTTGAGGTGCGGGTTTAACTTTGGTACTAAAAGTGGACACCCCTAATTTTACACATATAATGGACTACACCATGCAGAAACGCACATGGTATTTTCTTATCAGAGGGTGCGTGTGCGTCAAAAAGAATTGTTTTTCCAACGATCCGATCCTTCGTACAGGATGTCTCGTGTGTGAAATTTCTTATCAGAGGGTGCGTGTGCGTCAAATGGAATTGTTTTCCCAATGTACAGTATTGAATTGCGTGTGTTCAGTCGGATCATCGGCGGCGGAAGGATAGGCTAGGCTAGGAGTGCATGGAATTTTTTTTCACCGAAGGCGGCTAGCTCGATTATTGAGGTAGGGGTGGTGCGACTTTAATACTTTCAGTGTCTCCGACCGAGGAACGTTTTTAGTTTCATTATTAAAAGTGTACACCTCTGTATTTTAATGTACTATCTATACCATGATTTACCACGAACGGTGGCCGGGACGATATTGTTTTGGTTACACAATGTTCGATGTTTTGTCTACTGTTTGTGTATTAATAAATGCGTTTAGGGAAATCCCCTTGCAACGAAGACAGGCGATATTTTTTCGTCTCGTCCGAGTCGTGTAAACAAATCTTGACATTATTTTCTATCTACTTCAGTGGTTTTTATTGTGGTAAAACTCGGGAAGGGCACTCACGGCCAACGCAAAAAAAAGGGCAGGCCAGTAGTGGCTACAGTATGGGTGCTATTCATTTTCGAGGGCATTGAGGCCAACTAGGAGGGCACCGACGGCACTGGCCGCGGTAAAATTCGAGGCCTAGTAGGTTATAAAACAAATATTAAATGTTCTGTATTCTACGTCTCGTTAAATATAGCAGTTAACTTTTCAACTCATGAAATATTCTCAACATCCAACAAACAAACATTTATTATTTGTATACTTACATTAAAGCTGGAAACACGGTATGATATTGTGATGCAATAACATGTTGAATGCAGCCAAGTTCTGCCTGGGCAACTAATGCAAACAGATCTAACTTTTCTTGATCATGAACAACATAATGCCCCAGTAATAAACGATTCTTTAGTGTCAAGTAGTAGATATGCCTATAAAAAGAGAGACATTTTTATGAATGCACTTTACATGTACAGTATACACTTTCAAGGATTTTAGATGGTAAAAATAGAAAAATGTTAAAACTTTCAGGATCATACGTAAATGATCTACAAGTTTTATGCCATTTAGAGAAATGTGGGCAATTACTATAGGTAAATTATAATTATGTAGGTATATCTCCCATAAAAAACAAATTGCAAAATATCAAAACCATTGAAATAAAAATAAAATGTAAATAAATTAACTTAACAATTCATGTTTCCGCAGCAATGTGTTTGTCATTCGATTTTTTTCAATTTTTTTATTCTACCTCTATAACATTTAATTAACACTACTAAAAACACCCAAAATAATATAGTTTGGCATTTTATATCGTTATGTGTTTGCACGCAACCTCTAATTCACACAGCACAATTTTTCTTTAGCGTCTTTTATTTAAAAAAAATCTGAACAGTCAAAAGTAAAGTTAAAGTTCCATATCCACTATTGTTTTCATTTTATACTTTATAGCCTACAGTACATATATTTTGAAGTGAAGGGATATTGTATAATAAATCAATGGCAGTAAATACAGTACTGTAGTTTCGAATTTTATTCGCGATAAAATTTTTTTTAATGCTGCTGCTCTAGCCAGCTACGAGGAATACTCATTCATAAGCTAAAGCAAGCATCAGTTATAGTATCTAAGGCCGACAGCTTTGCGACTTTGTAAACTGGACTATATTTTATAGATCCCATCTGCTGGACCCAAAAAACATCTGGGAAAAGAGAGTCTATGAGGGCTCACGGTTGAACGATTTTGAATTCTTGCTCTTTGATTGGTTGACGCGAATCAAAAGACTGGGAAGAATTGTCGTGAAGTCATGTTGTCTCGAGAGGGTATTCAGTTGCATGCCAACAGGTTGAGGTCACACACACACAACACAAAGTTCAAAATTGACCATTTTTAAATGGGCATGTGAATCATAATTAAAGAACTATCTTTGATTTGTATGTATTTTTGCGATTAAAGGATTTAATTTAATAGTTAATCATAAATATATCTGAAGAAAGAACAATGAATAATTTTAAAATGTCGAGCAGCATTTTTTGTAAGAAATATTTCTTGTTATTTTAATAATTTGTCAAAGTACTTTTATGAGAGTGCGCTTTTATTATACTTGCCCATATATATTAAGGCAGAACCGCATTGGTTAAGTTTATTGTTAATTATGTCAATGCTGTCTCTAGTAAAAGTTGTACCAAATTTGAATAACATTGAATGCCATTGTTATGTTTTTCAACAGTCTGTGTGCCAATAAAATTTCAGTTTAAATTGTTGCAGCAATTACTTACAGTTAATTTATTCTTACCTTGCAATTGGCTGTTGAAGTTCTTGTGGGGATACAAAAAACTTAACCTGCAGACTAAATCGATGAGGTGATTTTCCTTTAACTTGTAAGCGAAGTGGGTTTCTTAGGTTAAGCCACAGAAGCTCAGATTTCTTACCACGAAATCTGAGGCCAAAGTAATCTTTTTCCATAATACCAAGGTCATCACAAACCTGTATAAAAAAAGGAAAAGTTAAAGATGTATTGTCCCTTGAAACACAAAAAAATGAAGGTCAAAATATTCTAAATTTAAAGTGGCCATATCAAAGTAATATTAAAGTTTTTCACTTTAAGTCGAAAATTCGAGCCAAAAACAACAAGTTTACGTAATTAACAGGTAAATTAGTTTGATTACATTTCATCTGGAAAATCGTCACGAGCGAAAGTAAACAAAGATTTCAAACCATGAGTACGCATTATGCATATGCTAAATTAGGATTGTTTACAACTCGTCACGGTTAAGAAGGTATTTTCACACAGACCATGAGGAAGTTTTATGATTATGCATACAGAGTAGCCAAACAAGCGCGTTTCATTATGGGATATGTTTTGATTGAAAACTTTGACTGGAAGTCAAAGTTATTTTTGTAACAAAAAAACGTATGTATTTCAGTTAATTTTTTTTTTTCCCGAAAAATTTTTGGTGATAGTTAATAACTATTATGATACTTCAAAATGACCCACCTTTTTTCAAAATCTTTTATTTTTTATTTTTTTGGAATTAGTCAAAGGGACAATACATCTTTAAGTAATACTGCAGTCTATATCGTGCCTAGCTTACCTGGATAAACCAACATAAGACGAGGGGACTGGGCAGCCACAATAGACTTGAACGACGCCTACTTTCACATACCTATTGCGCAACAATATCAGAGTTGGGTGCGCTTTCGAATTCACGATCAGGTATACCAATTCGTAGTTTTGCCGTTCGCCCTCTCAACGGCCTCACGAGTGTTTACTTGTCTAGTAAGAACCCTGGCGCCGTTCTTTCACCAACACGGCACCAGAATTTTCAAGTACATAGAATATTGGTTGATCGTGGTTACGGGTCGTGCATGCCCATCAATCGAGCGAGTGGCCAAGGCAAGAACTGCAGTGCTACATCTTATCAATGCTCAGGCTCTGATGGCGCACATTAGGGTCACTGGCCAGCTTCGTCGCCCTCGTTTCGTTCTGCCGGTTAAGGATGCGGCCGCAACATCTCCACCTTCTGGCTTCGTTCCGCGTACTGGCCTCTGCTAACCCGAGGAGATGAGCGACCACATCAACCTGCTCGAACTTTGGGCAGTCAAGCGCTCGTTAGAGGCTCTTCTTCCCTACATCCAACTATCAGCGGCCCTCATTGCGGGTTGTCTGAATATAGTGGAGGACGCAATGTCCCACCCACTCTATGTTCGATGGAATGACGTCTCCTTCCAATAATCGCCATGGTTTCCACTGCTGCTAAGCCTTCTATACGATCAGCCTTTATGTCTTCCGAAGCGAAAGGGCCGCGCTTGGGCTGCTCTACCAAACTTATATCCCTCGACCTTACTGTATGGCCATTATCAGGGATCGCTTAGAAACTCGGGCATTCCAGATGGCCCGGCTGCCCTTGAGGCGAAATCCCGACGGGAATCCAAGCTCACTGCCTACAATAGCCGAATAAAACATTTTTTCAACTGGTGCAAGCCCCAAAAGATCGACCCTATGAAAGTGACTTTGGGTCAGGTCTGCGCCTTCCTGCATTAACTGTTTGAGGCAGGTCTGCACCATATCCGGCCATTGGTCTGCCTTGGGAGCAGTAATTCTGACTTTTAAAGACGGATCGAGCATCTGTTCATCCCCTGCGATTTCAAGTTTGCTTCGCGGTATGTTCCGAGAACGGCCTCCTACTAAGGCCTTGATTCCACGTTGGGACGTCAATGTCGTTCTAGCCGCTCTTATGCGCCCACCCTTCGAGCTCCTGAGTAGGGCATCGCTTTACAACCTGTCTCTCAAAACTGCTTTTTTACTTGCACTAGCCTCGTGCAAATGCAGGGGTGAACTACACGTGCTCTGTCTGGAGCCAAGGCACAACAGGTTTGAACGGGGTGGCCCTCGGCTTGTGTTTAGGAAAGATTTCCTTGCAAAATCTCAGACATTGACTTCTCGCCGCCGACTGTGTTTATTCCCACCATTGCTGCATATTCAGGGATTGAGGAAGACAGACTTTGGGGCCCAGTGCGGGCACTAAAATTCTATATCAAACGCACAGTCCGTACGTGTCTCAGCGTCACATCTGTTCATTTTAACAGTTTCACCTTTCCGACCTGCTGCTTGGTCGACCCTTGCAAACTGGGTTGTGGCAGCCATCCGGGCTGGCTACGCCTCCTCCGGCACATATGCACCAAGTGCATGGCATAGCCGCTTCATGGGCGTTGTTTGCTGGGGTGCCTCTCCGTGACATCCTGCAAGCGGCATGATGGCGATCGCAGTCCACTTTCATATCCCATTACCTGTCGGACACTTCGGCAAACCAGACTTGGTGGCAATCTTGAAGCCGATACACTAGGTACGTATAAGAACTTTTACCTTGCCTCCCGCCTCCGACTAGACGATATAGACTACACAAATCAACAGTGGTGTTGGTAGTCTATAAGTGCTATTACCTGAATAAACGCCCTCCCTACCGTCCCCTCAGGCAAGTGGTCTTGAGAAATAATGACGATGATAAGTGGGTGTGTCTCACTTGAGGGCGTCCTGGTGGCGGACTGATCCATTATCCGACGGGGGTGAGAAAAAATTTATGTTATTAATGTTCTTTTTTTCGTAATGTTTACCTAAACACTAGCCGAGCGCCACCCTGTTCAAACCTGATGTGCCCTGGCTCCAGAGAGAGCGCATGCGTTTGCACGAGGCTAGTGCAAGTAAAAAGGCAGTTTTGAGAGACAGGTTGTACTGTAAAGCGATGCCCTACTCAGGTGCTCGAAGGGTGGGCGCATACTGTAAGAGCGGGGAATCCAGGTAAGCGGCACTCATAGACTACCAACACAACTGTTGGTTTGTGTAATGTAATAATTGAAGACAATTTTTAAGGTTTTGCCATCAAAGAAACAAAATAAACAAGAATATTTCTTACAAAAAACGCTGCTCGCTTTAATTGTTATTGCTAAGGTCAAGTCTGGGGGTCACTTCATCACGCCTAGATACTTCAAGTATCCTATTACAAACAAAAACTTCAATGGACTGTTTTGATAATAATTCAATGATTATCTGACAGTGAATTATAGTAATATCATGGGACTCATAAATACCAGAAATGCTTTGGGATTTGTCATTAGACTCTTTTCCCAGCCGTTTTTTGGATTCAACAGGTGGTACCTATAAATTATAGTCGAGTTTCCATTTTAACAATTGTTTGTTTGTTTGTTTGTTTGTTTTATCTTTATACTGGGTGGCCTCTTCAGTCAAGACTGATCTCCCAGAGGGCCCAGTTGGTGATCAGTGGCTGTGATGTACTAATACACCGGGGTAACCCCCTACTCGTCTCGAAAGATGTACTAGGTTCTTTAAAGTGCACACGAGCAAGTTGTGTACATTGGACCTACGGTTTATAGTCCTTATCCGAGAAGACTCGTTCTACCACCAGAACCATGGAGTGAGTGAGCCTCGAACCCCTGCCGATGTTATGGCTACGTGATTACGGTTCCACTGTCTCAACCGCTCGGCGACTCACTCACGACAAAAATGTCAAAGTGTAGTACTATACTGCTGCTTGATTTCATCTAATGAATGAGTCATCTCGTGTGACGTAGCGGGCTAGAGCAGCAGCGTGATAAAATGACATAATTCTTAGCACTGCAATGTAATCTGTGTGCAGCATTTTACTGTAGAAGAAATACTTTAATGAAATTAATTATTAATATCAAGCTGTTTAGTTATAAACGAGTATACTATAGCAAGCCTCGAATTTGGAGATTTTAGGGGCAAGGCCAGTTGGCCCCCGGTTTTTCGTTAATTGAGGGGCAGCAAGGCCAACTTGGAAGGTACAAAGGCCATTATTTTTAAAAAAAAGACAAATCCCAGGCCTACTTATAATAGTGTAGAAATTATGGAAAAATAAAATGCAACTTATCACTACAAACGCGATTCCTTGTAACTTGAGGATTTCCCTGCTCCCATCGCAGCTGTGGAAACGCACAATACTGGTTGAGAGTGAAATACATGTGATACACTTTAGGCTATTTTCAAAGATCGAACAGGAATCGAGGGTACTTCTGTTTTGTAAACAACAATGTTATAACGGCCGACAAAGTCAAGCGCGATTTTGGGGATTCTCCTAAGCCCATCCATACGGCAGCAGAGCCCGTAAAAAACACATTTTTAATAACCACTATTTTGTGATTACGCACTAAAAACGAGCAGATAATAATAGATTCCCAAGACAGGGCTGTGAAACGTAAAAAAAAAAAGGAAGCGCAAAAAATACATTAAGTTAACCCCGAAAATAGGCTGCTGTGAAAACGGGCGATACTGTACTGTGTAGTCCAGAGCGAAATACCTGGCTCTATTACATACAGTAGTACGTCTTCAAGCTCAAGCGGGAGTCGAGCAATATTTTCTATTTGTAAACAATGTTGTGTAAAAACAGCTGATGTTGAAGTCAAGTGCCAAAACATGTGGTTTCTTTTTGCCCGTGGTTTTTATTGTGGTGAAAATTCAAGGGCACTACGGCCAGTAGTGGCCGTGGTTGTTGTTCATTTTGAGAGGGCACCAATGGCACTGACCGCAGTAAAATTCGAGGTCTGGTATAATAATAATAAGGAAATCTTATAATTATACTGTGTTGGTTTCCATCACAAAATAGATGCTCATGGCGCATTGACACAACAAAGAATGAATGATGTAGTACTGTAATCGCTACACGAAATGTCATAAAGATGCACTGGGCATTTCATAGAAATCAACGGCGACTCTAATTTTGGTTGCGACAAAATCAACATCTGGTATTTTGTATCGAGCGCCAGTAAAGTAGATACGTTTTATTTTGGTTGTGCTAATTTGTATGTGGCGCACTAGATACATTTTCGCCGTTTACTTTCTAGATGTTTTAAATTAAAACACTAGTTATGATTTCAGTTAATTTTTGGATCACTTCGTCCTAACATAGAAATTCTAATAATGCAATTTAGAATTTTTTAAACATTTAAAGACCCATTCCCTACAATTTGTGACGTTTTGTAAAAATAATGCATATTACTTTAAAAATGTTTATTAAACCAGGTCATTCCAGGTCTTAAATGTAAGTTTTGTTGTAAATTAAGAAAAAAAGAAGAGAAAAATGCACTACTACAATGAGCTACAGTACCAGTAGCTCGCGGTGAATGTCTTCTCGTTGACTGTCTTTAGGCCTAGCCTAGCTAGGCTTAATTTGTAGGCCTAGCTGGTAAACATTGGTATTGACGAGCATCGAAAGCTAGACTAGTCTGACGTTGTATACAGTTGCTGCATTATTTATCTTTCCGATTTTGCCAGACTCCGTTGATACAAATTAGGGGAAATCCAGTATTTTCGCTGAAAATATAGGAGTCTTCTTTTTGTTTTGGCCTCACAATTGCCCGAAAGTGAGTGAATTACAGAAGATAACAAAAATATCAATCCGCGTGCAATGCCTGTTGAGATTTATATTGTACCCGGAATAGGACTTTAAACCAATATTTTAGTACAGTAAATGTTCATCTTTTATTATACAATTTGTGTTTTCATTTTATCTTACAGGTTAATGTGTGCTTTTTTGAAAAAATCGTTTTTAAAAATGTTTCTTGTTTGAGTCTTGTGCAAGTTTTTGAAAAGTGTTTTAAAGTTTTGAAAATGTTGAACTAATTAGTTAAACTAGTAGACGCGCCTAGTGCATATTTTTTAACCACAACCAAATAATTAACCACAAACTCTTTTTATGCCTGCAGGTGGATACGTTTATAAAATTTAAGGATAAAAATGGCTGGCTTTACGGGCGTAATCACGTTTTTATTGTACATGACAATTATTGTTTTTTAAAATAAATTTTTTTCTTGAATAATTTGTTGCATATAAAAAATAATCTATATAAAAATATACGCCATGGCTAAAGAAACGGTACCGTATCCTAACTTCCGTTTACTGAGCCAATGGGGTGCTGGTACGTGTGTGACGTCATCGTATAAGGACTTGGATTTTTTTTCACATCGCGTCTGTAGAGAATGCCTATCGGCGGCTCCAGGCTGCATGGATGTGTGCGCTGATGATTCGTAACTCAGCCTCGGGGCTAGACCTAGCAATGTTGAATTCAGAAGTTTAATAACGGGCGACAACGTCGATGCTGTAGTAATAGAGCAAGTTCGTGTGGTTGGTGGACGTTACATAAAGTGTTTAAAACATGCACACAATCTCAAATATTATTTCATTATAAAACATTATAATACAGAACAATAAAGTAGAAATATGTTGATAGCCAAATTAGAAGTAAAGGAATTATAATTCAATGTTGGAAATTGTGTTGCATCTAGTTCATTCGTCCATAGTTACTATGAGGGTTTTATTTTTATTCCAAATGGCCTATTTAGGTCTATATTTTTTAATAAATTTTGTTTACAGATGGTGACCATAAACAAAAAGCAAATGCGGACAATAAAAAAGGGGCCCTCAAATACCATGATTTAGACAATTGGCCTAGCTCCAGGTCTGAGTCACAGAAATCAGCGCACACATGCAGCTGGCCCCAGCCTGGCAAACAAACTCATATACTGAGGCTATAGGTTATAGCATGGTTATACTGTAGTACGTAGTAGGCCTCTTTTGAAACGGTAAATTTCTGTATTCTAGAATTAAAATCAACATGTTTTGGCCTATCAATAACAACAGACGTAGGCCTAGGCTACATTTAGTTCTTGTCACACGACGGGGATAACAGCGATAAATGAAGCATAAAGAAAATGTTAAGCTGGCGGTTGATCACGGTTTTCGCGATATGAAAAAAAATCCAAAGTCCTTATACGATGACGTCACACATGTACCAGCACCCCATTGGGTGATTATGACGTAATGCAATTTTACCGTACCTTTTTTAGCAAACGAAAGTTAGCAAACGAAAGTTAGGATACGTTACCGTATCTTTAGCCACAGCGAAAAATATACGCCGTGGTTAGGATTCCGGCACCGGAACTCAACTGCCCACCGTTAGGGAATTCGACACGCTATTGTGCATGCCCAGAGCTCTGGGAAGTGAATTATAGCTTATAGTGCCACACACCACAGCACCGAGAGTCAGAGTGTTATCGAGATTTACTGTAGCCTAGTTAGTCGTTGCGCGAGCGATGGATGAAACTTGGCCTAGGCCATACATGAATTAATAATTAAAATACGACTACGCCACGCGTTAAAATAATTATTATGATATTAATAAGAATCAGTATCTATCTAAGAATCGTAATGCTGTAATTAGCGTTGTGACCCCGACTTCCCGAACAGTTTTTTCACATCCACGCGGTGGCTGCCGTCGACAAATCAACTTGTGATTGCATGTTATGTACAGTATAATGCGTTATATGAAATCTTTTATTTTGTACTTAAAAAATCATAAAACTAGTCATGTAATTATATAATTCATAATTATATGAAGTTTATAAATATGAATGAAGCGACCACTTTTTAATTACAAAATAAATAGGCCCACTGGTCACGTCTAACTGGTAGGCCTAACCTAGTATTTACTATTAGTGGATCCCGTATTAGTAGGCATCTAGGCTAGGCTATAGTTCTTCGCTGTGGCGCAGCTATGAAATGACCCATCGCTGTTGATAAGTATAGAGTCGCCAATTACCTCGCTCTGGGCATGCGCAATAGCTTGTCAGATTCCCTAACGCTGGGCAGTTGAGTTCCGGTGCCGGAATCCTAACCACGGCGAAAAATATATTGCATTACATAAATTATATGCCAATGATAATTTAATTAACGATATTTAGACATGGCCATTTTAGACACAAAAAATGATTGAAAACTCTCGTCTAGCATAGAGGCTTTAGTGTACTTACCTTTTCAAACAAGTATTGCCCGGGTGCATTTTTTGGTATACGGTACTCCCTTATTACAGCCGGGGATTCGCTAACAAAGCACCACATCATTCGACCTAGGCCTAGAGACAAACGTCCACTAGGCTAAAAAGTATGTCAGCAGACTTCCCTCTCCCACTACCACCTACCTAGCTAGGGCCTAGGCCTAGAGGTGGCGCGGTTAGGTAGGCCTAGCCTAGCTAGGAGGCTACTTTTACTGTCTTTTTAGGTCCTAGGCTAGGCCTAGGAATAGCTTATATTATTAGAAATGAAGTTTACTGTTTAGCCTAAGTGTTGGTCGATAGTGTCATTATCAACCTAGTAGTGGTTTTAGCAGTTGTTTAAGCAAATAAAACAACAAACTAGACTGTTTCAAATCAACCAAAAATCATCAATCACAACAAGGTTTACGATCGCGATTCGATGATAAAAACAGCTGACACACGTCACACGGACGAGACGGACGCGACGACGCGTCGCGAAAACGAAAAAGACGACTAAAAAAAGGACAAAACAACAATAGAGGGCGATAAATATGATCATGATTTACATTTTTATATATGTGTAATTCTTTGGTTGAATGTGTTGAAGAAGTAAGTATCTCACTGAAATTTCATCTCAAATCACTACCAAAACCCGATATAGGGCCTAGAGTAGCCCAGACTGGGCATAGAGATGGGCCACACCAGTAGACCAGTAGAGGATGGGGTGGTAAATCGCAGTGCGCCATAAATAAACAAGAAATATTTCTTACAAAAAACGCTGCTCGCTTATTGAAAAATATTTTTTATTTAAAATGTTTTTTAAATTTTAATGTGTCATTTTATTGTCACATATAGGCCATGGAGAAATATTATTTCTCCATGCATAGGCCTAATAGTTATTTTACCTGAAAAAATGTAATAAAGCAACAAATTAATACTTAAATTGTCTGTCAGACAATGGTTTTTGGGTTTCTTTTCTCTTTTTATATGTGAATAAATATTATTTTGTTGTTACAGTGAATACAGTGAAGTGAATACTCAATTTCTGTCACTTTAGTTAATTGTATTGCTAAGGTCAAAAATATGGGGGTCACTTCATCACCCTAGATATTTCAAGTGTGAAGTATCCTATTACAAACACAAACTTTAATGGACTGTTTCGATAATAATTCAATGAATATCTGACAGTGAAAATTACAGTCAAAAGTCAGTATTACAGTCAAATGGGACTCATAAATACCAGAAATGCTTTGGGATTTGTAATTTTAGCATGACACTGTCCTAATAGACTCTTTTCCCAGACGTTTTTGGGTCTAGCAGCTGGAAATCTATAAATTATAGTGGAGTTTCCATTTTCGCAAAACTGTCGTCCTTAGAACTATAACTGCTGCTTGCTTTAGCTTCTGATTGAGTAGTCCTAATGAGACGTAGCAGGCTAGAGCAGCAGCGTGATAATAATCAGTACAGGTAAGTAAGCCAATGGGTACGACGAGCAAAGAATATTATCACAAGGAATGAGTAATCCGCGATTTTTGCATTACAAAATTTGTAACAGACAGAGCCATATGAGGGGAGACTAGACACTCTTGATATCCCATCCACAATCGCTATTAGAGATTACTGTTCTATTTGTTTGCAATGTTTTACTTTATCATCAAAGATCTATTATTTATAATTTACTCATAGTTAATAATCGTCATGATACTCTCACTTTCAAGCATCTTCGCTCCAGTAATGATATGTCAAAATTTTGCAATGAGATTCGTGATATTTTTGTTAATGGTTCTTTTATTAATTTTAAATTATCTCTAAAGCTATATTTTAAATGTCGGAGAGAAACTTTTTAAATTTTTAAATGAAATGATATGTCTACTATATTTGTATATATTCTTGTTATTTGTTATTTATGTGTTGGAGAGACACACCTTACCGGTGACAGCGTTTGTTTAATGCTTTTGTCTTTCCTCTGCCTCGTGTCTTGTTTTTCATATATATATATATATTTTTATGTTTTTTTTGTAATTATTATTTTATGTTTATTGCCGAAATGAATAAAATAAAATAAAATAAATAATAAATAAATATATATAAAGAGTTACGGCATTGCGTTCACAGATTTAAGAAAGTCACATGAGGTGAACACCGGCCATTTTTGTGTCCAACTATGCATGTAGAGTATGGAGTCGAGTCATTTGCTTAAAAAATGTATAACATTCACAAGGCTTTAAATATCAAATTTAATATCAAAACAATCAATTTGTTTAAAGGTTTTTGTTAAGATAATAACGAAATCATAAAGTTACTGCGAACATGATTTTAAACAACAAAATGTAAAAACAATGCATTACTATAGAGAATCGCTGTACAAACTAAACGTGCACGTGTATAGAGTGTGCATGGAGCGCACAGCCAGAGTCTTTCCGAAATTGCTATTTTTTTTACTTTATAATTTTTTTATTATTTTAACAAAAACCTTTATTGTTTTGATATTAGTAAATTCGATAGTTAAAGCCTTTTGAACGTTATACATTTTCAAAACAAACATGGCTTCTGCTCCATTCAAACTCTTTATATATATGGCTCTGGTAACAGAGAGTGATGCCCACCCTCAGTCTTAAGAGCGGCAGACTTGATTTAAAGATGTATTGTCCCCCAAAAACATGAAAAATGAAGATTAATTAAATAAGATTATTTTGTAATTTTAATAATTTTAACATTTTTTGCTTTAAATTACAGTTTTCAGGTACATACATTTCTTTAGATCCAATTTTTGGTCAAAGTGGATGATTATTATGTTACATTAAAATGGTATATTCAACAAAAATGTTCAGAATTATTTTGTCAGGGGGACAATACATCTTTAATAGATATTATACATGTCACATTAAATAGAGTTATAATAATATATGTTGCAATTGTAAAACATTTTAATAACAATCTAGTGTACATTCACTTCTACAGAAAATTCTTTACCACTATGCTAAATTAGTTAATAAAGACCGAGCAGCAACAACAAAAATCAACCAAACGTTACTCAGCATGACCTATTCTTTGCCATTGCCGCATACTAATATACGCCCGGTAAATTAGGTATTGTTTTTATGATATAAATTAGTATAAAATACATGTTATTAATAGGATAAGTTTGATTAACATTTATTTGTTTTACTGGAAACAAGTTAAATATAAAAATAATGTGTGTGTGTGTCTTTGAACAGCCTGGAGGCCACAGTTTTCATCCGATTCTCACCAAATTTGGCCACAATGATCTATGCCTCAAAAGCTCTGACGAGTTCAAAATTAAAGGGGAAAGGTCATATGTCAAGGTCACAACTAACAAAATGATTAATGACTCATCATATAATTGTGGTTAAATTTTGAAGGGTCAGGGTCAAAGATCAAGGCCCACAAAAAACAAAAAAAGAAATAACAAAATAATAGTACAAAAAAAAACCCTCAGTGGGACTTGAACCAGCGATCTCAACTGTGAGAGGCTGGATACATAACCATTACACCAAAATCTCATCCACAACTTTGTAGTGTGCAGTTAGCCTATTTAAAAAATTTTAAAAATATATATATATTTTCCGGGGACATTTTTATGTAGGGGAATTTTACAGTAGGCGGAGGTTTGTACTCTCGTAGTACCCTCTAGTTTATTTATTTATTTTTTCTTTTGACTGGATTGCATTTTCAGTAACGCAGTACAGTACTGTTTTCCAAAATGGTCCAGTTACAAATTTAAAAGTAAAGAAAAATGAACATATTAAAATACAGAAAGATAAAAGCATAGTATAGTAGGCCTAGGCCTAATTTAAAAAATGTATTTTTCCAATTAGGTATTATTAATGTTTTACAACTTTGGCTACGGGTGCATTTGAGGTGGAGGGAGTCATTAAACTTAAACATTGAGGACAAATATGATGTGAATGGCCATAAATGCATTTGAAAGTTGTAAATAGTAGATGTTCTTTCATTTAGTGTAACCCAATTAAATGTTTTAAAAATATCATTTATTGGTGTATGTATACACTATCAGCGGATAACAGAACTCTACCTAATCTATTTAATAATTTTTAAATTTTGATTTAAGTACAATTAGTCCATACAGCACTACAATAGTCAAACAATGGCATTACAAGAGAATTTGCCAGCATAATAGTTGTATGAGATGGCAAGTAGTATTTCACACACCGTATTACCCCTATTTGTTTAGAAACTTTTGATGATACACTATTTATTTGATCCTTCCATGTCAATTTAGGATCAAATATAACACCTACTTAAATGATTCCACTCCTTTAATGTTAGTTCCATTATCATCAATAACAAGTGAAATATCTTAAGTTATTTAATAAGTGACTAGTACCAAATACCATAAGTTTATTTTTTAAACATTTAAAGTCAATCTGTTGTTATCTAACCATTTTGATATTTTAATAAAATTTGAATTTAGATGGTTATGCAGAGTTATAGGATTTGAGGAGCTACATAAAGGAGTGTATCATCAGTGTACATAACACATTTACAATCAACAGCATCAAGAAGAGAATTTACATATATATAATAAATAACAAAGGACCTAAAATAGAGCCCTGTGGAATTCCAATGTCAATTTCTCTTAAATCAGATATTGAACTATTTACATTTACAACTTGTGATCTATAAGTTATAACTTAGATATGAAGTAAACCAGTGGCAGCAGCAGTGCTAAAACCTAGGTTATAGGTATGTACGGTACACTTTACTTCCCTGTTCCTTGTTAACTTAACTCCCACCGCCGACTAGTTCTAGTCCGGTGCCAATCTGGGTATTGTCGGTTTATACAGGTAAGCTAGGCACGAAATAGACTGTAGCTTAAGAATAAAAGTCCTCCTTCATATGTTTGCGGTACATCAATGTTCAAACATAGCCGCGCCTATACGTATTATAAATTTGCTATATAAAATGTCATGGATTGTTTGAGCCATATTTAGTATTGCTCGAAATATTAATGTCAAAATTAGCATGTGAATTTTAGTATTTTTTTTTACAGTATACGATTTTTTTGTTATTTTTGGCCTGTATTTAGTGACCTTTAACCCCAAATCAAAGCAATAATTTTATTTCTACTGCCTAATATGGTTAATAACAGATAAAAATGTCATGCAGTATCAAATCCACTGCTTTTTTCTAATAATAAGGGTGTTTTCCGATCGCGGTATACACTGTCTAATGGATGTCAATACTGAAACACAATAATACGAGGATGCTTCGTATGAGTCCTTTCACAGTAAACCAACACATAAAGGTGTATTTTTCATATACTGAATACACTAAAAAAATATGATAGCATTTTTTTATTTTTTTATTACGGTATGTCATTTATGTATATATAAAATAGAATTAATGTTCTTTGCCTGATGTGTTTTTTTTTTCGATCCAATTTATGGTCAAAGTGGTATATTAGGTGACACTAAAATGGCATATTCAACAAAAAATGTTTTAAGAATTATTTTTTCAGGGGACAATACATCTTTAATGATTCCTTGGCAATAAAATAATCACTAGCCTAGGTCGTTTAAATAATAACAGAAGAATTTCCACCAATAAGCCTACATTAATAATAATAATATTATTATCAGGTAGGCCAAATAAATAATAATTCGTCTTCTCCGTGCCGAATCACCGGATGTTCACCACGTCGCGCGCGTACTGAGTTACTACAGTGAGTATTAACCAATCACAAATGGTCTTTCATCACATCTAGGAAGGACTAATAACAAAGAGGGCACTATGTATGCATAGTTTAAATAGTTTAGTTGATTTATTTCTTCAAGCAAGTTCCGTGGCGCAGTGCATAAAGAGTTGTCTTGCGATGGAGTGACAATTTCATCGCAAGTTCAAGTCCTAGTAGATGACTTTTGTTTATTTATTGCCAAACGCTAGTGTTGCCACACGAAAATTAGTTAGTCAATATCTTGTACTCGAGAAATATCATCGTACTTGAGAATTTGCTGGATTTTATATGTTTAATGACAGGGACACGATAATTACGGCAAAATTACTCGGTCAATATCAACGTACTCGAGGATATATACGATTTACGATCCTCGCAGCAGTAGTCATGTGATGCAGTTTCAACAAATCATGTTCACATATTTACATAGGCTATGTAATATAATATTATAGTTTATACAGATATTGCCTGGGATGTCAAATCTTATATTTTACCAATATAAAAGGCGATATCTGTATTATATAGCCAACAACAAGTAGAATATCTGCTGGGTCGGGTAGCTAGGCGCCTCTGTAGCAGCCTCATAATACTGTTAATAATCAGTATGGGTGGTTTTCATGGAACTTTATATATATATATTAAATTACTCTACCAGAGTGGTTATTGTTCATCTATTTAGATCTCAAACTTATTCACTTAATTTATAAATCATACTGTTATTTTACATTATATTAGTAGTTGTTTCTTTTATACCGTTGCATCAACAACAATTGCTAAACCTCCTGTTTGTATTGTATGAAAATAAGCCTGCGTAGACACCTTACCTTGCGAAGAAATTAATTATATTCTTTAGCAATAAAATATTCACTTAGGCCTAGGTCGAAGAATTTCCATCAATAAGCCTATTTGTCTTCTTCGAGCCGAATCACCAGGTGTTCAGCGTGCCGCACCAGGTTAATACCATGATTATTGACCAATCACAAACGCAGCGGGTTATCCTAACTAGGCAGGCTTTACAGAGGAGGCCTAGCTAAACCCGACCCAGCAGTAGATATTCAATTTGTTGTTGGCTATGTAATATAACAGATATTGCCTTTTATATAGGAAAAAAATAGAAGATTTGACAACCAAGAAAATTGAACTTAAAAATTAAGAAAAATTAATATGCTGTGTATTATGAAGAAATTTGTTGTTTTTAGTAATTTACAATTAAGGGGTAGGCGGTAACATTTTTGCGAATAACAATTTAGTTAACAGATTTGCATTTTCTTGTTATTAGTATGTAGTGTATAGATTGTTGTAATATACTTTTTTTAAATGAATCCAGCATTTATTGACATCTTTAGAGGTCAAAAGGTCACTGACTGACCAAAAATGCAATTTCTTCTAAATTGGGTAATAAATTCCAATTTAGATATCTTATGCAAACAAATGTTTTTGTAAACCTATAGACACAATAAATAAGAAAATTGAAGTTAACATTTTTTCAAAATTGAATATGTGCATTATAAATAAATTTGTTCGTCATTAGTAATCGTTTACAATAATGGGGTAGGGGATAACATTTTTGCAAATAACTTAAGATTTAGTTAACAGATTTGCATTTTCATGTTATCATTATGTTGTGTATGGATTTCTTTATTGTAATATAATTTTTCAAAATAATTCGAACATCTATTTACTTCTTTAGAGGTCAAATGGTCTATGACCTTAAATCAAATATGCAATTTCTTCTAAATTAACTTATACATTTCAATTTTAAACACAAACTTATAAGAGATCTTATGTTAATGTTTTCCTAAACCTAAAGACACAATGAACAAGAAAATTGAAATTAAACAAATATTCTGTGAATTTATGAAGACATTTTGTCCGTTAATAATAATTTGTTATTAACAATTATAGGGTAAGTGGTAACATTGTTTCTAATATCTTTGTATTTAGTGATCAAATTTACATTTCTGTTTTTATGTCTGTTTTGTATTTTAATGTTCTTTTCAATTCAATTGTAAATTTTGATGCAATACAGTTCTTTACTGTAATATCAATATAAGATGTTTTTATATATACCAAAATAAAATAATAATAAAAAAATGATGCCGAATATTATAATCTTAAACTATGTTTACAAATTGTCATTTTTTAAGGCACACATCTTTTTCCTAGACCTGTAAAATAAAAAATAAAAACAATTTAATTTTTAATAATAAATATTCATCGACCAAAAGCAAAATATGCAAAAAAATAATCTAGGTCCTAGCATATTATCGCGACCTAAATTAAACATGGACGATTTCGAATGTGATCAATATCGTAAAAATCGGAGAGACTCTGGTGGGGTTTCCACTTCTTGAGCCGGTGCGTTGTAGTGCGACCGCTGAGTAATTACGTCGGTGCTTCCTCTCTGATGGGAGCATTGCCAATCGATGCCGAAACTACAAGACAGGGCTTCCCCTTTTATGTCTACACGTTCTGTGCTATTATACTCTGAGTGAGTGGCCAAGCTGTTAAGACAGTGGAACCATAATAACTTGCCATATTAACGTCGGCAAGGTTCGAGCCTCACTCGCTCCATGGTTCTGGTGGTAGAAGGAGTCTTCTCGGATAAACCTAGTACATCTTTTGAGACGAGTAGGGGTTACCCTGGTGTACTAGTATACACACAGCCACTGTCGGCATACGCTGTTTAGGGTCACCCTCTATAAATAAGGTGTAATTTTTAAAAATAACAGAATATGAATCTTGGACGATTCTGCTGAGGTTTGTTGAGTCAAATTCTCATAATAGAACGTTTTTTAATCTTTTGAGTGCATTTTTATACATTAATTTAGGTAATTTGTGATATTTATTTCTACTTCTTCTATTTTTCTTTTAGATACTTAACTGTAATTGTTCAGATGGCCAGCTCAATCTTTACCAAATTAAGCACTGCTCTCAAATATTCTGTTTTGGGTTACTGCTCAATG
The DNA here is from genome assembly GCF_964355755.1 of Antedon mediterranea. Lineage (NCBI taxonomy): Eukaryota > Metazoa > Echinodermata > Crinoidea > Comatulida > Antedonidae > Antedon > Antedon mediterranea. The sequence goes on from NC_092671.1 coordinate 24,128,005, forward strand.
CACTGTATATCTGAATACTTACTTGATTTTACATGGTGCTCAGGACCTTCTATGCAACCAACAATTTCTCAAGATGATATATTACTTACTGAACACATTGGTATATATTTCTTTCAAAATATTCACAGAGGAGATATTGTTATTCTACGGTCACCATATGATCCAACAAAATTGATGTGTAAACGAGTAATAAAGATTGCATATGATGAAATTCCAACATCTTCATCAATGGACATTCAGTTTGTACCTAAGGGACATGTGTGGTTGGAAGGGGACAATAAAAAAAACTCAACGGATTCTAAAGTCCTAGGTCCAATTCCTGTTGGTCTTTTAAAAAGTCGTGCTATATTTAGAGTCTGGCCTAAAGATAGAATTGGTTTGATATAACTGTGCTGTATCATGAATATATAGAACTTCTTCCTACACTCTCTCTGTTCAGCTGAGCACCAAGCAGAATATAAACTTTCCACACATAGAAACTTATTAAAGTATGATTCACACTACAGTATCATGGCTAACCTGTTTATTGTCAAAAATGTTTTTTTTAAATTTTGATACTTTGTCGGCCATAATTATTTAAAGATTATATTTACATGATTTACCCGAAAAAACTGTACTGTAAAGCAAAAATAGTCAAATTGTCTGTCAGACAAAGGTTTATGGTTAAATTTAACTGTTTATTTTGTCTTAATTTATCATTTCAGTGGAATTAAATAACAATATGGCAAGCAGATTGTTTGTGCACCTGACGTTTATTGAATATGTTGCTTTGAATTCAATTTCTTTCAGGTAAATACTTTTTGTGGACCAATTAAAATGGGGTGTCTAGAAAACTCAGATCTCAGATATATCTGAGTTTTCTAGATCTAGACCCGAAGAGTAGGCCTGGTCCTACAGTACTAGACTAGAAGTGGTCAACTCGTACCCAAAATAACTTGTACCTATTCCCAACTTGGCTAACTTGTACCTCAACCAACTCGTACCCACACCAACTCGTACATGCCTTATTTTTAAGTCTACATTTTAACGGTAACATGCACTGTATTTTCTTTATGATTTAAGCTGTAGGCTGTTTCTACATGTTACAATATTAGTAAGAAAACGTACACAGTAATCAGTTTTAATAATATTCTAGTATTTCAAATTACCTACCTGCTGATTAATAATGGAACGATCCAAATGACCTACCAACTAATGAAATGATGATCTGAGTTTTCTAGTTCCATTTTGGAACTAGAAAAGTCAGATATTGATATCTGAGTTTTCTAGATCGAGAAAACTCAGATATATCTGAGATCTGAGTTTTGTAGACACCCATTAAAATGGCATATATTTAGCAAAAAAAATCATTCTTTCAGGGGACAATATGTATTTAAATATTGAAATCAAACATGGTCATATCAAATGTTTTTCTGTGTCCACGGTCCGTCTGTGTCTATATGCCATATATTTTTATCAACAAATATAGTCTGGTAGTTGAACCAAAAGTATAGGCCTACTGTAATTAATATGATTGTATATCTTGGCAGCTTCTAACTGTAGAGGCATGTGCGCAAATTTGAGTTAGTGTTTACCGACCGACCGACATAGTGAGCTATAGAGTCGCATTTGCATGCAACTAAAAAATATTTACCTCAAAATAATTTTATCTATATATTAATTCTACTCAATTTTTCGCGTATTACTTATCTCCTCTGAAACAGTAACAGTAATTTGACGTCTCAACGACCATGTTACGTCACTGTATAAACTACGCAACCTCCTCTGTTGTGTACCGCCCTGGCCGGATCTTCTGCCGGGCCGCCAAATTAAAATAGTGTTTAGTCTTGGCAGCCGGTCAATTGAAGTTTTAATTAATGACACCTATCTATTGAACAGAATGATTTTCGTAAATCACAGTTTGGCTCAGTGAGTAAAACGCGGTGGCTATTGATATCATTTTTAACCTGTTCGTATAGCGTTATTTAAGTTGGAATTGACTCAAATTTGGTGAATATACTAAGGATGGCGAGTAGAATGCAATTTTTTACGCTTTCTAAATAACGCATGCAAAACGTGTTTGTGCTCAGTCATTTTTTGGCTAATGGCCTAATTCATGCTCTAAATTGATCAAAACATAATTTTGAGCTTTTTTAATTGTTAATGCATGATTTCACTGCATGACATTGGGACGCATTTTTATTTGCTAATATTTAACCCTTTATGCACTGTTTTAGTTATATATATTTTTGTGTGGAGATTTGATGAACAATGTATAAAGTTAATATTTTATGGAACTATGCTATGTTTGGTGTTTTAACTGTTTTAATATGGAGGGACCAATAGCGGAGAGGTGCGGCCATTGTTAACGTACAGCAGAGAATTTCTCTAAGTAAACGTGACTTAAATACTATACATTCTTTTGCAACAGCCCCACATAGGTGGTACATTAACACTGCCATTTAATTCACATGCCTATATGTGAATGCGTGTTATTCCATAGGAATATCTGTAGATAAACCAACCAACTAAGAGCGAATGTAAAGTTCTTAACGGTTTTTCGGGAGTCGAGCATGACTTGTTTGTCAGAAACATGGCTGATGGATAATGATTCAGTTGATCTTGACGAATACACATTGATTAGAATGGATAAAATGAAAATTCAGGTAAAAACAAAGGAGATGGTGTGTGTGCTTATGTAAGTGAAAAATATTGCAAACCATCGCATATTACTGTAAGGAGTGAAGTATGTAATAAGGACATTGAATTGCTTGCGATTGATATGCGCCCATATTACCTCCCAAGGGAGATACATTAAGTGAAGGTATTTGTGGTTTATATCCCACTATCAGCAGACATTAATATAGCAGCAAGCACAGTACTGTATGATCTCATTTCTGAAGGGGATTTCAAACAAACAACATTTCTGAATGCAAAAAGGAATATAAAAATAAAATTAAAAGGTCCTTCCGAAATCGTGACTCATCTAAGGTTTGGCAAGGTATGCAGAATATTACTGGTTATAAACCGAAGGCAAAGGGTGTTGTTGTTGACAATGAAAAGAAATATGCAAATTATTTAAATGCCTTCTGCAACAGATTTGATAAAGTTGAGGGAAACAACAAAACACGTTGGTGAACTACCAGTACACCCAGACAATTTTCAAATCACTGTGGAAAAAGTGAACTTATTATTTAAAAACTTAACTTAAAAACTTAATATTAGTTTAAGACTCTTAAAATGTGTGCATATCAGTTGGCCATTCCTCTTTGTAAACTTTTTCAATCCTCTGTAAATGACTCAATAGTTCCAATGTTGTGGAAAAAATCAATAATCATGCCCATTCCCCAAAAACCAAATCCCAAGGAAATTAATGACCTGTGGTCCTTACATGTGTACCAATTAAATTGTTAAAAGTAGGCTAGTTGCCTCAGTGGAGAATCTGCTAGATATAAATCAATTTGCATATTGTCCAAACAGGTGTGTTGAGGATGCAGTGCTTCTGCTCCTTAATAATGTTTCTGAAAAGGTTGCTTTTCGAGAATTTTTGTTGTTGATTTATCAAGTGTATTTAATAATATTTAACCACATGTTCTGACTAACAAGCTTATCAATTATTATAATCACTGATTATAAAATGGTTACTTAATTGTTTAAAAGATAGATAAAGCACGTTAACTAAATTACACGTTGTCCTCGTTTTTGAAAGTTAACACTGGTATTCCACAAGGTTGTGTGTTGTCACCTTTATTGTATACAATATACACTAATGATTGTAAGTCAAATAATAAAAAAACTGATATTATTACGCAAATTAAACTCTTTTAAAATTGACCGTACTATTTTACAAATTTTTTATACTTCTATCTTAAAGAGTGTACTGTACTATATATATACACTATATATAAACACATTAGGCAATGAACATTAATTCGAAACCGCCCGGTGATATACTGAAATTTAATTAATTAATTTGAAACGATAAAGATGAGGAAATCTGTGAGAATGAGAAAAAGTCGCCCCAACCGAGACTCGAACTCGGACCGCCTGCTTGATATGCAGATGTCCTAACCATTAGACCACTGGGGCTTTCATGGTATTGTTCAAACTCGATTGGACAGTGACTCTCTAACATTTTCGGCGTGGTACGGCGGAACAGCACTAGTCCTCAGTTGTACGCACGCGCACCAGAGATCAAATTGATACGCCCTCATCATTTTAATTTTAATTTCTTTTTAAACTTCTTTTTTAAAAAATAATATCAAATGCAAACATTCTGTTTGCTGCACTTCATCTGACGTTGAAAGAGAAAGGCATGCCAATTAACATTGGCATTGTGCACAGATGGCTTTATATTGTGTGGTACCCGCTTTGACAAAAACAACACTGTTATACAAATAATTTTGAACTTTATACCATGACCCGTAGCATTTTCTTTTACGAAAAAAAGAAATTTAGGCAATGACAAAGCAGAAAGAAAATCAAACATTAATAAAACTGTATTCAGAATTTAAAAAATCTATCCAACGATACAGTATTTGGTGAAATTGCATGTTGATCTTTTCCTTTATTGGTCACATGAATTGTTTTATTGCGCAATTACTATCTAACTATGAGTTTATTGATATGGGTGTAATGGAATAAAATGATCAGTATTACATTCCCTTTCCAATGATACCATGGATGACCAACTTTAGTGTTGAAATACAAAATGGCGGCTGAAGGTGTGGTCGAAAAAATTGGCACCTAACTTTTTTGGATTCAGCATCTTTAGAAAAACAAAATGAAATCTATTTTGGCACAAATATCGAGCTGGAAAACATATTAACCCGTACTAATCTAGAAAAGTCAGATATCTGACTTTTCTAGATCTAGAAAACTCCGACATATCCGAGATCTGAGTTTTCTAGACACCGTTATCAGACATATGGTATGGATGTGCTGTCTAGTCAACCCGAAAACAAAAACACTCATTTGTAAAAAAATATTTTTGATTTTTAAGTGACTTGACTTGTATAAAATTGTCTTTCACTTCCTTTCATAGTTTATTTGGTAAGTGTTTAACTTCAGCCATCTGTACTAGTCACCTCCACTACATATTGAGGTACATTTATTCATATTTTTATTTTATTTATTTTTTATTTTATTCAATCGAAACCAACAGCGATAATTACCGCCACTAACAGCTTTGATACAAACAAAGCCAGGACTGTTTAAAGCACCATGATTGGTCCTAACATTGATCAAGGGCTTCTCTCGTCCAGTGCCCACCTTGACCAGAGGTCTGAGGCAGATACTAGATGCAGGGGCTGCCGTAAAAGTCAGCAGTGCTGATTTCAAATGCCTAACAGGACCCCAGCTCCGTATACAGCACCCGCTATTCCCAGATGGTCTCCCATCCAAGCTCTAACCAGGCCCAACGTTGCTTAACTTCAGTGATCTGACGAGAACCGGTGTTTCAACGTGATAAAAACATACATACAGAAGGCAAACAGTGTACAATAAATTTGGAAAGCACAAACTAAAACAAGCTATAAACAAATGTTTAAAAGCGTTATAATAATAATGTAGGGATAGTAGTCTGTAATTTCCAACAATTAGTCTTGCACAATACAAGGGAGCATCCAACAAATTCTTACAAATGTGGTTGCCATAAGGGGAAGCATATTACGAAACAGTTTAGAAAGTAGGCCATTACCAAACTTCATACAAAGACTCACGTACCCTTTCAATTCCAACACATTGAATATTGGTTAACGAGCTATGCCACAACAGACATGCATGATGTGAACGGTCATTTGGCATCAACAGTGGATGATTGCTGCCACAATCTGCCATTGGTCTGGTCTAAACATTTGCAGCTAGGGCTTTCCACAACCTTTTGGATCAAGTCAGTCAGGTTTCATGCTCAATCTCCTGGACTGATCCATGTGTACAAACGTCTTGCGTGATGTGGAAAGATCATGTTTCCAATATTGACTGTGAATGATGTCTTCCATATTCTGTAGTTGCTTTAAGGCATTAACAATTTCTTCTCCAACTGGTGGCTCTCTTGAGCATGTTGTTGTTTATTTGATATAGGATTTTGTTCCATCTATTTGTACAGTGTTTCACAGTACTTCACATGCATATTTTTTGGTTATCCGCACTTTGCGGATCTTTTTTGCTTTTGTTTTTCTATCTTACGTTTTTTTGTCCGCAGCGTAACAACTTTAATACTTGTCAACATAAGATTATATAACTTTGTCAGAGACTTGCACGTTAGAGTCACGTCACGTAAGTTACGCGCGATTTTATGACTTACGGGAATTTAACATAGGTTGATAACCATATACCAATTTAAATTGAAACTTAGCAAAGTGTAAATTTATTTCATGCGCTAACTATCTGTGGAAGAAAAATGGCATGTTTACAGAAAGTTACACGCGCACACACGTTTTAAGCATTGTAGTGAATTTATAGTGTTGATTCCGATCATAACGTGTTCTCTTGCATATTTAATCCACGCGACGTACACCGACTGCCAAATGATTCCACATACAAAAAGTATATTCAACTAAAACTTTCATTTCTTGTAACTCAGTGTTAATACAATACAACTTTCTACCAGTCTAGACCTTTCTTCTCTATACTCTATACGTCTTTCCACTATAATATTATTTGCTCTTCTGTTAATATCTATACAATTTACTACTTATACTCGACATGCAAATTAGTATGGGCGGCCATTAGGGCCAAAATAGACAAACTTTGCCGTACGAACAATTCCGCTCCCGTAAGGCAAACTAATGGCGTTAAAGACATAATTCCTCGAGTGACAAACAAATATTGCCGTACGGACACACACACACACATTGCCATATGAACAAATTGCCGTATGGTTAAATTGGCGTAAGGACAAAAATTGGCGTAAGGACAGAAATTGGCGTAAGGACAAAAATTGCCGTAAGGACAAAAATTGGCGTAAGGACAAAAATTGGCGTACAGTCTAACTAAATATAAACGTTGAGGGTAGCATAGTATTTTAAAACCACGTGACTGAAACCACTCTGTGTCCAGTCCTGCTGGGGATTAAAAACATAATCGATCATTGAAGGCCTGTGTCAAGCTATGTCTTACTTATGGTTTTTATGGTATTAGAAAATAAATATTTGTGAGAAAACGGCGGATTGCTCCTCGGAGTCACTTTGATGGGATTATACTAGGGTACCTCTTTAGTCGTCCAGTATAGGCTAAGTTAGAGTAGGACCGCTGGTCCCATTTTTACTCGGAATTTATCTTTTAAATCTGAGTGTAATAACTCAATTACGTTTTTTTATATATAGTGAAATTTGATACTGTATTTGTGAGAAAACGGCGGATTGCTCCTGGGAGTTACTTGGTGCATGAATTAAAGAAAAGAATAATATTCCTTAATCCATGCTTGGTGGGATTATACTAGGGTACCTCCTTAGTCCAGTATAAGTTAGAGTGGAACTGCTGGTCCCGTTTACTCAGCATTTATCTTTTAAATCTGAGTCATGTAACTCAATTACGATTTTTTATATATAGTGGAATTTTATACTGTATTTGTGACAAAACGGCGGATTGTTCCTGGGAGTCACTTGGTGGGATTATACTAGGGTACCTCCTTAGTCGTCCAGTAAAAGTTAGAGTATGACCACTGGTCCCGTTTACTCAGCCCTCATCTTTTAAATCTGAGTGTAACTCAATTACGATTTATTAATATTATAGTGAAATTCGATACTGTATTTGTGAGAAAACGGCGGATTGCTCCTGGTAGTCACTTAGTGGGATTATACTGGGGTACCTCCTTAGTCGTCCAGATGTTAGAGTAGGACCACTAGTCCCGTTTACTCAGCATTTATCTTTTAGATGAATATGACTTGGACAAGTATACCAACATGACTATAGTTGAGAACAGTGTTAAACGGTATCGTACATTAATGTTATTTGTTGTATTTTATTAAGTTTATCCTATTCTTTATCACTGTGCTCAAGTATACCAAAATGACTATAGTTGAGAACAGTTTTAAACGGGATCGTACATTAATGTTATTTGTTGTATATTGTTAAGTTTATCCTATTCTTTATCAATGTTCTCAAGTATACCAAAATGACTATAGTTGAGAACAGTGTTAAACGGGATCGTACATTAATGTTATTTGTTGTATATTGTTAAGTTTATCCTATTCTTTATCAATGTTCTCAAGTATACCAAAATGACTACAGTTGAGAACAGTGTTAAACGGGATCGTACATTAATGTTATTTGTTGTATATTGTTAAGTTTATCCTATTCTTTATCAATGTTCTCAAGTATACCAAAATGACTACAGTTGAGAACAGTGTTAAACTACATCGTACATTAATGTTATTTGTTATATTGTTAAGTGTATTCTTTATTCTTAATAATTGTACTAAATTATTAAGAAAGAAACAGTAGTAAGCATAACATTTCCCCACTCCTACATTAGCATGGTAGGACATTGTAATGGTCGCAGGTGGCTCAACTTTATTTATTACTGCAATAGGATGGACATGGTCCTACTACCACCTTACCATCCAATAGGATTCCAGTAAATTTCCTTTAGGGCCTACTACCATGTCAATCAGAATTCAGTAATTAAATGAATGAACCCCTCAAGTTAACAAGGAAATCAGCCTATCCGAATATACCAGTAGACTTCGTCGTACAGTCGTACTGTGGTAATAGTTGAGAATTCTCAATAGTCAATTTGGTATATTTTATATACCTGGCAGGACTGGACACAGAGTGGTTTCAGTCACGTGGCTTTAAAATACCATGTGCCCTCAACGTTTAGATTTAGTTAGACTGTACGCCAATTTGTCCTTACGCCAATTTTTGTCCTTTCGGCAATTTTGTCCTTTCGGCAATTGTTGTCTTTACGGCAATTTTTGTCCTTACGCCAATTTGTGTCCTTACGCCAATTTTTGTCCTTACGCCAATTTAACCATACGGCAATTTGTTCATATGGCAATGTGTTTGTGTGTCCGTACGGCAATATTTGTTTGTCACTCGAGGAATTATGTCTTTAACGCCATTAGTTTGCCTTACGGGAGCGGAATTGTTCGTTCGGCAACGTTTGTTTATTTTGGCCCTAATGGCCGCCCATAAATTAGGGGCTTCAGAGGAGGATAAAATGTTCCCTCCAAAGTTTCCCACCAAAATTATACCATTATGATTGGCTTATAAATTTAGCAGACCTAGTCTAAAACATCCTTTATCTAACCAAAGGAAATCAGAAACATAACATTATGACCAGCATGTACAAATTTCCAGGTGCGTGCAATTTTTACGTGCGCTAAAAACATCCTTTTTTTGTTTTTGAAAATGATGTTTTTCCAGCTTTTTCTAGTAATTTCACCAACTTTTAAACAATTTCGACTTATGACGTCATCGTATGGCCACTCGAATATAAACTTATCCGTATTTCAGTTTCCCTCATATTTTGATGCTGTCTAGGTCAATCAATTATCTTTTGCATGATTTACCATTTAAAAAATGTTTAATGACGTCATCATGATAAAAAGCGTGAAACACTTGGGTCACTTTTTTCATCATTACAGTAAATTTCAATATGTTATAGCTCCTCAGAATGAAAGGTGATACTGATTAAAACATTTTCTGGAAGCTTTTGAATTGTAGATACGAATTTATGTACAAATTTTGCACATCGGATGTTGTGACGTCATCATATGGCCAGTTGAATTATAAAAGTTGAATTTCCATATTTTGCGTCACAGTTCATGACATTTAAAAGAGTGCGCATCCAAATTCTACGTATCCAAATTTCTTCAACACGTTAATATGTTCCGAAATTGCTATCTACGCGTTTCATTATGATGACGTCATCATGTTAAAAATTGAAATAAAAGGCGGGTTCCGGTATTTCCACCTATTCTGCACTGTATGTAGTATTTATACAGTATATAGTGTATACTGTATATACTTAGACACAAAATAGAGGGTAAAAAAACATTTGATTTTCTTCAGGTCACAATGGCATAATTGTTTTTCTGTGCGCAATATTCTACTGTATGACAGGCACATGGCGTTTGCACGGCGGATAACCTTACTCGTCCATAGTGACGAGTTCAAATCTAGTTGATTTTTCATTTCGTTTTCCCAGCTAACTATTGTGCTATTTTTTCGGTTATATAAATCATGAATAATACCACCAAACACTTGCGAGTTAGGATGACTATAACGAGGCATTTAATAAAAAGGCAAATTGCCTTAAAATGTAAATGTGACGTGTTTCGAGAAACTATTCTCATCATCAGAACAGTAAACAACGCCTAGAGTACTTATATACCAATAGGACATATTGTATGTAAATAAGTAAGTAATTAGCATAATAAAACAAGGAATGTAGGCAACAACCAATCATATGGCAAGTGTGACGCCTAAGTTATAGATTTGTTTGTTCAAGGAAGGTTTACTCCACGAGATGTGGAGGGCTTCCTTGACCTTAAGCTTGAAAGCGGAATCTGCAGAATCCAGAACGGTGAAGCAACCCGCATTAGCGAGGGCCTTACACCGTTCTGAATCCTGCATGTAATTGGACCTGGGGAGCCGGGACGCCCTCTATACCAATGAGTATAACCAAGGAACACAAACACTTGAGTACGGGTACTTCTTTGTCTTTATTCCAAAGCGGTAAAACTGCAAACAAACATAATCGATACATAGTCTAGTCACAAACATCATGAATAAAATGATTAATGGATTTATATAGTAAATATGTCAGAATGGTGAAATATTACATTCTCTACAAACAGAGATTATCAACTGTTTGCAAACTTCAATTTCTTACAATAAAGTTTAGCGTTACGCATAACACACTTCAGTTACATCAAAACCTATGAACCATCGAATGTAAACATAATAACTGATTATTACAAATAAACTAACAGAGTGTGACTCAACATAATACGGATTCAATCTGAGGAAGCTTCGGGAAGCAAATCACTTGGATAACTTTAAAATGTCTAAAAAGAAACATATTATCACTAAATAATAACGTTGGTAAACACCGCTTTCAATCTCTAAACTAACTCATAAATATTCATGACTAAGAAAAATCGGCGAGTGTAGGTCCTTTAGCAAAAGCTATAAATAACCAGAAACTAAGAAAACTATACGATTAAATTATAACCTTCTAGTGCTTAAAATATATATGGATAAACGCTAGTTGTATTTTAGGCTTAACATACGGCATACAGTGCTAACATATGGCATACAACGTTAACATAGGTGTACATTCTTCGTTAACGGGAAGCACGAAACAACGACGAGCCACACCTTGTCATCCTTGTGGTAACATGTTGGACCAAAGATCCATAAAATTCTTCTAATATAATAAGTAACAGCTAACAAAATAACAACTATCAGATTCTAAGGTAAAAACATAACTACTATATATAGGTTCCGAAACTCACCAGAAAACATTAAAACGGTGATAAACACAGGTAACTTTGCCTCTTAAAGATACATCTTTCAAAGATGACTAACTTGTTAAAAAAAATGTAACCTTGCGGTAGAGCTAACCTTAGTTTACCCCAGAGGGCGCTACGATCAATAAAACTCCTCAAACGGACAGCACACTGCAGATGTTGAAAAATGTGAGAAGCCTTGTCCCTGAAATGTTCACACACCCGCATTGATAACCGTCTATTGGTTTCACCAATATACATGGAATTACATCCCATACATTTAAATTTATATACAACACGAGAGCGGAACACATCAGAGACAGGGTCCTTAAGACTAAAAAAGTTTGAAATTTTGAATGATTTGAAAGCTAATTTAATATTAATACCTTTGCAATATTTACGTGTAATTTTGTCGATTCTTTGTTGTGCGCATTTGGCAAACTGTAAGGTAATTTAAAATAAAGAACCTGGTTTTGTTCAACAATCAACTCAACTGACGCAACATTGCAAGGAGAAAAAATATTACTAAGATATCTGTAAATATTGTCATTAATTAGACTGAGTGGAAAACCGTTTTTACTTAAAATGGTTTTAAGAGTTGAAATGTCATTGTTAAAGCTATGACCAGGAATTATTCAATTTGTAAACTCTGTCAATCAAAGTACGAACAAGCCCAATTTTGTAAGAAAAGGAAGTGAAACTGTTAAAATTAGTGAGGAGACCCGTGAAGGTAGGCTTTCTGAAGACCGAAGTTACGACAGAAGAACCATTATTGTTTAGCATTATATCTAAAAATGGAAGACAATGGTCAATCTCATATTCAACTGTGAACTTTGTGTTAGGGTGCTGATCGTTAATAAAGTCAAAGAAAGTATTTGCATCATCTTTTGTATTGCATAAACAAAAAATGTCATCAACATAACGACGGTAAAACATGACCGAAGCTTGTGAGAAGTTCTTTAACCATGTTTGTTCATGATGACCCACAAATAAATTGGCTAAAACAGGTGCAAGTGGGGATCCCATTGACACACCGTCTATTTGATCATAAATATCACCATTGAATATGAAATTGGTTTTTTCCGTAGCAAGTAAAAACAATTTGCGTAAATCGCTTTTGTTTAAGCTCATATTATAATTGACATCATTAGTGATATAGTCAACAGTAATGTCAATGCATTCAAACAGGGGGATGTTCGTGAACAAACTAACAACATCAAATGACACCATACATTTGTGCGAAGTGTCAACATGTTGGATTTCCTTCACAAATGTGAATGAATCAGTCGCCACATATTGATTAGGTAATACCGGAAAGTAATTCGCATACAAATTTTGCCAGATTATAATTGACAGCGCCAGTGATTTCGGTTATCATTTTCAATCTTTAAACTCCAGTCACCCATGTAGACTGTGATGTCTTTCTTACAGTACAAAACTTGTCAAGAACATTCTTTAGTAGTTCGACATAAGTGATGTTGGATGTGCCTTAAGTGTGGTGAATATCACTGATTGAGTTGAGTAGCCCAACACAGACTGGGCTGTCCATCCACCACCTCGTAGAGGGTGTATTTTTCAATAAACCGATTATGGTTGGCATTGTGGTATTAAAGTTGATTAAATAAGTGATTGAGAGTTCCCATGAACATTTTTAAATGTAAAATATGTCTTTAAAAAGACATATTTTACTGATGCTTACAGGCATAATTTATGTTATATTGTGAACTTTTTTGAAATGGCGATGTCGACAGACTCGTCAAGTTCAAGTTATTTTTTTATGTTTTCACAAACAGGTATAAATACCAAATAAAAACAAAGACACTCACACAGTACGCCATTACAGTATCATCGCATGTAAACGAGGAACTAGACCACTCAGCATCTTCTTATGCAATGTTACCCCAGCCCGCCCCACCCAAATTTTTACAGATCTTGAAAGTACAGTAATGTTAAATCATAACTGTCATCGGAATAACAAAAATACTATAGTAATATACATAAATGTTTCAATTCAGATTATTTTTTCGCATGTTCAACATGATATTTTTCAACAGAACTGTTCATTATCATTTTAATGTTGTTATGCATACTTACACGTTTCAATTTCAGCCAAAATACAGCAGAAAAAACACAGTAGTATTTAACATGAAGAAATATACAAAGATGAAATTGTGTTTAATTGTATTTCAAGGTAAACCATTAAAGCGACAATGACTTAAAAATGGTTACCTTTTTCCTTGTTTTTTTTTAATCATAAATCAGGAATGTCTTGAACACATGAAGTATACCTGAAATACTTTTCAGGTATGCACACACTATTTAGTTTTTATGTGTGACATATACATAATTTTGAATTCAAGTAAAAAATCTGCTTCCAATGATTTTGTTGAAAATATTGCTATGAGTTAAGTGCCATTTCTATTGCTCTTTGTAATGCCATAGGTGCCCAACGTCCCTGTTCGTTCACAAATATCACACCTCTTTCAATGTAAACCATTAGAGGTCCAAGGGAGTAAATCTGTTTTCCATCAAATCGTCTTTGTGTTATACAAAACAGAAGTCCACATTCTTGTGCCTAAAAAAATAAATAATCAATTTTAATGATATATCTTGTTCTATCCATAGTTAAGCTTTCTACTTCTAAGGGCATTCCACAGCCAAAAATTAACCTATAAACTGCCTGTAGAAATGGGGTTTAACCTAGCCTTTTAACCTTTGACATGAAGGGCAAATTGTTGTGATTAGGCACTTGGTTGTTCGGTAATGACTAATCATACTCACTTTATTTTTTTATTGTCACCTAATTGGTTAAAAAAATTACCGATAATTTTTGTTTTGGCTGCGGAAAAAGGGCCTAAGCCATAGGGCTGATACTCACATCATTCACCATGGGAAATTCTAATGCCAACATTTTTAGGCTATTTTAGAATGGTGATTTTCTATAAAAGTTTTGTTTAAATTTGACAGTTTTCCATGTCTTTAAATGACAAAGAAAACTTTTACCATAAATTAGGTTAAAAAATGAAATTTACCCAACAAATGATATTTTTCATTTTATTTTGTTTGTTTTAAGCGAAATCTTGTTTTATCAAAAAGTGAATATACATTGAATAAAACTATGATTTTATTCAATTGTTTATACAGAAATTTACTGCTGTGGATCATAAAATGGTTTAAAGAAAAGTGTTACTTTTTTTTCAACTAGATCTCTGAATGTTGTTGGAACTGCAATTCCAGAAAAACTTCCTCTTTCACTCTAAAAAAAAAAAAACAATTTAAATATTTCAGATTTGTTTCTCAGGGTAAATTACCCATAATTTATGAATAGATAATGCAAATAATAAAATATTAAATAATTTAAATATACTTTAAAAGAAAGAGTTTGGAGAGCTTTTACAGACATTATTTATTTAAGTTATTACCTCTGTTTCAGTTGGTTTTCTATTATGATCTGTTGTATTTGACGAATACTGAAGGTTGTCTACACTAGCAGTGAATTTTCCCGACACGGCATGGTTCATTAACTCAAGAGCACGGTTGAAATAATCTTAAATCAAACAAAAATTAACAAACTTAATTATTATTCCTGCTCTCTACACTTGGCAATACTTAATTGACTAGACTTAGATTTCCATTTTATTGGATGTTTCCTGTACAACTGTATTTTTATGCTGAATGAGACAAGGAGTAAAGAGTGTCCTTTAAATAAATTCCCTTCCGAAAGGGAAAAAAATAGTAAGTGCGTCGGTTAATTTCCCTGCCACTGTTCATCTTTAACTAGGGCTACTAGGTTTAAAAAAAAAAAAATAATGAGGTGAAAATGAACAATATGTTTTAATTAGAAAGGTTGATCATGAACCATTCTATTGTTGCAATGTTAAAATGAGGTTATTTGCTTTGTTTGGAGCATTGTTTGCAGTAATTTATAAACACATTTATTATAATAATAATGTATCCATTTTTAAAGCTAAAATTCCATGATGATGCTTTTTTGTCGATTTTATAAGTGGCTTGCAATATCGATGACATCATCAACAAACAAATGAAAGCACTCAGAAACCGAGTGAAGTACTTGGCAAAATATATCCACAGAGAGGGAGCATGTTGAAAGATACATTTTTTGCTTTAGGTATAAGTTTTACATGGTTAAAAATAGGCATGTTCTGTAAGTATATCTGTATGTACAGAATGAAATAAGGAATGACGCATAGTATACTCAAAAACTGATTATCAACTAACAATAGTTTAATTTGAATAACAATAGGACAGCACTGCAAAAAACTAGTGGGTGAATTTGAAAAGAAATAGGTTTTTAAAAACTACTTGTATCAAAAAACCTGTACATTTAAATCAAATTATGTTTTAAAATTACAAATCAATAATTATAACTCCTGCCTCTTGTACAAACAAGTTTTTTGGACAAGTAGTTCGAGAAAATGCAATTTCAGTTTACTTGTTACTTTAAGACTGCTCGCCGGCTTTTGAAAATTGTCTCCTATCTTTTAACACTAGCTGGTCTGAAAATAATATCATTTTTGGATGGTCTGAAAGTATATACCTATCTACCCCGAAAAATTCAGAATGATAACTTCAAAATTGTAAGCGCTATCGTGCTAACAAACATACATACAAATAAAGCAACTACTATACTATATATATCTCTTTTTTTTAAAACCTATATTATTTACACTAAATGAATACAGGAATCAGAAAATTGCTCAAATGTATGAGAAACAGAGTTTTGTGATACGTTGGGGATCTGTTTCAAATCCATTTACAGTATCCAATGGAGTTAGACAGGGTGGGGTTATGTCCCTTCTCCTTTATAATATACTAACAATTATGCTTGCCCCAGGGCGGGTTTTAAAATTAGTTTAAAGCCTTCTCAGTACATAACACACATACCTCCCTATACTCACCAACCCCCACCTCTCTTCAATAACACCCCACACTCTTTTTTAAAAACAAATTCTTCCCAGTACAAATTTAATTCAAGTTCAGTTTCAAATTGAGAGGGTACACATAGCTACAATAGGCCATACATAGCTACAATAGGCCTATGGTTTAAGTACGTTGTAAACTGTGTAAATAAATAGGTGTCATATTGGCTGATAATTAAAATATCTAATTTTGATACTGCTGCCCCCTAGCTTTTTTTCTCCTCTCACCATCCAAGCCACAATCAACAAACCTTAACTCCTCCCCTGGACAGTTCAAATGTAGTAGCTTTTCCTATTACAATTCCAATCATAGGCTACTTCATTACGCCAGTATTTTCGGTCCTCCTCCTCCCTCTTCAAACACACCCCAGATACTGGGTGATGTGTTTAAGAAGGTTCCAGTTAAAATTATGTTAGCCATCACTCCCAACCGATAATCCCTCAGTGGCAGTTTAAAACATTTCCAACACAGTTTCGGTCTTGGTGATAGGCATACTATACATCCTCACCCCAAACTCCCAGCCACTTTCCAGGGATAATTAAAATACTTTAACATTTTCCAACTACAATTCCCGGTACAATTGCGATCATTTTGTTATCCCATATGTATGGTTACATGCAGAAATAGAAATTTATATAACGAACAAACATCGAAAGTGGGCCATTTTGACCACATTGTGGCCCCTAACATGGATCCTAGATGGCGGATGATGTTGAAATATAGTGGTAGAGAACGTGTATACGTTCACACAGGAATAGATGTCTGTAATGAGACAATCCAAGAGACTGATACATAGCTGGATATGGTTAAATTAAAGTACTTTGCTAAATGTGTAAATGAATAGGTGTCATAAATGGTAGAGAACGTGTATATGTTCACACAGGAATGGATATCTGTAATGAGACAATCCAAGAGACCGATATGGAAAGTACTTTGCTAAATGTGTAAATGAATAGGTATCATATTGGTTAATGATTAAAATATGTATATCTATATCTATATTTCCCCAAAGCCCTTCTTAAGGATAATTCAAATACTGTAAAACATTTGTAGTATAATTTTACAATTCGATAGCCTACAATCCCGAGCCCAAGCAAAAATGAAATCACAAACCACCCCCACCCCCTCCCCCTGCCACAAAAACCCCAGGACTCGGGGAATTTTTAAATGTAGTTCAAAACCTTCCGGGTACAATTGCGATCATTTTAAAACCCCATATGTATGGTTACGTACAGAAACAGAAATTTGTATAATGAACAAACAGACAGAAAAACTCTCTCATTTATTACCTCCGCCAAGGAGGTTATGTTTTCACCCCTGTATGTTTGTGTGTGTGTTTGTGTGTGTGTCTGTGAACAGCCTGGAGGCCACAGTTTTTATCCGATTCTAACCAAATTTGGACACAATGATCTATGCCCAAAAAGCTCGGACGAGTTTGAATTTGAGGGGGAAAGGTAATAGGTCAAGGTCACAACTAACAAAAAACTATTTTACTGCCTAGAGACCACAGTTTTGATCCGATTCTCACCAAACTTAGCCACAATGATCAATGACACATCATATAATTGTGGTTAAATTTTGAAGGGTCAGGGTCAAAGATCAAGGTCCACAAAAAACAAACAAAAAAAGTAATAAAAAAAACAAAAAACCCTCAGTGGGGCTTGAACCAGCGATCTCAACTGTGAGAGGCTGGATACATAACCATTACACCACACTGTCATCCACAACTTTGTAGTGTGCAGTTAACATATTTACACTTAGAACTAATTAAAAAAAATGTAAAAAAAAAAATATTCAGGGGGAATTTTATGTAGGGGAATTTTACTGTAGGCGGAGGTTTGTACTCTCGGAGTACCCTCTAGTAATATAGATAAATTAGTACTCTTAATTGTAGACTAAGTGGTTTGTGTCAGGGTTGCCAATGTAGAAACATTATCTTAGTTATGCGGATGATCTTGTTCTACTTCCCCACCTCAGTTGCTGGTCTCCAGCGATTAGTACGTGTTTGTGAAGAGTTTTCGCAAGAGAATGATGTTTTATTTAATGATAAGAAATCTTTTTGTATGCGTTTCTGTCCTCGTACTTTATTTATTTATTTATTTATTTTTTATTTATTTCATGTGATTGCAGTGATGAGACTTGATTGAATTGATTGAAATTTATATTCAAAGTCAGTACAGATCTTTGTGTATTAGAAGCAACTCACTCAATCGCAAATTTATGAAATCTTCTACCAATGTTAAATTTTGTCTCTTTAGATCTTACTGTATTAATATGTATTATGCAGCCCTTTGGTGTAACTATAGTATGAAGACTATAAGATCTCTTAATGTATGCTACAATAATGCTCTGCACCGTATACCTCTAGAAGTAGTAGTGCCAGTGTAATGTTTATTGAACATGGTGTCCCTTCCTTTAATGAGTACATATGCGAAAATCTACATTTCATGCAACGTATGTTGAATAATGGTAACATCCTTGTTGCTTGTGTTTGCAAACATATGCTCCATAACTCCAAAATGTATTTTGTAGATGGAGAAGCATTCTATATACTTAAGTTTAGAGTTTAAGATTTTTCTTTTTCTGTTTATAAGTTTTTAATATGGATGACAGGGGCGGATCCAGGATTTTGAAATAGGGGGGGCGTAGGTTTGCGAAACACTGGCTGGGGGCCAGCGCATTGTAAGTCGTTTAAAACGATTTACAAACAATTCATAATGTCATTTACCAAACACTCTAAAGCTCGCAAATTACGACATGTGGAACATGCAGCTGATACTTACCTAGGGTACTAAAGCAAGCTAACAACTTGCCTGTACTTTACATCTAAATTTTTACAACGCGACGATGTTTTTCAGCTTTTATATAAGCATAAACTTGTCCTAGCCTAGGCCGGTATTATTTTCTTACACGCGCGCCGGGTCGATCGCGGTGACGTCTACTTCTTCGCATCCATCATCCATGCAGCTAAAGTAAAATGACGTCACGTTAAAGCGAGTCGTCACAGAGTCTCATGCATATTAATGAAGCAAACTTGCTGAGAGTGTTTTCCACCACCACGCAACACATGCGACGCGAGATTTATCGAAACTCCGAGCCATCGACTGACGATCATGTTTTTGACAATTAAAATCACGGCATATTCAACGACCTGGTTTAAACGATCGTTTAAAAATTAGCGGTCCGGCTCGATCATCATTACATTATATTTAGTGATTTGAAAAAAACAAAACACCCCTTTTGTCATCGCGATTTGTTTATGAGACTCATCGACGGAAAAGCAAATAAAACACTACAAGGCCCGGTCATGAAATGCTGCATGCAGCATTGTTAATATTTTAATAGTAATATGTTTTAATAAAATATAGGCCTAACGGGATAATTTTCATAGGCACTACAGTCCTAGCCTTTGTTTTTATTGTATTTAATAAATGGGCGCGTAGTGTAGCACTGACCATGTGACTTCATAAACTCTATTGATCGTCGGAGGTACGTACCGCTACTCTACAACGGGAGTGACGATCACAAAGGATGCCGACCTGCTTAGTAAAACGCGACCAAGCTCACCACGTGGCTTTTATCAACTTGCTCCTTTTAGTTTTACACTTAACTGTGAATGATCGTTGGTAACGCTAGAGATTGATAGTACACAAAGGATGTCGACGTACATGCTTGGTGAAATGCGATCAAGCTGACGATGTGCTCCGACGTACTATTTTCACTATGAAAATGACCGTCGAAACGATACGTGTTTTTAAAATCTATTTAATTTAAAAAAAAAAAAAAAAATCTTTAAAAAATAGGGGGGGCGTACGCCCCACACGCCCCCCGCTAGATCCGCCACTGGATGATATTTCCGAAATAAAAAGAAATTGAAATTAAAAAGTTTTTATGCAAGAATAGTCAAAAGAGTAAATCTAAATACTAACATAAATTTATATTAAGTCTTGTTAAATGAAAAACATACCTTTAACTGAAGGATGTGAGAGGAGATTTTCATTGAAAAGCCTCTTCCAGCCAAGGTACCAATTTGTAACCTCATCATAATTTGGACTGTTGCCAAGCCAGGTATTAAGTACATTCAACCACTTGGGGAAAAAATTCTTCTCAAGTAAGCCTACCATGCTTGGTAGAGGTGTTAACTCATCCCATGACATCACCCAGTGAAATGGCTCTACATTAAAAGCAAAATCAAAATGATGCTAACAACTGAAAAAGACATATATTAGCTTTATCATCATATTTTTGTTCAAATCAAATCCAATCAACTTTAACAAACAAGAAAACAACAGATACTTTGCTATAAATGCTATTTGAAACATATTTGCTGCTTACAGTAAATTACTTTTTTTGACACTAGGGACACCCAGTTTTGCTGAAATTAACTCATTTTTACTATGGCAGTGAGAAGCAGTGATTTGTGCACAATTTACAGGCAATGTTTTTTAAATCACTGTGTAGCTCTGTGCAGTATATCAATGATCATTTTTATTTAACCTTATTTATAGAGGTGATGATGAGTTATGATTGTGTCTATGTGTGACAGTGGCTGTGTGTATACTAGTAAACCGGGGTAACACCCTACTTGATGTACTAGGTTCATTAAAGGGCACATGAGCCAGATGTGTACACTGGACATACAGTTTACAGTCCTTATCCGAGAAGACTTGTTCTACCACCAGAACCAGTGGGACTCGAACCCTTGCCAATGTTATGGCTATGTATTATCTGCTTGGCCACTCACTCACTCATATTATGTTATATTGTGCAAAACAAATTCTGTCAGCATATATATCCCTTAATAAATCATTCTTTTCTAATATATGCTTGGAAATGAGACAATTTGGTGTTCAGGATATACATGTTTTTGGACATAATTCTATACTAAATTAAGAATAGGAGTGATTTTCGGACCGAAATTCTGAGATTCTATATTCCAGTTTGTTGTATTTGGAGACTGCATTCTATCGAAAGTTAATATAAAAACAATAAATTGTAAATGATTCAAAACAATAACAGCAACGTACCAAGATGTTGTTGGTAAGGATTGATTAAAAACTCTTGCAAGCAAACTGCTAGTTTTGGCAAGATATTTCTAATCACAAATGTTCCCATTGCTCCTTTGTTAAAAACTGGTTTCCACGGCATTAAGATAGTTTTCGCTGACCCATCACTTGGGTGCCAGTTTATCAAGCAATTGGCAAGTTTTTGCCGGATTGGTACATATAAAGGTTCAAGTTTCAGCTCTGTAAAAGAATGCAACAACTTAAATAATAATACTGTATTTATACAAATTAAATAAATGTTGCAGGGCATTTATTTATTTCCTTAAATAAATGCCCCACCTGCATGCATATTTACACAACACATTTCTATTTGTAGTAGAATTCATTGACTTCCATGATCTACAATTGACGAAGGATTTGTTACTCATTTTTACTGTATTTGATCACTTCTTGAAATTGTGTTGTGTTGTATTTTGTTCATATCTAGCGGGTATTTATTTGATCATACACGTTACCATATTACACCAAAAAAAAAAAGCTTCCTGAACAATAAACGCCCTGGCCGTTTATTTAAATAAGTACGGTAACAAAATTTATTTGGTCACCAATGAATAACAATCAGGAGTGAAAATAGGCTAAAGCTCAAAAAGACCCAACACTGACTCCATAACAACATGTCTATAAAGGCACTGGTTGCTACTTTGAACACAAATGATTAATTTGGCACATGAACGCTAGTTGATCATACCCAGTACCGTTTTGATCGTGTTATCATTCGGGAAAACACCTCCCAACACTACTTCACAGTCATTCTATGTGATTACATACTTAGAATATTATATCATTTATGTGCCATTTACTCTACATACACAAAACACTAATTATGTTTCCAAATTTATAAATGTACACATACCCATAAATGGTAACCAGGGATGTAACCATGAGTGAATTGGAACTGGATCTGTTAATGGATTCCATTCATCTACCTGTCGTTGTAGCTTGGGATAAATCAGTTGATCCTGAATGTTTATGGTCACCCAACTTGGAAGCAATGGAGCCCAAGCATTCAGTAGACCTTAAAATAATAACACAAAACTATATGATTATGATTTGTTTATTTACAGTGTTTATTTTTACAATTAGATCAAATAAACCAAAAGTTTATTTATAGTCAGGTACCTCATGTATGAAAATAGGGGTTCCATAGGATTTTAATGCCCAAAGTGAGATTTCACTTTATTATGGTGCTAGGATACCAAAATGCAAGGTACCAAAATTTCATGATTTTTACGACCGGATTGCTATTTTTTTGGTACTATTGACCCTTGACCTGGACTCATACTGCATCTTAAAATTGGCTGGTCATAGAAATTTAAAAATGGTCTCAAATTGCTCAGACCATACATATTTATATTTATTGTAATGCAATACTTTGTTAGAAAATGACCGGAAGTAAAGTTAATGACCATTGACATAGAGAATAGCTATTTACAGTAGAATTGTAATTCTCGAATGGGATTCGAACAACCTCCAGATCACTAGTCTAGCATTCACTAGGCTAATTGATGATGCGCATTTAGTTGTCTTTTCTAAACTCACACATTTTCAAAGACTGGTTTTAATTGCCACTTTGAACCTCTATAAATGTATTTTATTGAAGATTTCTGATTTGGCTAAAAGTAGCAAATGCCAAACTTAGATTGATGGTAATTATCAGGAGGGTATCTTGCAGATTTTGTTTTGCCCATGACGGGTTTTTATTTATTTGCTCATCTGATACATTGCCATCAAGCTTGGCTTGACGCAGATGACCCAATAACAGAGAATAAAAGAATGTAATTAGTTAGAATGTAAAGACAAAATTCTGCATTTAAATAACGCACTTTTCCTGGATCAGGCTCTACTGTAGAACAGAAGGAAAAGCTGTTAAAATGGATTGGTGGTCTTGTTGGCATTACTCTCAAGATGAGGTTTCCCTTGAAAAAATGATTACTACCTTGCTGCACAAACGACTGACTAGATGGATTTCCTTTTTTTTTTTCAGGGGAATCAAACTCACTCAAATGGCAGTCAATTGGAAGATTGCTTTTCATATCTCAAAACATCCAAGAAGCAGAACCAAGAAATGTCTAACCAAGCACTCAAATTGTCATCTATGACCACTTAATAATGTATGGCTGGCAGTACAGTAGTTCAATGTATGAGAAACCTCTATATATGAAAATGTTTCAAGAAGAACAAGCATAAAAGGTACAAAAGTTAAAGAATCAACCACTGTCACTCCTTGACCGACTTAGTGGCGACGAGGATGCCGACACCTTAATTCCTCTGCATGGTATTGATCCAGTTTCTTATCAAGAAAAAAGTATAGAGTATCACGATGTGACAACACAAAGATAAGGGTGCTACATGGTTGTTAGCCAACCAAAAAATGCTACTATGTAAAGATCTGTATTTCTATCAAATTATGTATCTTAGCTTGATTTTGTTTAACCTAAAGCTGTAGTTGAAGAATAAATAGAGTAAAAAATAAATATTTAGTGATCTTTTGAAATTTTAGTTTGTTTTTATTGAAAATTATTAAGTTTTAAAATGACTACTTAAATAAACCTATTCTAAACCATTGGTGACCTTAGAATCATTCAGACAGGTTGAACGCATTTTTTGGTTGCGCTAGCAACCACGCAACGCCACCTACCGTCGTGACATCAGCACCGTGATACTCAATAGCAAATTAACATTCCAGAAAGGGTTCAGGAAGAATCTATTGGACTACGTAATTTTAGTGCAGTGGATGGAAGTAAAATTAATACAGTGCGATGAATTTCTACTGTAACTTTTACTATCGTGATAACAATATGTATAAACCCATTTTTTAATCCTTACCACAAGTAATTACCAATACATCAAGTTCATGTTTATTAGGTCAAAAGTCAATAACTTTACTTCCAGTCATTTTTTCACAAAGTATTTCATTATAAATATCTAGATCCGAACTTCTCTTGAGGAGGTATTGCGACTCATTAACAAGCATTTTAGCCACGGGATCCTCAAATCATAACTAAATGCCCTTCCACGTCCAATTTCAGAGTACGGCTTACCCGCCTGGCTACCATATGAGAATGGCGATATGACGGCATCATATGATGACCACATGCTGTATGGATCGGGATATCCCACATCAGTGGAGACTTATTGATCTGAATATGTGTTCTTTGAAAAATATCGCCCTTCTATGTCCAATTTTAGAGTACGGCTGACCCGCCTGGCTACCATATGAGAATGGCGATATGACGGCATCATATGATGACCACATGCTGTATGGATCGGGATATCCCACATCAGTGGAGACTTATTGATCTGAATATGTGTTCTTAGAAAAATATCGCCCTTCTATGTCCAATTTTAGAGTACGGCTTACCCGCTTGGCTACCATATGAGAACGGCGATATGACGACATCGTAGGATGACCATATGCTATATGGATCGGTATAACCCATATTTTGATACCAACATCTTGTTGATAGACCATAGGGTTACGGAGACAGGGCGAATTGGGCACTATTTTGAAATGTGGATCATGGTTACAGGTATTGTAAAAATGTGTTACCTAACATTTTTGGTATTCTTGTACTGTAATAAAGTGAAATCTCACTTTGGGCATTAAAATCCTACAGAATTACAGGACCCTGACTATTAGAATAATTTGAATCGTACACGTCTGGTAGTACACATTAAAAAGCAAGTGCATCTTAAAATGCAGATTAGCATGGTGTACTGGTCCATCTCAGCCCTTGTATGGTGGACACTGCATTCTGTGGCTGCCCTGGTTCCATGAGAAAAAAAAAATTATGTACTACATTAAAGTCTCTACAACAAATGCATACCACTTACCAATAATTGAATCACAGCTTTTGATATTACAGTTTGTGACCGTTCTTCTAAATATTGGCATCCACAATTCCCAAATTAATCTTTCATAAACAGTAATGATGTGTCCTGATTCTAATTTCATACGATTGTTTTTGTTGTCAAGGAATGCTTTTAATCTTTCAAATAGAGGAATATGCTCTTCATTGCTCTGCATTGGGTCCCAGAAGGCAACTTCCGTTTGTACCTAGGAGACGAAATCATGTAATTTGTGTTACTTTTTTATTTGAACATTAATTTATTGCAAGTATCATTTTTAATTTATTTATTTCAAATTTCACACTAAAATCAATATTGACCATTGACCATTGTCTATAGATTAACATGGGCAAATCCCAACACAGAAGTGGTCAATACAATAGTAGTGTTTTAATACTGAATTATGTTAAATTATATGCTTGTTTAAAGAAACTAAATGTTACTTACTAAAGGAAAGATAATGTTGACTGCGATCTGAGGAATCTGAAAAACTCTATACTCATTTGCAAAATCCATCTGCAATTCTTTAAAGATGTTTTCACAGTCTACTAATGTCAAAGGGTTCGCAGAAGCTGGTTTACTGTTTTCTTCACACCTACCATGTTTACAAATTTATTTAAAAAGTAAAATAATATTAACAACAAATAGATACATTCAGATTATGATATTACATTTTCTTTTTAAGATTGTTCAATGTGCTTGTGGGATATAATAACACATAACAGCTCTTTTTAAAATAGAGAAACACCTTTTATTTTACCATGCAGATTAATTAAACTATGTAGCATTTTGATACAACAAACTAAAGATGATGTGATGTGATGTTATTTATTAATAACAGCATTGTTCACATTTGACGAGCTAGACAGATATTATACCACATAGGCAACGTTCATAACAAAAATACAATAAACAATGGCCTATGATATTCCTAGCCTATGATATCACTAGTGATGGTTTATTTGGCCATGCCATACCAATAATCTTCAAACAAAACTAAATTACCTTTCAACAATTTGCATGACCTTCTTGAGTCGTATGACCTGTTGCTTTTCTTGTTGTAATATTCCACTGATTTTTCGCTTTTCATGTTCTAAGTTTACAATCATGTCCTGCTCATGTTGCAGCCTAAAAAAAACTTACTTCATTCAAAGAGGAGTACTACAGAAACTAAGAATATTTTGTTTGTACTAGAACTTTGTTATTTTTGTTATGAAAACACTTTGGTTGGATCATTTAAAGATACTGCTAATATATATTTCAAATTTCAAATTGTGCACTTATTGCGCAATTTGTTGAAAAAAAATGTAACATGAAACATAGTAGGCATAAAAGAGGAAGCCGTGTATTCACAAGGCATTCCTCGACAATGTCAGCTCATCCACGGAACGATGGGAGGATTGTTGTTTTTTCTGTCTAATTTATTGTCTTTTTATTATAAAACAGGCCTAGGCCTAGAAAAATCGCTTTATTCGATATCTTGATTCAAATTGTGCAAATCGCAAAACTAATAAGAAACATTTCTTACTGTCTATTATTCTGTATGATTTGTTGTTCAGCCATGTCTACCAGCAGATCAATGTTATGTTGTAACTCAGGCATTTCAAATGCTCTTTCATCATTTGCTAATGAATCAAATGTGTCTTCTGGTCTGTCATGCTGTTGACCTATCTTGTCGTAACCATCAAGTACCCTCTGCTCAGGACCGGTCATGTCAATTACTTTCACACCTGAAATAGTAGTTTCACCAGTAGCTTTTCTTTTCTTCATTTTACCAGACTTTATTACCTCTTCAGCTGTCTTATATACATATGAAGGCTTCTTTCTTGTCTATATTGATAAAATTAAGAAAACCTTCTTTATGTTATAATTTTGCAACATCTACAAATTAGAGCTAACATCACAACTTAATTTACACAATCATAGAAATATTGATGAGCAAATAACAATTACTGTCTATATTTTCTCACCTCAGCTCCAATTTTCCACTGTTGCAATTCTTGTTTAAATTCATTCTCTTCTTGTTCATCTTGATCAACAGGTCTGTATTTTTTCGATATGCGGACACCTTCTGGACCATGAGCACCTATTGCTCCTTTGCCAGCCCTTTTCTTTGCCTCTACTGGTCTTACTATGCCTTGGTTGTCTTTACCCAAGCCTTTACCAGGAACATATCCCATCTAAAATATTTAAGAAAGGTTTAAGGGTTTAAATGTAGGGTTTCTTCCACATTGTGAATCACATAATCAAATGTTTTTTTCTTTCAAAATAATAAGATAATATAATTTCAGTATTAAATGATAGTTGTAACATTCAACAGTATATATAATATATAAAAAAATAGTGTTCAAAGTTATAAATTAATCTTTTTAAAGTGTTGCTTATCACTTGGTGTACAATAAAAAAATGGTAAAAGATTGAAGAAACAATATGAGTTGGTTGGACAACATAGCAATGAAAGACAAATGGAAATCCACTAGAAGCAATTGCAAGTGTGTGAAAGCAAACTTGACTGAAAATGATGTTTGAATGAACCGAATGAAATTATTTTTTCCCCCATTACTGCTAAAATGAGAAGTTAGGCTGTAAACCATTTGAAAATGCAGCGCTCCAATTTTGGACAGGAAGAAAAAGAAATATAGATGACTGTACAGGTTGATTTTCAAACATTATCGCAGAAATATTGGGACTCATGTCCTCGCTACAACTTGACACAGGTTGATGGTTTGTAGGTCTAGGACAACACATCAATTGACCTGACCTAGATTATGTAGTGTCTTTTGATGTCAGACGAAAAGGTTCATTGGAATAGTTTACTGAATATCATGTTGCCCACAATTCCTCCAATCAAATTGCCAAATTTACTTCGGTTTTTTATATTAACTTACATCTTTCATAAGTTTTTCTCCTATTCCTGTAGTATGCCTTTGCCAGTCACCCATGTTTTTATCTGGATGCATCAACTCCTGATGTCGTATGTCAGCAGTTGTTCGACCTTTGTTGGCTTTTGGTTCAATTACAACACTGGCATTTACTGAACATGGTTTATCCTGTAAAGTACAATTAAAATATTAAACCAAATAATGATATAAATAGGATAAATAAAAGAGTAATAAAATCGTAACTTTTAGATTCTGTGAAAAACATTAAATAATCCTTTTATTTAGCACATCATAAGTAAAAAATTCATATATAAACAGACAGCATCAAATTAATTGGTATGGCAATCATAAACTTTTCAGTGTAATTTGCAATTTTAAATTTAACATAACATTGGTTTTTAATTTTCATCATTTAAGAAAAATTCAGAATGTCCATTATTTAAAATGTAGATGCCATAACAAATGATGGTTTGTATTTGAAAAATGAAATTCATAAACACACTCTGGAATTGCGTTGGACGATCCATTTTATGTAAGAATTGATGAATTATCTCTCTATACTACAGTACCATCTAAAATTTACACAACAAATCCAATGCTACTATGTAAGTTAGAATACATTGCTATATTTACAGTTTTATCTGCTGTTGCTTTCTTGCCTCCAACTATAAAATTCATTTCCGTTGCTAAATCTGAGGTGTTACCCTTTCCCATACCAAAACCTGATCTTGTTTCTTCTTCCTCATCACTCTCTCTAGCCCAGATACCTAATTAAAAATAGTATTAATTCAAGTATACCAGTCTTTCAAATACTAGCAGTTTGTGATTGATGTTTTTCAAATTACAATTAAAAATTCAATTCCCAATTTATATAAAGCTTTGTCTACACTATCAAATTTTATGTGAAAACAAAATTTGATGTGCCCATATATGGATATGATGACGTCATATCACACATCATTAAATTGTATAAAAAAATGTTGAGCATGTTCAACTTTTTTTGATGTAGTCTATCAAAAATCTGTCAAATTTTTATATTGACCAATCACAGCGTGTTATTTTTTTATCAAATTTATTAAATCAAGCTCGCTCTCTCCGTATTTTTGTTTCTTGAAAAAATGTCTTCGCGACGATTTTCGACGGAAGATAACAAAAAATGTATTTCCCTGTACTGTATTTGGTTCCACCTGTTTGTGGGATACCAAATGCAGGGCCTACCGTGATAGGGTCAAAAGACAGCAAGCTGTCTAACAAATTGGAAAAAAATTTGATTCGGAAATGCCTGGTAAACACTACTTTATTTAGTCATATACAGATAGCGCATAGTAGGCTTAGCCCCTAGCTCTCGATATTACGTTACTTAAGTTCACATACGCCCGCAGAGTACGCCTCCCGCTCCCGATCGATAAATAGGTCAACCACCTTCATCTAGCAAGCTACACCACCGCACACACATACAACCGCGGAGTACTAGCTAGGCCTATAACCATGGAGGAATTATTTAAAACAATTAAAACATATTTTAATAATTATATTATTATTATAAAATATAATTCCTTTATGGTATCGCCAACTATTCATGGAGAAATAAAGTTAAATTTCTTTCACCATGAATCCAACTAGATAGGGCCTACGCCTAGGCTAGGCCTACATACTACATACTGCATGCAGTATGAGTATTTCCCTCGTCAGACTTTAGTTGAGACTCCAACGGGGGAAATACAGTGTAGGGGGCCCAGTCTAGCTAGGTCATAGGCTTAGGGTCTACTAGGGCTAGGCCTAGCTAGATAGGATATGAATGATTGTGAGTGAATACTTCCTAGGCCTAATTAATATAAGAACGCCTACTATTACTAAACTACTAGAGGCCTAGGCCTTAGGCTAAATACTAAATAAGCATATAGGCCCTAGGCCTAAAGAAAGTAGTAGCAATGTAGCATGCTCTATTTTAATTATTAGTTGCAAGGATTAAGATGTAAATAACTTTAATAATCTAGGTTAGATCAAATCTTCAATGAATATTTGTTTATTGAAATCATATTTATTTACAACATTTATGGCTGCGTTATATTACAGAAACTGAAGTTAAAAGCATAATTAATACCTTGATGCTTTAATGAAAGCAATAAAAGTGGGATTGGGTCTGATTGCTATGTTTCAAGATGGCCATTTTATAACAGTATTTCCTTCTTAGCAGATCATATAACCCCAC
This sequence comes from Antedon mediterranea, assembly GCF_964355755.1. Taxonomy (NCBI): domain Eukaryota; kingdom Metazoa; phylum Echinodermata; class Crinoidea; order Comatulida; family Antedonidae; genus Antedon; species Antedon mediterranea. The sequence continues at coordinate 24,158,393 of NC_092671.1, forward strand.
GGAAATCAACCTCATCTGTTAGTAAGTTTTTTTTAGTTGTTAAAACATTAACACTAGCAAAATTTGTAATGGTCAATTATATTACCGTGGAAGAGGTTCCACGTCATTTACATATTGACAGAATTTTTCTCTAATATCTTTAGCAATTGATGTACTATTATTGCTGCCTTGACTATGTAAGTTCTGAACCTTGGATACTGCTTCCGCTGATATTTCCTACCCATTTGCCCATAAGTAATTGTGCAGTACACATGTGAATAGAACAACCTTCTGGCAATTAGAAGGTACTAGCATTATTTTAGAGTAAAAGATTCTGAATCTGTTAGCAAGATGTCCAAATACATTTTCTACTACTCGGCGGCCTCGGCTTAATCGGTAATTGTATGCTCTCTTTTCCCTCGATAGTCCTCTTTGAGGGTATGGCTTCATAATGTTCTTGTGTAAGGAAAAGCATCATCAGCCAGTATGACATGAGGTGCCACTATATCAGATCCTGGCAACTTGCAAGGTTCTGGGATGTTTAGCATGTTGCTTTCTGATGTCAGTGCCTGCCAAAACGTTGAAATTCGCAGCACACCACCATCACTGATCCTTCCGTTGCAATCAATGTATAGAAACCTGAAGTTAGCATCAACTAATTCCATCAGGACGATAGAGTGGGTCCCCAGTAATTGTAATAGTAGAAACCAGACTTGGGAGGACATCTATGGACCCAATACAATTGGGAAACTGCCATTTTTGGAAATAATAATTTGAAATTGTTTTCCACTCATCCTGTGTTGATAGAGTCTGAAAAAAAAAAGATGAAAATTTCTATTAAATATATATAAATCCAAAGGCAAATTACTGAAAAAATGACAATGCTGTGGGTATCAGTTGCTGGATCTCAATGGAGATACAAAAAAAAAAAGCGAAAAGCTAAATCAAAATGATAAAGTAAAACAGCCAGAAAAGTTAACAGAGTTTTCGGGCAACACTAGCCCTTCATCAGTGCAAGTGAAGGAATTTAGATAACGTCATAGTATAAGAACTGGCAAGTGCTGCCTGGGGGGACAGGAATAAAAGAAATAAAACAGACAGGGTGGAGTCTAAATAAGAGTAGAAAACAAAGAAGGCAGCTTGGTAGAGATATAAACAATTTGGAATGAAACTAAAAAACATTAATATATATATATATATATATATATATTTTTAGATGAATCCATGTATCATCTCTCCAAGCCAGGAACTGGGATTAGATTCTGTTCTAAATTTACCAATACCAGAACATCCCCTCTTCAAGAAAATTACTCTCTCCCAGAAATGTCCCCTCTCTCATCAACAGAATTGTTCTCCATACCACCAGTTCCACCAATGGCAACTCCATGTAAAAAAGTTTTTTTAGTTGAATATGCCATTTTAAAGTTGTATTGTCCCGTGAAACACAAAAAATGACGGTCAAAATATTTTTTATTTAAATTGGCCATATCATAGTAATATTACAGTTATTCACTTTAAGTCTAAAATTTGAACGAAAAACAACAAGTTTACGTAATTAACAGGTAAATTAGTTTGATTACATTTCAAACCACAAGTATTATGCATGGGCTCAAAAAATTGGCCGCATATGATAATCAACTCACTTAGAAAGAAATAAACAAGCCAATAAGATGTTCATACATAATTCATTAGCAAGCGCGTTGCGTTATTAAATATGTAAAATTGAAAACTTTGACTGGAAGTCAAAGTTATTTTTTGAACAAAAAAACGTCTGTAATTCAGTTAAATGGTTTTCAAAGGGACAATACATCTTTAATGACTCATAATAGTTATTCACTTTGACCAAATTTATTCATCTGAAAAAACTGTAATTTAATGATGATGCACCTACTTGGTGTGCTATCGTGAAGTGAATTATATGGTTTAATGCTTGTAAAGTAATATAAATTGTTAATAAAGTGAAAGTGTTTTTGGACATTATATGTTGTGTTTCCTTGTACTTCATACCATGACTTCAACACCATACAGTATTAAGGAGGTAGATATTTTTAAATGTGTGTGTGTGATCTCCTACCTTCAAGTACTCATCCTTCATTGTACTGTATAATATTTAGTACTTTACATTAAATTTGTTTAGGGGAATCTTACACAAGCTTGGACTATCAATATAGGATTTCTAAACAGTTAATAAGCAGATTAATACCTGAAGTATGTGAGGCAATATAGTCTAAAAGATGAGTACTTGAAAGTAAGCGATCACTTACAAAAAACGCATTTCAAAATATTTTACTATCTCAACACTTTATGATGTTGAAGTCATGGTATCAAAGAAAACAGTAATACATATAATCACTTTACTTTATTGACACATTCCATCAAAATAACATTGTTATAAATAGCAACAATTATGAATATATAATTTATTGCACTCCATAATGTTCTCAATACTTTAGTATATATTACTTTAAAATGAAATTAATATTTTTTAAATTAAAGAAGGGAATGGGGCTTTAACAGTACGATGGCTGCTCAACGTATCTTTACTGCTATGTGTCTCTTTTTGTGTTTTGCATCAACTATTGGTGTTATTAAACCTTGTCTATCGAATTTAAGTAGGACCCGGAACCCACATTTTAGTTTTCAGTGCAATACCTCTATACAAATATGTTATACTTTGGACGCAAATTTGGACCATTTGCTAGGCTCAACTTCTGCATTATGTTGCGAGTGCTCGCATGGTGTGGAGTGCACTGTAGCCCTGGATCGACTAAGGCAATGGGCTCAGTTCAGTACCTTGTTTACTAGGCCTAGGTGGTCTATTTTAGCATTTGCCTATCTAACAAAGCCTAAAGGTAAACGAAAACATGCTATTAAATACAGTGGAGCTAGGGTTCCTTACTATTCAAGTTATTATTGTTCATCAAGTTTTCAGCCGGAACTTTCCTTATGCGGTGATATTGAACAAAATCCAGGCCCCGCAGAGGAAAACAAGGACAGGGCTAGAGATAACACAAACACAAGTAATAACAGTAATAATCCAACATTTTATTACCAAAATATAAGAAGCCTTAAAAACAAGATGGACACATATCATTCTGAACTAAATGTGCACCTCATTAATAATACGTTCGACTTTGTTGCATTTACCGAGACTTGGCTAAATTCAACGGTTCTTGACTCCGAACTTTACTGTGATGGTTTTACAATTCATAGAAGGGACAGGAACGATGGCAGAAGAGGTGGTGGTGTTCTTTTCCTAGCTTCTAATCAGTATAAGTCTCGACGTCTGGAGCACCTTGAGAAACCAAATATTGAAATCCTCTGGGTTGAAATTAAGCTAAGCAAGACAAAACGAGTGCTGGTTGCTGTTATTTACAGGCCACCCAACAGCGGAAGAGATGTCATGTTGCAACTAGCGCAATCAGTTGAAGATGCATCAGCCATGTATTCAAGGCATCATATTGTTCTTATTGGAGATCTGAATCTTTCTGAAATCACGTGGACCAATGATGGATCTGGAACTGCACCTGCTAACTCATTGGGTGAACTTTTTATTGACTGTTTTATTAATGGACATAATTTGTTTCAGTGCAATGTCAATCCAACGTGCAATAATAATGTTTTAGATTTAATTTTGTGTAATAATTCAATTGATTTAATCTCGGATATTTCTGCTGGTCAGAATATTTTTGAATCTGATCATTCTTCAATTTCATTTATTCTTAAAATTTCAATTCAAAAACACTTTTCTAGGGATTCAAGACAACTATATTGTTTCAAGGCTGTAAATAATGATGATCTTTTAAATGCTTTTAATGTTATACCTTTTGATTTAATCCATATGTGCAATCATATTAACGATAGTGTTTCTCTTTTTTATGATTTAGTCGATGCTGCTCTCCGTGATCTTGTGCCTATTGTTAGACCTAAAAGAAAAATGCCGCCATGGTTTGATAATGAAGTTAGAGTCGCTCTTAAAAACAAAGAGAAATGTTTTCGTATCTCTAAACGACTTAATACACATGAATCAAAACATGCTTTTTCCGTTGCCAGAAAAGAATTTAAAGTCCTTATGAAACTTAAATATAAAAGTTATATGCAATCACTCTCTGGGAATCTTAAGGCAAATCCCAAACGCTTCTGGTCGTGGATAAAGACCAAAACTAAATCGTCTTCTTATCCGTCGGTTATGTCGCATGGGCACAAGGTCGCGGAGACAACTAATGATAAGGCTGCTTTATTTAACAGTTATTTTCATTCAGTTTTTAGATCTGGACCTTCTGTGACTGATGAACACCAACGTCTGCCTGAGGCTTCTGTCGGCATTCTCAATGCTCCAATTATTCAATCTGAAATTGTTAACTCGTTACTGTCATCCATTCAGACTCATAAAGGCATCTGGATGTGATAATCTCAGTAACCATGTTCTTAAAGTTTGTTCTCGTCCTCTTTCTATTCCTATTTCGTTCCTCTTTAATAAATCTCTTCAAACCGGTAAATTTCCTTCCGTTTGGAAACGTTCCAATATTGTTCCTATTCATAAGGGGGGGACCAAGAAATTGATTTCTAACTATAGACCTATCTCTCTGTTGCCTACCATTTCTAAATTGTTTGAAAAAATTGTTTTTAACCATATTTCGACTCATGTTTCTCCTGCCATTGCTTCCTGTCAGCATGGCTTTGTAACTGGTAGGTCATGTGAAACAAACCTTGCCACCCTGTTGACCACAGTTTACGAAGCCATTGATGACAGGAAGCAATGTGATATTATTTACACTGACTTTTCTAAGGCGTTTGATCTTGTTCCTCATAATTTACTCTTATTAAAATTACAACGTTTTGGTTTTCATAATGATTTTATCTCCTGGTTTTGTAGTTATCTTAATGGTAGGTTCCAGAGAGTGGTCATTGAGGGTATATCCTCTGAATGGCTTCCTATTCAGTCCGGTGTCCCTCAGGGATCGATTCTTGGTCCTCTCCTTTTCAATCTTTTTGTCAATGATATCCCAAAACCCTTCACCCACTCCAGATGTCTTATGTTTGCTGATGATGTTAAGCTATACAGAATTATTGGTAGTGTTGAGGATGCTGACAGGCTTCAGGTGGATTTGGACAAGCTATGTTATTGGGCTGCTTTATGGGGTATGTCCCTCAATCCAGTAAAGTGCAATATTTTAACTATTACTTTGAAAAAGAACATTTTATTTTATAATTATTTAATTAATGACAATCCCATTAATAGGGTGCAATCGCAAAAAGATCTTGGTGTTTTTATTGATAGTTCCCTTTGTTTTTCTTTTCATATTGATTATCTTGTTGGCAAGTGCAATAGACTGCTTGGGCTGATGTGGCGTAATTGTAAACATTTTGACAGGCAAACCAAAATCCACCTTTATTATTCAATTATCCATCCCATTCTCAACTTCAGTTCTGTTATTTTTAATTCTATTTCGAAAACTCAGTCTACGCCACAACCAGAATCCTGACTTTCATTTCCATGTCCGATCTCCTGAGTCTCGTAGAACCTTTTTTGATCTTGTTTTTTTTGTATAAATGTATTAATTCTTTATTTGACTATAACTTAGTTAGTAATTTTTATCTTAGAGTCCCTAGTCGTCGTCTTAGAAGAAATACTACTTTTCATATTCCTTTTAGTAGAGTTAATGTTTTAAAAAATGGTTTTATTAGTAGATTAAGTCAAACTTACAATTCTTTTACTTTAAGAAACCCTGAGTTAGATATTTTTAGTAATAATTTCCGTAAGTTTCGTAACATTGTTAGTAGTTTAGTTTAATGTTTGTTATTGTATATGTTCGTGTTTGTCTGTGTTCCCTCCTGTAAGTGGTGAACCATGAGCTCACTGTTGGTTGGGAAATGAATAAATAATAAATAAATAAATAAAATAAATATAGTGCATTGTTTACTTCTGCCAAGGAGGTATATGTAATCGGTAGCGTGTGTTTGTTTGTTTGTTACTTGGCAAAATTCTTTTTGCCAAGTATAGTATTTACTTTGTTTGTGTGTTTGTTTGTTTGTTAGCACGATAGCGCCTACAGTTTTCTAGTTATCGTTCTGAATTTTTGGGTGTAGATAGGTATATACTTTCAGACCATGCCTATTGAAAATCAACAAAATTGGTTTATTAATAACTTCACAAATAACTAAAATGATATTATTTTCAAAAGCCGGCAAGCAGTCTTAAAGTAACAAGTGTACTGAAATTGCATTTTCTCGAGAACTACTTGTCCAAAAAACCTAATTTTTGGACAAGAGGCAAGGGTTATAATTAGTTATCCGCACATGGCAGTGTGCGGATAACTCCTTGTTATTGTATGGGATCTTTTTTTTCTTTTTCTGTATTATTCTTCTGTCTTTCTTCCTTTTTTTGTGAGCCCTGTTTCTCTAAAATGTGTAAACAGAACATATCATAAGTTTGTCAACATATAGATATTTACGTGAAGTTGTGCACCTCCTATTTTTGAAAAACGTCACAGTTGCGCAACGTGACTTGCGCGCAATTTTATGAATTTAAATGATTGATCATAGATTAAAAACCAAAAGTCATTTTGTATTGAGACTTGGTGAAAATTAATCTGTGGATTAAAAATGGCATGTTTCACACAAAGTTACACGCGCACGCGCATTTAAAATTTTAAAATGCGAAAAATCAATTTCTAATCAACTGTCTACGCGTTTCTTGTCATTTTGAGCATGTCAAAAATTCCCACACGTGCGCAAATTTTTACACGCGAGGGGCGCACGTAGCGTTAAAAACATACTTTTTTCGTGTGATTTATGTTTTTCCAGCCTTTTCTAGTAATTTTACCAACTTTTAAACAATTTCGACTTAAAATTACGTCATACGAGCATGTCGAATTGGATAATTTGCGCGCGTATTTCATCAAAAAGCTAAAAAAATCGTCAAAATTATGCCTTTTTTTAAACAGTCGTAGTTTCTAAACTAAACGGTGAAAGTTATTTTTATTACATATTCTGGAAGTTGATGAGTTGTAGATATCAAATCATACATTAATATGGCTAACAGGACATTGTGACGTCATCGTATGGCCACGCGAATATAAAATATAGGATTTTTGTCTCTTTCGTTATTGCTCATCACATTCAATGGAGCGCATCACGCTTATCCGTATTCCATTTTCTCCGAGATTTTAATATTGTCTTGGTCAATCAACTAACTTTCGCATGAGTTAAAAATATTTTAATTTTTGTAACGTCATCATGCCTAAAAATGTTAATTACGTGGGTCATTAATTTCATCTTTACAGTAAATTTTAATCTGTTATCGCTCGTAAGAATAAAATGGGATAATCACGATTAAAATGTTTTCTGGAAGCTATTGGATTGTAGATACGAAATCATGTAAACATTTTGCCAATCGGATGTTGTGACATCATCATATGGCCAGTTAAATAAAAAAAGTCGTATTTTCATCTTTTGCGTCATAGTTCATTACATTTAAAAGAGCGCGCATCAATATTTCACGTGTTCAAATTTCTTCTACACGTTAATATGTTGTTGTTGAGATAATTTCCTTCCGAAATTGCTACATTCGCGTTTCATTTTGAAACTGTCAATATAATTTCACCTATTCTACACTGGATGTGATATGTATACAGATTATACTGTGTATACTATATGACACAAAATAACAGAATTCAGCAATAACAACATATCATATTCTTCAGTTCAGGTCACAATGCCATAATCTTTTTCCGTGTGCAATATTCCAACGTATGACGTGCACGTGGCGTTTGTCGTGCAGATAACTAACTCGTCAAAGTGACCAGTTTCATGTCTAGTTTGTGATTTGTAATTTCAAAACATAATTTGATTTAATGTAACAGCTTTTTAATACGAGTAGTTTAGAAAAAGCTATTTCTTTTAAAATCCACCCGTTTGTTTTTCGCGTCGCTGTTCCATTGTTAGTCAAATGAGACTATTGTTAGTTGATAATTATTAGTTATCCGCTTGGTATACCAAGCGGATAACTCCTTGTTATTGTATGAGATCAACAGTTTTTTTGGTTATCCGCAACTTTTTAAGTTGCAGATAACCCTTGTTATTGTAAATATCTTTTTTTTTCATCTTTATTCTTATTGGTTATCCGCAACTTAGTTGCAGGATAACCCATGTGATTGTAAATATATTTTTTTTTCATCATTAGTTATCCGCATTGAGCGGATAACTCCTTGTAACTGTCCTGTTACTTTTTTTTTTCTTTCCTTCTCCCCCATTTTTGTGTCTCACGTATCTCAAAAACTTGTAAACATAACATGTTATAACTTTGTCAGCATGAGGGCATTCACGTGAAGTTGTGCACCTCCTATTTTTGAATGATGTCAGAGTTGCGCAACATGACTTACGCGCGATTTTATGAATTTCACATATTTAACATAGGTCAAAAACCAAATAACATTTTAAATTGAAACTTTGCAAAAGTTTAATTTATATCATGCGCTAACTTTTTGTTGAAAAAAAATGCGTGTTTTACAAAAAGTTACGCGCGTACGCGCATTTAAAATTTCAAAATGCGCAAAATTAATTTCTAATCAACTTTCTACGCGTTTCATGTCATTTTGAGCATGTCAAAAATTCCCAGGCGCGCGCAAATTTTTACGCGCGCGGAGCACACGTACCGTTAAAAACAGATTTTTTTCGTGTGATTTATGTTTTTTCAGCCTTTTCTAGTAATTTTACCAACTTTTAAACAATTTCGACTTCAAATTACGTCATACGGGCACGCCGAATTGGATAATTTATGTGCATTTTTGAAGAAAAGGTTCAAAAATTTGCAAAAATTTGTCAAAATTATACCTTTTTTTAAACAGTCGTAGTTTCTAAACTAAACGGTAAAAGTTATTTTTATTACGTATTTTGGAAGATGATGAGTTGTAGATCATGTATCATGCATCAATACGGCTAACCGGACATTGTGACGTCATCGTATGGCCATGCGAATATAAAAAATAGGATTTTTGTATCTTTCGTCATAGTGCCTCAAATTTAATAGAGCGCATCTCCACTTATCTGTTTTCGATTTAAACCCAGATTTTGATATTTTCTAGGTCAATCAACTATCTTTCGCATGAGTTAAAAATATTTTAATTTTTATGACGTCATCATGCCAAAAATGTAAATAACGTGGGTCACTTATTTTCATCTTTACAGTAAATTTCAATCTGTTATACTAGTACAGGAAAGATATGCTCAGAATCAGTAAAAGGTTGAAAAAATTGCAACAGAATTTTTTTCACCACAATGCATTTCTATAAGGTCTGCAGCTGCCTGGCGATCTGTTATTTTGTCGCGATGTTATTTTTGACGGCAAAAAGTATATTAAAACATTCCGAATGTGACCCTATCATGTTTCACAGTGTAATAATGTGATTATGAGACTTAATACTAAAATGTCAAATCTAACGAGATTTGAGAAAGATGTGGCTATATATTCAATAAAGCTAGGCCTAGGCCTACTAGAGTGTAGGTATGTACCGAGTGTTGACAAAGTGCGAGGCAGCGAGGCACGCGAGGCAAGCGCGGCATGCCAAATATTTGTGCGAGGCATATCATTTTATCATTTCCAAAAGTGCGAGGCATGCGAGGCATATAGTTTACAATTTCAAAAAGGTGCGAGGCATATCTTAACGTGCTATTATGCTATATTATAGGCCTAATAATCAAATAATATTTTGTCACACCCCTGCGCCTAGATCCGGTAGACCCGAGAGATGGAAAATCTCTCTGTACTATTTAGCAGGTAGCGGAATGATTCAGCCCCCAGCTCAGAGGATTGTGGTGCATTCCCCTCCTATAGCACGTGGTTTCAGCAGCAACGCACAGACTTCTCTCTGAGCGGCGTGCCAAAGACATTTTTGACATTCCATTCTCTAGGAACAACACGTGTACCTCTCTCGCAAATAAGGTGAACAGCGATTGCCAGGACAAGTTCAATAACTGGCGGTGAATAAAAGGTAACTGATATGGCGATCCAATAACATGCCGCAAAGAAAAAAATTGCGACAGAATTCTGGAGCGCGTGTGAAAAAAGACTTACGTCCGACAATTGTAATACTAGGCCTAAAATTAAACTTTAGCTAATATGCTTAGCCCTAACCTAGATAAGAGGCCTATGTAGAAAATAATTTAATCAATTTTGATATAATAATAATTGGTGTAATATTTAATAATGATACACTATTCCTGTTTTAGTAAGCTAGGTATATTACGAACGATTTTTATTTATTGTTGTCCATGTACGTACTAATAAACCTGGCGCTAGTTTCCTTCGCTTGTATTTTTACTCCAAATTTGATAACTAACTTTATCGTGTGAATACCACACCTTAGAAGTATACCTCATGAGTACTTTAATGAAAGAATCACATAAAAAGTAACAAATAAATCCTTAAATTAATGATTTTACAGGCGTGTTTCTCGCACACTGTTCGCGAATTTCACTTATTCAATGTTCAATATTTTTGTTTCTATGGAGCGCCAAAAGAGCAACGATAATAGAGGACTAAAACTCAGTGGAATGCGTCAATTTCTCAAGCATTTATTGGTGAAAAACACGTTTTTATATTTGTTAATTTGTCAATAAAAATGCTGTAATATGTTACTGCTGATACTGTTCTGTTTTCAAAGAATAATAATCGATCCTAAATCAACATCACTACCTAGTCTAGACCTAGGACATCCTACTAAGGATATTATGATGAATTATTCTATTTTATTCTTTAAAAGGTTACCGAAACCGTGTACATTATCAACAGTACACCGGTGAACAGTAACATTTTTCCTTACTGACAGTGACAAAATCTATTGAAATTGTACTTGATTTTCACCAAATAATGCGTTAAATATAAATGGATTCCACAGAGTTTTTAGCCCTCTAATTAATTTTGCTCTTTTGGCGTTCCATAGAAACCAAAATATTGAACATTGAGTGTGCGAAATGCGAGAAAAACAACGTCTGTAAAATCACCAATTTAATGGATTTATTGTTACTTTTATGTGATTTTTCTTCATTAAAGTAGGCCTACTAATTCTAAGCTGTGGTATTCAGGATAAAGTTGGTTAAAATACAAGGCAGGTGCAAAAGGAAACTAGCCTAGCGGGCCTAGGCCTAGGCTACTTCAATTTTGGTGATTTCCTGCCTTGCAATTTTGAGAAATGATAAAATGATGCCTCGCATTTTTTGATGATGGTAAAACGATGCCTCGCATAAATTTCTGACTTGCCTCGCATGCCTTCCCTGCCTCGCGTGCCTCGCACTTTGTTACTACCCGTATGTACCGATGCTGCTTGGGCTCCAGCTGCTAGGCTGACACTCAGCAGTGAAGTTTGTTCTGCTGTCACCCAACCTCGGCCTACCCATATGGGCCATGATAGGGTGCCTGAATAGTTGCTTTTCAGTCAGGCCTAAGCTTTCACATCGCTTTACTACTCTTGTTCTGTATAGGATTTTGTGTTTCACAATTCTAATGTGCGAGAAAACCCAGGAATGATAAATGGGGCGAAACGACCAAGAATTTTCAAACCCATGAATGCATATAGGCCTAGACAAAAAATTCAAGGCTAGCTAGGCTGAGCAGACGGCTTAGCTAGGCCTAGCTTAAAGTTAATAAACAATCTGATAAGATTATTATGCTGTTGTTGTACAGTGCAAATCATGAGGTTACAATACATGTAAATTATACCAGGAAGTTGCTCCCTGATTATACTGACATTTTTATCGGAAATATTAGGCCTAAACAAATCGTATAAAATGTATTCCCCATTTTTCGACACATAATTTACTAAAAGGGAGACATTTTACCCATGCGTTCACCGGCGACTAAAACGCGTCAGTTGCTAAGTATAACGCGTTTCGCGACGTATTGTAAACTAATAACCCCTAAGTTACTGAAAAAGTGTAATGTATTAAAAAACACTATTTTCTGACCGATTTTTTAGAAATGAGTTTTTGGAAAATATTTCCGTATTTTCCCGTTTTTTTTTATGTAATCACTTTCAATTAAACATACTTAAACATAATATAAGCTGAGAAAGTCTGAGTGTAGCTCCACTTTAAAGTAACAAGTAAACTGAAATTGCATTTTCTCGAGAACTACTTGTCCAAAAAACTTCTTTTTTGTACAAGAGGCAAGAGTTATAATTTGTGATTTGTAATTTTGAAACATAATTTAAATTGCACGTTTTTTTATGCGAGTAGTTTAAAAAACCTATTTCTTTTCAAATGCACTCGTTTGATTTTCGTTTTGCTGTTCTATTGTTAGTCAACTGAAGCTACTGTTAATTGAAAGGCTTGTTACATAACCATTACACCAAACTTGCATACACATGCTTGTAGTGAAATAAGCCTAAATCACAAACAGCATTAAGACACACACAAATATATATATATATTTTTTTTAACTGGAGAAATCTTATGTAGGAGAATTTTACAGTAGGCGGAGGTATGCACTCTCGGAGTGGCTTTCTAGTTATTTATGTAATCTGATATTGTATATCTGATTTAAATTAGATTCAGTAGTATCTATCTATCTTGGCCTATATAAGCCCCATTTTATCTATCTGAAATTCAGCAATTAAAAACAATTAACAAGAACCCATAATATGAAGAATTTGAATTTGTTAGACAGTTTCATTGCAAGTTATATTACTTTTAAAACATTAAACCAGATCATTTAATTCACAATATCATACCAAGTAGGTGCATCACCAAAGCAAAACAAAGATATTTATCTGGGCACGATACATGCTGCTATTTACAGTGGCGGATCTAGCGGGGGGCGTGTGGGGCGTACGCCCCCCCTATTTTTTAAAGATTTTTTTTTTTTTTTTTTAAATTAAATAGATTTTAAAAACACGTATCGTTTCGACGGTCATTTTCATAGTGAAAATAGTACGTCGGAGCACATCGTCAGCTTGATCGCATTTCACCAAGCATGTACGTCGACATCCTTTGTGTACTATCAATCTCTAGCGTTACCAACGATCATTCACAGTTAAGTGTAAAACTAAAAGGAGCAAGTTGATAAAAGCCACGTGGTGAGCTTGGTCGCGTTTTACTAAGCAGGTCGGCATCCTTTGTGATCGTCACTCCCGTTGTAGAGTAGCGGTACGTACCTCCGACGATCAATAGAGTTTATGAAGTCACATGGTCAGTGCTACACTACGCGCCCATTTATTAAATACAATAAAAACAAAGGCTAGGACTGTAGTGCCTATGAAAATTATCCCGTTAGGCCTATATTTTATTAAAACATATTACTATTAAAATATTAACAATGCTGCATGCAGCATTTCATGACCGGGCCTTGTAGTGTTTTATTTGCTTTTCCGTCGATGAGTCTCATAAACAAATCGCGATGACAAAAGGGGTGTTTTGTTTTTTTCAAATCACTAAATATAATGTAATGATGATCGAGCCGGACCGCTAATTTTTAAACGATCGTTTAAACCAGGTCGTTGAATATGCCGTGATTGTAATTGTCAAAAACATGATCGTCAGTCGATGGCTCGGAGTTTCGATAAATCTCGCGTCGCATGTGTTGCGTGGTGGTGGAAAACACTCTCAGCAAGTTTGCTTCATTAATATGCATGAGACTCTGTGACGACCCGCTTTAACGTGACGTCATTTTACTTTAGCTGCATGGATGATGGATGCGAAGAAGTAGACGTCACCGCGATCGACCCGGCGCGCGTGTAAGAAAATAATACCGGCCTAGGCTAGGACAAGTTTATGCTTATATAAAAGCTGAAAAACATCGTCGCGTTGTAAAAATTTAGATGTAAAGTACAGGCAAGTTGTTAGCTTGCTTTGGTACCCTAGGTAAGTATCAGCTGCATGTTCCACATGTCGTAATTTGCGAGCTTTAGAGTGTTTGGTAAATGACATTATTAATTGTTTGTAAATCGTTTTAAACGACTTACAATGCGCTAGAACGCCAAAATTTCTAGGGGCCTTCGGCCCCTGGACCCCGACCGGGGGCCCTTGGCGGCCCCCTGGCCCCCAGCCAGTGTTTGCTCGCTTCGCTCGCAAACCTACGCCCCCCCCTATTTCAAAATCCTGGATCCGCCCCTGATTTATAGTGAAGATATTTTTCACATTTTTTTGTAAGAAAAACACCATTGTTTGACAGACAATTTGACTATTTTTTGGCTTTAAATTACAGTTTTTTCAGGTAAATACATTTTTGGGCGATCTAATTTTTAATCAAAGTTTAATCATTAAAATGTCATATTCAACAAAAAAAATCATTTTTTCAAAAAAGTGGGGAAGTCTCTTTAATTTTTTAAAATCTTATTCTTCAGATTGATAAAGAAGCTCGAACACAACTGTGGGTGTAGCAATGATACACTATAGGTTTCTATACATTGATTGCAACGGAAGGATCAGTGATGGTGGTGTGCTGCGAATTTCAACGTTTTGGCAGGCACTGACATCGGAAAGCAACATGCTAAACATTCCAGAACCTTGCAAGTTGCCAGGATCTGATATAGTGGCACCTCATGTCATACTGGCTGATGATGCTTTTCCTGTACACAGGAATCATTAAGCCATACCCTCAAAGAGGATTATTGAGGGAGAAGAGAGCCTACAATTACAGAATAAGCTGGGGCCACCAAGTTGTAGAGAATGTATTTGGACATCTTGCTAACAGATTCAGAATCTTTCACTCTAAAATCAGTCGAGATACAAATGACCGTTAAATCGCTAATTTTTCCCTGTGCATGCGTCAAATTCAGACTAGAAAAATCTGTATAAACGGAGGAAAATGTCATTCACTGGCCATTTTTTAAAATCACAGCTGTAAAGTACTCATGTAAGGTAATTTTTGGTTTTGGTTTGTTGTGGTTTGTTAAACAAACCAGCCGATATTTTCTTTACCAGTCAAAATTAATGAACCCGGAATATGTGTATAATACATATAATAAACATTTTGTACAATTTTAGGCTCTGTTCATGCTGTTTAAATTGTGTAAATTTAGCAGTCACTTTTTCGGGCCATCGCCATCTTTGTTTATATTTTTTAACCATATCGTTGAAAGTGTATGTGTATATTTTGTAGAATTTTTTACAATGTTAATGAATGAATTTACCATGTTCTTTTGTAGCCAATTAGTCATTTGAACGTATTGTATTAGCTTTAACAGGTTGTAACTTTGTCATTTTTTAATTATATTAAACCTAAATACAGCACAAGCAAACTTATTGTTTAAACAATATATTTCAAGAATAAAAACATATTTGGCAATTTTTATTATGAAAGTGGGTCAAATATGTTTTAGGAGCAAAAGTGTCCGTCCGTAACAGAAAAAAGTGTCCGTCCGTAACAATTTAGTTTTTGGATTATTTAAAAATCTAAAATAAAATAAAAAAAATGTTTGAGATATTGTACAACCATATGACTACTTTACCAATATGAATTTATGGTCTAGTCTTATTTTCCTAGATAGAAATTGTACTCAAATCTTAATATTTAGAAACTGTCAATTTTTTCTTGTCCGTCCGTAACATTCATATTTTCGCTGTTCTATTTTTAGCAACAGAATTTTTTGGCAAAACTTTTTTTTTTGGAAAGTGGGTATGTGGTATACTTGCATAAAAAACATACAAAGAATTTAAACCTTCTATTAGAACATTTTTATCAATTGATAAAGTCAAATGTTTTGGATAAGTGTCCAGTTATACATTGGATAACACTCTTATTTTTCAGGATTTAGCATTACCTCTGTTTCCTATAATACACAGCCATTTTGATGTATAAAAATGTACATAAATAATATTTATTATTATTAATTAATTTTGTTCTCAAAAAAATTCCCTAGCACTACGCTAGCCACCGCTTACCTACTATACTGTATGCATAGATCGATACAGACTTACACATGGCTAGCCTAACTTTGATCAAATTTTCAAAATCTATGCTGGTGAAATCCGTTAATTATTATTTTTTAATACAACTGGCTAAGTAAATTGTTAAACTATAAGTTCCTAATTTTACACGTAAATTGTGGAATATTTTTTCTCGATTGTCGACCGTAATGGCGGCGAATCAAATTCTGAGATTGTGATAATTTCTTGGTCACGCAACTCTGCCTCTCGACTGAAATAATGCTATCCCCGTCTAATTAATTGTTCTATGCACATGTGTACTGCACAATTACTTACCAATAATATGTCCTGAGAGCACTAATTTTGTTTTTTACTTCAGTTTCTGTTAATACAAAAACATGTATAAATTGTTGTAAATATGATTTCAATAAATTTTACATTTTACTTGATATTATTTTGTTTTATATATTAATTATTGTTCACATATATTTTCCTTCATACAGTACATGTACTAAATTAAAGTTTAATAACAGGGAATAAACAATTAATCTTTAACCTAGATATTAAATCCTTACTAATAATACTAATTAAAAACATAATAAATAGCCCTAAATATTATCACTCACAATCATTCATACTTTATCTAAGCCTAAAATGGCCTAGGCTGAGCCCTACGCCATATTTTCCCCGGTTAGAGAATCTCAAAATAAAGTCTAACGCAGTGAATACTGCAGTGTAGTGGGTAAGCCTAGCTGGATTCATGGTGAAAAATTGATCTCACTTTATTTCTCCATGAATTTTTTTAATTCCTCCAGTGTATACAGGAGGTGTTAGGCTAGAGTATAGACTTAGCTGGTACTCTGCGTCCATGTGTGGACAGCTAGCTAGAGAGTAGGAAGGCGATGCAATGCTTTTCACCATTTACCACCTATTTATCGATCAGGGTGGGGCGTACTCTACGGATGTATGTTTAGTTAGGGACTAAGCCTACTACTATGTGTTATGACAAAATAAAATAGTATTACCAGGCATTTCTGGATCAAACAGATTGACAATTTCAGCTTGCTGCCTTTTTATTCTGTCATGGTAGGTCCTGCATTGGTATCCCACAAACAGGGGGAATCAAACAATAGGGAAATACATTTTTCATGGTCTTCTGTTGAAAATTGTGCAAAAACATTTTTTTTCAAGAAAAAGTGAGCTTGATTTAATAATTTGATCATAATGATAACATAAAACTGATTGACCAATTTAAAAATTTGACAACTTTTTGACAGTCAACAAAAAGTTAAACATGCTTACAACTTTTTTTAAAACAATTTGACATGTGATATATCCATATTTGGGCACATCACATTTTTTGTCACATAGAGTTTGATAGTATAGACAGAGCTTTAGGTTTTGGTCACTTCACATACGTATGTTTTGAAACAATGCTTAAGCGAGATACGCTTAAACGATTTCAATGTTGGCGATTGTGAGTATTATTTGCAATCTGGCTCAACCATCATTAATTTTTTTCTCGTTTTCAACTTCTCCAGACTAAACAGCCACTCCTTTCTATTTCATACTGTATATACTAAATTGTCATTGTATATAAAAGAAGGGCTTACCATAAATGTGTTTAGCTTTTGACTGCTTGTATCTGGAACCATGGGGGTCCAACATGCGTTCCACATCATCTTCTGTTACTTCAAATCCGGTGACACCATCATCATCTTCATAAAGTCCTGCCATAGCTTGTTTAATCCAGACAAGCTTTTTTAACTAATTAAATTTTACAGTTGTTGCACACTTCCAAGGAAAGTTTTTACTCAGCTACGCCTGTAGTAAAACAACACAAGGGATTTTTTGGGTTTGAAATATGGGCCCAAAGCCTAACAATTTAACTGCTGAATATGTAACACAATGTTCAAACTTTTGCATTGTATTGAAATCAATTTAACACTTGATGAAGCTTATATTCAGTGATATGATAAAATGCTGTGTTAAAATGATAATCAAAATACTGTACCACTTTACCAATAGAAACGAGGAAGCTAGACTTACTTTACTAACTACTATCTATACTAATTGCCCTATAGAAGTACTTACTACTAACTAATAGCCTACCGTAAGTAGGCCCATTACTTATTAGGCCTACCTAGGACTAACAGTAGGCCCCTACTACAGAAAAACAGACAATCAGGCTCCACATGGTTGTGAGACAATCATGACCAGGGTCGATCAGAAGAAATAAAATCACACACGAGGTCATTAGTGATCTGTTAATATTGTTCGTGGTTCATAAAAACAACAGAAAGGGTGTGGATTATCAAGCGCGACTTAAAATTGCATTTTCACCTGTTATAGATGGTATTTGATCACTGAAAATGCTTTAAATGTGTTCATTGGGTATGCAAACATAGGGTATGCCATTTCCATATGAAGGTGGTGGATGACGGAGAGTTGATTGTTGTACGTGATAAGGAAAACAAAAGTGGACATAATAATGATGATAATGTTTTATTTATCCTTTCTTAAATTTAAATAATATGATCTATGAACATCAATCTGGTTTTAGGCCAGGATTTTTAACAAATTTTTCTTTAATTACAGAGGATTAAATAAATAGCATTGATTTGGGAAAATATATTGGATTAGTTATGATAGACCTTAAGAAAGCTTTTGATATGGTAAATCACCAAATTCTTATAAATAACTTAAACAATTTCTCTCTTGACAACTCTGTAATAAATTGGTTTGAAATTACCTGAGCAATCGTACTCAAATCACAAATGTAAATGGTATAAGTTCAAATCAATGCAATAGTGTATGTGGAATATCCCAAGGCGCCAATCTAGGCCCACTATTGTTCCTTCTTTATATAAATGACCTACCTGAGCATGTTTTTAATGTGAAAATCAGTATGTATGCAGATGACACTGCTCTATATTATACATCTCATAATATAGATGATGTCATCAACAAAATTATATTGATTTAGGAAATATACAAATTGGTTATCATGTAACAAACTAAGTTTAAATGTAAAGAAGAAAGAATGTATGTTTATTGGGACTAAGAACAAATTAGCAAAATTAATAGATAAGGATCTTAACTTAAATATCAATGGTGAACGTTTAAAAAGGGTTGTAAACATTTAGGTGTCTATATTGATGAAAATTTATCATGGGAGAAGCAAACTAATCATGTTAAAGAAAAGGTCCTGCCTGGTTTGTTTTACTTAAAGACACCTTCCCTACGTTTTTTAGATCTATTTTAAGATCACAAACTATATTTAATCTAAAAATAATACTATATGGTCCTATTGCGATAACTTTTTTCGTCTTTAAATGGTTAAAAATGTGAAAAATGTCGATTCTAATAATTATAGCGGCCCGCTATAAATCCCAAAAGGCATTGCGCGCGGATTGATATTTATGTTTTTCTTCGGTAATTCACCCACTTTTCGATCGATCGTGCGGCCAAAACAAATGGAAGACTCCTAACTTTTCAGCGAAAATACTGGGTTTTCCCCAATTTATATCAACGGAGTCTGGCAAAAATAGAAAGAAAATTAATGCAGCAACTATACAACGTCAGGCTAGGTATATAGCTAGCAAACGATGTTCGTACGTTACCGATGTTTACCAGCTAGGCCTACAAAACTAAGCCTAGCTAGGCTAGGCCTAAAGACCGTCCACGAGAGGTCAGTCGCCGCGAGCTACCTAGGTAGTGCATTGTTTCTCACTTTTTATCATAATTTACCATAAAACATACATTTAAGACAAGGAATGACCTGTTTAATGTTTTTAAAGTAATATATGTATTATTTTTACAAAACGTCACAAATTGTAGGGAAGGGGTCTTTAAGAAAGTCATGTAACCTAATACTCCAACATCTTCAGAGCATGATATACAAATCAATAATCACCCCACATTTTGATTACTGTAATGTTGTATGGGGACGATCATATAATATCAATACATTAAGTAAAAAATTGCAAGTTGTACAAAATAGAGCAGCAGGGGCAGGGTTACGGACGGCACATTTTTGAGAATATAACATATCTTAGAAATAAAAAAGAATACAAGATTTTAAGTAGAATAAATGTATATATGGCCAATGTTTATTATAAAAGTCAAAAAAAGAATGTACAAAAAAATGTTTATTATGAAAATGTTATGCGTCGCGGATGGGACGGCAAATGGACATGACTTTTGAGAAGGGGTACGTATTGTAATATTTCTTCTCATTTAAAAGAGATTTTAAAATTTGTTTTGTATTATTATGTTGCCAGATAGTTGTTTTAGATAACTGAATGTTAATTATAAAAATTTAACTGCGAATTTATTAATAAATATGATTTATATGTCGTTACGGACGGGACATTTCTAACGTCGCGGACAGGACAACTTGTCCACATTAAAAAATTGTATAATTTTGCTATTAAAAAAATTTAAAAGTAAGTTTTTTACATTAATGTAATCTTTTATTTACAAATCAAAATATAATTCAACCTTTGAAACACTGATTAAAAGTTTATGTCAAGTGAAAATATTAAAATTCATAAATATGAAATATTATTTATAAAATTAATTAAGAAAAGCAATATTGTAAAATGTTATCAAAATATTTATTTACACTAATATAAAAGTTATGCTTGGCATATTACACAAGACTTCAAGATATTAACACATTTAAGGCGAATCTTTAAAAATTGGCGTTGGCGTTTGACGTCTGAATTTGTTAGTGGATCCAAAATGCATCTGAAATTTTCTTCTATCCTTGCTTGGATTTAATAACTGTAGGCCTACTTCTATTAAAATTCAATCTTAATTATTTAGTATCTGATTTATAAAAGGTTCTTGGTTGAAAATTCACCAAAGAATGAAATCTACAAAGCGATGACTGCACCCAATACTCCAATTCATACTGGTCATGTTGTTTTGGATTTAGGTATTGTTCTTTTGTGGATTGTTATCTTAAATACAGACCACAATGTTTTGTGATTAATAAACAACAGTTAACACCTTTGTACAGTACTTCTCAGCCTACAGTACAAAAACACTTTTTAATTCTCACAATATTGTCATCACATCCATAAAAAAATGTCCCATCCGTAACATTCAGTAAATTTTGATAGTAATGTTTTTTTAATAAAAAAATACAAGTTAAAAAAAAACTTGTTTAAATCTATTGCAATTTAATATCCTTAGGAGTTGGAAATTAAGACTTCAAATTAGGAATTAAATAACAATTTTAAAGCCATATTAATTCAATAAACACAAGTGGAAAAAAACCCAAGTAACAATTATGAATTTTGAAATGCAAGTATGAAATAACAATTTTAATAAAATACTTTACTATGAATAATTGGAGCTTACTTTAAAAAAAAGTAACTGCAGTATATCTATGGGCAAAAATGTTAACAGGATGTATGGTTTTATGAAATAAAAGGATTTAAATGATATGTCCCATCCTTAACAAAAATGTCTGTCCCGTGCCTACAAAAAATATCATCAATATATTTTTGAATATGATATTTTCACCAAAAGTTTCAAAATATTTATTTATAATGTATTGCATAGTTTTAAAAGGAGAAAACAAAATATTAAATTGTGGTATAAATACTTTTAACTAAAATTTAAAAAACACCATAAAACTACTATTAAAATGTCGTGGATGAGATAATTATGAATTTTGAAATGTATATATGACATTTAATAAACAAAATATGTGTTATAAAATGCTTGAATATGTACAATAGGGACATAGAGTAACTATATCTGGCAAAAAAATGTTCAAAAGATGCATGGTTTGTGAAATAATTAGGATTTAAATGATACGTCCCGTTCGTAACAAAAATGTCCCGATCGTAACATTGTAACAATATATTTTTTAAATATGATATTTTCATCAAAATATAAAATTTTCAAAAAATGTGTTCATAATATAATGAGATATAGTCCTCATGAGAAGAAAATGAAATATCAAGATTTTTGCATCATTACTTTTAAAATAAATGTAAAAAAACCACCTAAAACGTCGCGGACGGGACATTTATGAATTTGAAATGGATGTATGAAATTAATAAACAACAAAATTTTAATTAAATACTTGATTATGTATTATTGAGACATAAAGTAATGTAAAGATGCATAGTTTATGAAATAAATAGGATTAAAAATGTTCGTCCGTAATGCCAAATATGACTTTTTCATATTTAATATTCAATAACTTCAAAAATCAATATCATCAGAGAAATAAAAAAAATGTTATTTAATAAACTTCAACATGTCTACTTTGAGAAATGGCCAAGAGTTACATCAAAATCAGTAAATGAAATTTTTTAACCCACAGACCAAATACTGTGGAATGCCCCAGCACCAAAAATTATGTTACGACTCTAGTTCTCAAGCCCTGCAGGATCTTAAATCTGTAGCCTACAGTATGTTAAAATTGTTTTTATGTTTTTATCAAGGGAAAATTGTCTCTATGGTTTTTATACCACCTTTGTTAATTTTAAGAATAATGTATGGTCTTGCACGAAAAACACCTTTTGGTGATCAAACTCTCCGTGTGAAATAAAGCATTTATTATTATTTGCTAACGCGCTATGAATTGTCAATTCCGGCCAACTACTACAGATCCTACTGATGAGTAGGCATGTGTTTTTTTCATAGTGGACTTCCCCTTGACATTCGTAATTAACGCAAAAATTGTTTTTTTCGCATATGTTTACCAGTGGAAAAAGTAGGCTACGATCGTGTTGTTTGCTAACGCGCTATAAAGTGTCCTTCCTGGCCAACTACTACAGAGTACAGAGTTGTCCTACTGATGAGTAGGCCTAGTTTTGTTTCATCTGGGACTTCTTCCTGACATTCATATTTCAACGCAAAAACATTTTCTTATCGCAAATGTACTGGCGTAAAAAGTAGGCTACGATCGTTTTACTGTTTGCTAGCGTGCTATGAAGTTTTGTTTCCAAGTTGTCCTACTGATGAGTGAGCTTAGGACTATTTCTTTTTCATTGGTGACTGTCCCCTGACGTTCGTAATGAACGCAAAAAATGCATCTTATTGCGTATGTTTACGACGGAAAAGGTAGGCTACGACAGTTTTGCTGATTGCTAGCGTGCTATAAGTGTTGTTTATGGCCAAACTAGAGGTGTCATTCAACATGAATGTTATGTGCGAGTTAATAATTTTATCTTACAGGTTTCAATGAATTAATAATGTGTTCTCCTAGAAAATCATTTTAAAAATGTTCTTTTGTTTTATTGAATATTGTGCTAGTTTTTTAAAAGATTGGCATGCAAATGTTGAAATAATTTATTAGTTAAACAAGTAGACGCGTCTATTGCATATTTTTTAATCGCAGTTAATTACGAAACTCGTTCTATACCTGCAAGTGGATACCAGCTTAATGACGTTTATGCAATATAAATAAAGGAATATGATGCATGATGATTTTTACATTCCGCCACTCTGACGTGAGCATGTTTTTAGGATAATACAATATATAGATAACTGATAATATGCCGTTATAAATCAATCTACCGGGCCTACCTACAGTAGGCGTATGATGTACAATGATGATATATGCGAGAATAATCATGGATGGATAATAAAGGTGGACACGATTCTCTGCACTGCACTGATTTTTAAACATTTATATTAATATTACTAATGGCGTATGTGAGAGACCGAGTTAAACATTAACATTAAATGATTATAAAAATATAGAAATAAAAGATATTCAAATTAAAAACTATGGTATCGCCGACGTATATACGTATATACAGTAAATCGTTTCACATGTGCAGGAGGCTGGATATACGGCCTAGAATTCACACGGTCTCAAATTTCACCCTCCCCCACACTTATAAATATTCATTTATAAACATAACCCATAAACCAATCAAAATAATTGGCTCACTGAACTGTAAAATTACATAGCTGCTTCAATCAGTTTACCGCGATACTTTCATTAAAAAAAACGTTATTTTGCAAGTCATGGTACTGTAGGTTCAAAATTTGAATTTGTCTTAATTACGCAAATTTACCTAATCAGTATGGGTCACGTTCAAACCCCCAAAAATCAAAATTTAAAGAGATATACTTGTAATTTATGATTTATAATATGGTCTTTGATAACTGACCAAACAAAAATAATTTGTTTGTCTTATGTTTACGTCATCAAACGCTTGTAGAGGAGGGTGAGCGAATACTAGGTCACGCTTACACGTGGGTTCAGAATTCACCCTGTTAGTGGTGTAGTGAAAACCCATTTATGTAATAATGGGTCAATCCGAGGTGCCGTAGCGGTCTCTTTGAACGCATGACGAAATGGAATGGACGTAAATCGTGACTATACTGTATTAAATATCAGCCCTACGCACGTTCCCTGGTACACTAGCCTAAAGCCAGCAGCAGGGTTTCCTGTGTAAGCTTCCCGGCATAGACTGAGCGGTATAAGCCAGTTCTACGGTAATATAGGCCTATATATATAGTTTAATAAGCCTCATTGCTACTATAACAAGGTACGAGCCACAAGGGGCCAAGCTCAACCCTACTACTAGCCTAGCTAGTACTAAGGGACTGCTCACAGGGTGGGTGTCACGAAATCTAAGACTCCTAAGACCTAAGATCACAAAAGCTAAGACCCAAGATTACAAATTCCAAGATATACTGCAGCTTAAAAACAATACTTGTTTATCCATACATAATTTTAAACATAGTAGATTTCATTTATTACTATAAATATAATTAAATACTACCGCAAAACAGACATAAATTCACATTATTTTCGCCCGTTGAGTAATGTATATTTTTTCTTTACAACAAACAAACTTGACGGGTTGTTTGTTGGTATATATTTACTCCATTGTGTTGGTTCAGAGGATATTTTTCTTTCGCACTTGCCTTTCTTGTATTTTGACTCCAAATTTGTTAAGTAACTATATCCTGAATACCACACTTTAAAATTAGGACTTTCAGAAGGAGAAACACATAAAAACAAATAAGTAAATCCTTTAAATTAATGATTTTACAGACACGTTTCTTTGTATACTGTAACTCCTCCCCATGCTAAATGTTTTTGTTTCTATGGAGCACCAAAAGAGCAACAATAATAGTACAAGTATAAAAACAGAAAGAAAACGAAACAAAAAAACTTGATTGATTTTTAAATTAAAATTTATTTTCGAGTATTTATTTCTACTTACTAGCATGGTTATACAGTCAACTCTCCCAATACCACACACCCTTGGGCGGGCATATATTTTCCGGTTTTTCGAAAGTCCGGTTTCCTGTAAACATATTTTTAAAGTCATCACGTTGTCACTGAAAATGCTTTGAATCACCGGTCCGAACGCTGCCCGGCGGTACAGTCTCCTAGCGTAGGGAAGGCCTAGGGCTAGACTATGATTGTGTCAATCTAGTTTTAATTAAATAAATACTGATAGGCCTAGGCCTACTTTATTAATATTAAGCTAATTAAATTTACCTTTTTTAAAAGTTACATTATTTACTGTACCAATAAAACATGTTACAATAGTAAATTATTGTTTCTCAATGTGTTTTTAACGGCAAAAAGGCCTACGTATCATGTACGTACGGTGAACATAATTACGGTCTGTTTATTGTTTTTCGTGAGCAGCAGCAGCATGGGTGAAAGGGCTTTGATTGATGCGCATGTGCAGAGGTGTCATAATCAAATAAAAACGCCCACACCAGCCTAGACCACATGTTTTTTAAGCTCCTTTATTTTAACGTAATTTGATAGCAATGATGAAAATTGATTAGGTAAACGAGCCAAACAATAATGACACAATAACTAATTGGTAACATTTCAAAGTTTCTTAACACTAGTTAAGTCAAGTTCATTCCGTTTACGTTTTGCCATAATGATTTCCAAATTTAGTGAAACATTCCTTTTTAAAGTCCTATTGCAATTGTGAATTTAACAATAATTTAAACAAAACAAAGACACAAAGTGGAATGTAAATTGAACTTTATTAAAAAACAATTCATATGCTAAAAAACAGGGAGTTGTTAACAACTCCCTGCTAAAAACAATAGACATTAATTAAGACATAGCGCTTCGATGTGAAAAAGCCCACCGCAGTTCGATACGCAACAAAGCAATTGCCGCCTCGTGGGTTAACAATGAACTGACCTGTCGATCACAGTGTAGCGCTCCATGGCAACATTATTTGATCGTACCGCGAAACGTCGCGCACTTCATGCATGGCCGGTGAGGGTATGGTTAAAAGCTATCGTTGTGAATGTATTGAATCCGAGTCAGCGACGACGATGTTACGTTGTTTTCGTAAATATTTGGAGTTTTTTAACTGTCAGTCCGGTTTTCAGACGCTAATTTTCGTGTTTTGTACTTCATAATTTGTCCGGATTCCGGAATTGGGTATTCCGGTTTTCATAATAAATTACAGTACATTTAGAATAGGGACAAATTGGGCCCTCCAAAAAAGTCCGGTTTTTCGTGAATTCCGGTTTTGGGAGAGTCCGGTATTGGGAGAGTTGACTGTACTATTATCATTACAATTTTAATTTTACATTGTTCCATCCACACTGTAGATGGACTCCACAGAGTTTTCAGCCCTCTATATAATTTTTGCTCTTTTGACGTTCCATAGAAACAAAATTATTGAACATAGGGTAGGCCTACCTAGTCATGCAAAATTCAGTATGTGTGCGAGAAAACGTCTGTAAAGTCATCAATTTAAAAATGTATTTGTTACTTTTATGTGATCCTTTTTAATAAATAAAAGTGCTAATTCTAAGGTGTGGTATTCAGAATAAATGTTGGAGTTAAAATACAAGGCAGGTGCGAAAGATAAATATTTGTAATCTTAGGTCTTGGGGGTTAGCATTTGTGATCTTAGCTTTCGTGGTCTTAGGTTTCGTGACACCCCTCACATACATGGTGGGTCATGTGAAAGGTTTGTTTCACATGACCCACCATGTATGTGAGGGGTGTCAAGGTTTACATACACAACGGAATTAAGGTACGTTTAGTCCTCCTATGCTAGCCTGTGTGTTTATCACTACCAGCAGCCAGACATTGGAGTAGACTGTTGGTACTCTTCTGTGTATAATAGTTAATACTACTCGACTACCAGGGGGCAAGAGTCCTGTCTAGAAGGTAAGCTACTGTAGTACGCCTTGTGTAATAACTGTAGTAGCTTGGCACCCTCGGCCGATTCACAACAGTGGCATTATATACTTTTGTACTGGTTTTGAGTGATTAGATGCTTCTTAGCAGTCTTAATCAGTAAAACAGTTTTTATCTAATTAATAGCTATAAATATTTTTAAAATGAAATAAATATAAAAATTAAATATTAACTAGGCCTATTTTATCTTTTTTATTACAGATTTTATTTCCAAAAATTAAATCAAGATCAGTAAAATAAATTACTGTAGGCCTAGGGTTTAAGTAAAAGAATTATAAGTTTGACTTAATATACTAATAAAACCATTTTTTTAAACATTTACTCTACTAAAAGGAATATGAAAAGTAGGATTTCTTCTAAGACAACGACTAGGGACTTTAAGATAAAAATTACTAACTAAGTTACAGTCAAATAAAGAATTAACACATTTATACAAAAAAACAAGATAAAAAAATTCTGGTTGTGGCTTATCTAGCGTAAAAAACGGTTGTGCAGACGCTGAATGCGCGTAGACTGAGTTTTCGAAATAGAATTAAAAATAAAAAAATAATTGAATAATAAAGGTGGATTTTGGTTTGCCTGTCAAAATGTTTACAATTACACCACATCAGCCCAAGCAGTCTATTGCACTTGCCAACAAGATAATCAATATGAAAAGAAAAACAAAGCCCGGAACTATCAATAAAAACACCAAGATCTTTTTGTGATTGCACCCTATTAATGGGATTGTCATTAATTAAATAATTATGAAATAAAATGTTCTTTTTCAAAGTAATAGTTAAGATATTGCACTTTACTGGATTGAAGGACATACCCCATAAAGCTACCCAAGAACATAATTTGTCTAAGTCCACCTGAAGTCTGTCAGCATCCTCAACACTACCGATAATTTTGTATAGCTTAACATCATCAGCAAACATAAGACATCTGTGGGTAAAGAGTTTTGGGATATCATTGACAAAAAGATTGAAAAGGAGAGGACCAAGAATTGATCCCTGAGGGACACCGAAATGAATAGGAAGCCATTCAGAGGATATACCTTCAATGACCACTGTCTGGAACCTACCATTAAGATAACTACAAAACCAGGAGATAAAATCATTATGAAAACCAAAACGTTTTAATAAGAGTAAATTATGAGGAACAAAATCGAACGCCTTAGAAAAGTCTGTGTAAATAATATCACATCGCTTCCTGTCATCAATAGCTTCGTAGATGGTGGTCAAAAGGGTGGCAAGGTTTGTTTCACATGACCCACTAGTCACAAAGCCATGCTAACAGGAAGCAATGGCAGGAGAAACATGAGTCGAAATATGGTTAAAAACAATTTTTTCAAACAATTTAGAAATGGTAGGCAACAGAGAGGTAGGTCTATAGTTAGAAATCAATTTCTTGGTCATCCCCCCCCCCCCCTCTTATGAATAGGAACAATATTGGAACGTTTCCAAACGGAAGGAAATTTTCCGGTTTGAAGAGATCTTTGAAGAGGAAAGAAATAGGAATAGATAGAGGACGGGAACAGACTTTAAGAACATAGTTACTGAGATTATCACATCCAGATGCCTTATGAGTCTGAATGGATGACAGAAACGAGTTAACAATTTCAGATTGAATAATTGGAGCATTGAGAATGCCGACAGAAGCTTTAGGCAGACGTTGGTGTTCATCAGTGACAGAAGGTCCAGATCTAAAAACTGAATGAAAATAACTGTTAAATAAAGCAGCCTTATCATTTGTTGTCTCCGCGACCTTGTGCCCATGCGACATAACCGAAGGATAAGAAGACGATTTAGTTTAGGTCTTTATCCACGACCAGAAGCGTTTGGGATTTGCCTTAAGATTCCCAGAAAGTGATTGCATATAACTTTTATATTTAAGTTTCATAAGGACTTCAAATTCTTTTCTTGCAACGGAAAAAGCATGTTTTGATTCATGTGTATTAAGTCGTTCAGAGATACGAAAACATTTCTCTTTGTTTTTGAGAGAGACTCTAACTTCATTATCAAACCATGGCGGCATTTTTCTATTGTCTAACAATAGGCACAAGATCACGGAGAGCAGCATCAACTAAATCATAAAAAAGGGAAACACTATCGTTAATATCATTGCACATATGGATTAAATCAAAAGGTATAAAATTAAAAGCATTTAAAAGATCATCATTATTTACAGCCTTGAAACAATATAGTTGTCTTGAATCTCTAGAAAAGTGTTTTTGAATTGAAATTTTAAGAATAAATGAAATTGAAGAATGATCAGATTCAAAAATATTCTGACCAGCAGAAATATCCGATATTAAATCAATTGAATTATTACACAAAATTAAATCTAAGACGTTATTATTGCACGTTGGATTGACATTTCAGTGCACTGAAACAAATTATGTCCATTAATAAAACAGTCAATAAAAAGTTCACCCAATGAGTTAGCAGGTGCAGTTCCAGATCCATCATTGGTCCACGTAATTTCAGAAAGTTTTAGATCTCCAATAAGATCAACAATATGATGCCCTGACTACATGGCTGATGCATCTTCAACTGATTGCGCTAGTTGCAACATGACATCTCTTCCGATGTTGGGTGGCGTGTAAATAACAGCAACCAGCACTCGTTTTGTCTTAGCTTAATTTCAACCCAGAGGATTTCAATATTTGGTTTTTCAAGGTGCTCCAGACGTCGAGATTAGAAGCTAGGAAAAGAACACCACCACCTCTTCTGCCATTGTTCCTGTCCCTTCTATGAATTGTAAAACCATCACAGTAAAGTTCTGAGTCAAGAACCGTTGAATTTAGCCAAGTCTCGGTAAATGCAACAAAGTCAAACGTATTATTAATGAGGTGCACATTCAGTTCAGAATGATATGTGTCCACCTTGTTTTTCAGGTTTCTAATATTTTGGTAATAAAATGTTGGATTATTACTGTTGTTACTTGTGTTTGTGTTATCACTAGCCCTGTCCTTGTTTTCCTCTGCTGGGCCTGGATTTTGTTCAATATATTATCACCGCATAAGGAAAGTTCCGGCTGAAAACTTGATGTAATTTATTATTTATTCACAACTATTAATTATTTTTTATGTTATTAGTACCTTTAATATATTCTTTCAAAGTTACAATCGTTTATTTTATAATTCCCTAAGCTATTTCATCACTAGCCATCACAACAATGAATGACCTCTTGACCCATGTGGAAAATTTCACGTCTTTAGCGCAAACTAAAGAAAGGGGGTACCCTCCACTTACATGTAGGTAAGTCCAGCGGCGTATCCAGGATTTTGAAGTTGGCGGGGCCGGGAATTTGCCGACAAAATTAGTGTCATTATCTGTACATATACCTGATCAATATATGTTCTAGGATTGCATAGTCATATTGTCTTTTATATAACACCAAAATAAATTCCTGTCATTTGATTGGACAATTGTGGGTCACATGGCGTGCAATAGTACGCACTTTTTTAAACATTTTTGTGTATGAACAAAAAAACGTTTCGCGGATGAAAACAAATCTAGTATACAAAAAGTACTGTGAAATACAACAGCGCCACCTGTTGTCCTGCCTCTGTTTGTAAACACCACCGCGAGATATGCAACAGCAGCAGATTTTTGTGTACGATTTGGAGATATATATGTACTAATTTCATTCAAAAAGACATTTAAATTAGCTTTAGATCGCTTTTAGGAGTTTGATTAATTAATGGGGACATCCCTACAAGACGTGGAATTGTTGGAAAAACCATAATTAGCCTAGATAAGTTCCAATTGTCTGTCGAAGTTTTGCCTTTCAGCCAAGCTAGTACAACTACCAGGTCTAGCCTAGCTAGGCCTGTTAGTATTAGGCTAAGCCTAGGCGATTTAGCCTTGCTAGGCCTAGGATTGTTTGGTCGTTGGTTGACATAATTAACACTAAAGTAGGTGTGTTTATAAAATCCATATAAATATAACATTTAATATAATATTAAAAACCAATGTGAATGAAATGTAGGCCTCTTGGCTAGGGCTACCTTTTATTTGATTCAAATGACAGGAATCTATAAAATTAGATGTTTATAAAAGTTAAAACAAATAATGAATGTTTTATATTCGTGTAATGGTACAAATAATGGCATTTGGTGAATGACGAAAGGTTATATCAACTCGGCGTTGCCTCGTTGATATAACCTTTCATCATTCACCTCATGCCGTTATTTGTACCATTACACTCATAAACATTAATTATTGTATAATATGGGATAACGATGCAAAATTAAAACCAAACCAACATTATCTGTTAGTATGTTGTATTCATACTGTATTATAATAAAGAAAGAATTATGAAAATCTGACTTGTAGTTTTAGAAATATAGGGTCGAAAACATTGCCGAAAATGATCGTTATGGTATGTGCTTTTTCTTTAAAAAATTTGAATAATAAAGGCCTCATATCGAGAAAAAAAAATGGTTTTTGGCACTTTATAATATATCTTAGAGAAAAAAGCACATGGCATGTGGAAGTATATAATTTTAGCGTAGGAAGACATACAAATCCATCCCAGGTCATGAGAGGCTCAACTGCAAAAACAAGGTTGAATGAATAGGGTAAGGTCACCGGACCGTTCAAAGCTAGACTTTTGAGTAAACAATCTAGTGCGTACGGCCGTACATACGTGCTACTGTAGATGATTTTTTACGTGTTTGGTTAGATGTAATAAAAATAAAAAATTATGTTTACAGTTTAATTATTGTCAGAATAATAGTTTATTCTTATTTGCCTAACTTAATTTTTTCTCCCGCCACCTTTATTTGCCGACGGACGCGATGATGTGCCGACGGACACTAGATACGCCACTGGGTAAGTCACATAGTGACGTGATACTGTATACCTACAAACTGCATTTTACAATACCTCAATAAATAAAATATCTTATGGACTAGTCCATTTTAGGATTGTCTTACTATTATGGAATGCAGAAGAAAAACCAGCTAATTGGACCAGCCATGTGGCCTGATCTAATTAGCGGTAGGTTGGTTTTTAATTAATATTTTTTCATTATTGTCACTTTAAATATGTAATTGTAAACATATTTTCAATTAATTTTAAACTTAATAAACAAATAAATATGAATTGTTTGTGTTTTATTTATGCTTTTAAACACCGCGATCTTGTTTACGTTTAAAAGTTGAACATTCTCAGTCACGTGACCAGACTCGAGCGGCGTATCAATTAAAAGCATTACCGCAAATTGGGCACTGTAAACTGGTGCACAGTTACCGCTGTGGTACATCGGCCGTCCTTAGATATTAACGAATTATTATTAATTAAGTGGCCATTGTTTATTTTTTTATGTATTTTAATAAAGTTAAAGGATATACATTATTAATAATTGACAATTGTTGTATTCACTTGCAACTATAACACATTTAACGTAATAATGATTTTACCTTTACCTAACCGCAAATTGGTACATCTACCCTAGTATTTATCAAGTACATGCAAGGTATATTTTATGAGCACATAAGTTTTCATTTATTATTATTATTATTATTATTATTATTATTATTATTATTATTATTATTATTATTATTATATTATGACTAATGTTATTTAATGTATAATTAAGTTTCAGTTTTTATTTTCCAATATAAACAAGTGTAATGAATATATGCAAAAATGGAAGGATGACCAAAAAAGAGCAAAGCTCGTACAGATCAGTATTTAGCCACCTTAACAAAATAATTAATACATGATACAAATATAATTGAAGCACAGGACGAGACAATACTGGCTAAACATGTGAACTCAAAGATAGAGCGATAAAACCAAAATAAGCAAAAGAACAATGTAAATGTAACATATTTGTAACACTCATTGATAAGTTAAGAGCAAATTATTTTTATACAACTTTTTAAATACTTTGACATGATGAATTACGAATAGAAGCATCAATACTGTTCCATAAAATTGGACCATGTCCTCCGATAGTGTTTCTACCCATATCGGTAACAAAATTATAAGGACGATAAGTATCAAAGAACCTGATGCCATAATTATGAACTGAGTTTACTCTAACAAAATAATTAGAAAAGTTAGCTGGTAATAAATTATTCTTAAATTTGTACATGAAAACACCTTTTGATAACTTATGAATATCATACACAGTTAAGTTGTTAAGACGAGCAAATAATGGTGGTGAATCAAGGAATTGAGAATTTGTGCATAAACGCATTATGCGCTTTTGTTTGCAATAAACAGTTTCAAGGCGACAGTTATTGTGGCCAGCCCAAATCAAGCTGCAGTATTGAATATGAGGAAGGACTAGAGTCTTGTATAAGGATGCTAGAACATGGACATGTGAAATTGGTTTTAGCCTAAAAAGAATACCAGAATATTTTGAAACTAAGTTTGCAATATGGATTGTATGTTGATTCCAGGTTACTGTAAGCATTCGTCCATTATTACACCAAGAAATTTACAACTAGTTACACGAGAGATGTTATTATTATCAATGAAAATGTTAAGGTCATTGTAAACACGGTTACTATATCTGTTCTTAAAAATCATATAATTAGTTTTATTAGCATTAAGCGATAACTTATTTGCTTTAAACCAACTCGAGATATTCGAGAGATCGGAATTAACATTATCAACTAGACGGTTTAAAACATTATCTGAAATTAAAAGGTTAGTGTCATCTGCATATAAAATAAGATTGGAGTGTTTACAGATGTTTGCTAAATCATTAATGTAAATAATAAAGAGTAGCGGGCCTAAAATTGAGCCCTGTGGAACACCACAAAAATTGTTTAAAGAAGAAGAACTATGATAATTAAAAGAGATATATTGCTTTCTATCCGCCAGGTAACTTCTGAACCAATCAAAGGCAACACCACGTATACCATAATGCTGTAGTTTAGACAGGAGAATGTCGTGATTAATGCACTTGTCAATTGTATGACGCACTATACGACCCCCGGGAGAGGTGCGTCATTTGTCCGATGTGAGTCATACCTTTGTATACCATGACGCACCCCTGCGTCAAAAAAGTGACTTACCTTTACTAGACAATGACGCACCTATTTTTAAATTATTGACAGACCTTTTAGTGAATTATGACGCACCATGACTGTCTTTTTGACGTACCTTCACTGACGATTGTTGACCCCGACTACTGCAGTGCATGCAGTGTTATATCAAAAATCTCAAACTAATACGCGTGTCTGGTGCTATATGGAGGCGCGCCAGGGTCGTCGATCGATGTTAATCAGGCCGGCTAGGAACGTTCTCGCGCGCGCGATCACACAAAGATTGGAACGGCTATTTATAATACAAATATTATGTCATTTTCCAGTTTGGCCGATAGAGGGCGCGAGTGATGACGCTCTCAAGCGTGACAATGTACAACCTGGCCGCCCCTCCGCGATCGTCAAGGCCTTGTTTTCAGGCTTTTTGGGTGGCGCGGGTCGGTGGTAAAGTGACGGACATTGACGCACCATTGAACATTGAGGCGACGCACCATTTGGGTTCTTTGACGCACCCCTGTGTCATTAATTATTTGTAAATGACGCACCCATGACGCACCACTCCCGGGGGTCGTATAGTGCGTCATACAATTGACAAGTGCATAACAGTGTCAAAGGCCTTTGAAAGGTCCAGAAATATCCCAAGAACATGCTTTTTCTTATCTAATTCAGAGATTATTTTATCATATGCTTGTAGAACAGCCATTTCAGTAGACATGTTTGGGCGGAAACCAAATTGGTTTTCTTGCAATAAATTAAATCGAGAAAAATAATTATAGAGTCTTTTATGAATTATGCGTTCTAAAACTTTGGAGAAAACGGGCAGTACCGAGATGGGCCTACAATTGCTAAATTTAACAGTCTCACCATGTTTAAAGACGGGAATTATCTTGGCAATTTTCAGCTTCTCCGGGACAATACCGGTAGCTAGTGATAAATAAAAAATATGAACAAGTGGAGATGCTATTAATTCCCCAACAGATTTAATAATATCTGGTTTAATAATATGTCATCGAAGCCGCTGCTAGCACCAGATTTCAGATTTCTGAATATTGTGAGTACTTCATCTTTATCAGTTGGTAAAAAAAACAGAGAGCTAACGGGTGATTTTATGTTATTTATAAAATAATTAAAAGTAATATCAGATTGAGTTCGAATGCCTTTAATGTCTGCATTCACCTTGCTCATTTGAGCGTCAAACCGGGAGTTCATATCAGCGTCCAATTTGGTTAACAATGCATGCAATGTACAGTATGCATGTTTACCTCATTGTCTACAGGTGGCTGGTCCGGTTGGCTACTGCGGGTTTGTCTACTACTGACCTCGTTGGTAGTCATGGTTTTAAAATTAGGAAAACCAGTAAAATAGAGCAAAATAAATCATAAAATATATAATTTGTTGAGACTGTGCGTCTATAATTCTCAATAGTCGATAAATAGTAATTAAATTAAAGTCTAGTTTGGTCGGATTTAGGACATTTTCCGCAGCACTATTTTATCCGTGTCCGCTCTCCATCATGAAGGTTCAATTCAATTTTTTTTAAATATACTGTAGGCCTATAGAATAGATGTTTCAGAACGTATGGTTTATTATTGTTAGAATATTACATACCTACCTGGCCTGGCCATATGGTTAAAAAAAGGATTGTATAAAATTTTTTTAAATAGCGCGTTATGCCATACAAAATACCGAAAGTTTATTTTATCGCAACCTATTTCAAACCGTTCAAACGCGACCGATTTCATTGTACACCAACTTAACTAGGTAGCCTAGGCTTACTACTAGGGCTAGGTCCACCCCCAGAGCTAGTAGTAGGCCTCCCTCTCTCTGCAGTTAGGGCCTAGCCTCCTAGGAAAAGTTTACTAGCCTACTACCACTAGCCTACAAACAACGCCTAGCCTATTAATAAATAGGCCTAGGCTAGCCTAGGCCCTAGTAGGCCTAATTCACTTACTTTCATGAAATTTAAGACGATTTTTTTGCTAAACAAGTTTGATAAATCCGGCCCCTAGCTAGAGGATAAGCTTTGAAACTCAAACCAAAGAGGAGGTATGGCCAAAGATTATATAGCGGCGCTATACAATCTTTGGTATGGCATGCAGAGCGTCATTTCGACGATCGAGCATTCTCTACTTCTACGGAGCGCCATTTATGCCTTTATTTACTTACGAAATAGAAATAGTACTACGGTAGCTGCTCCAGTGGACCAAATTTAGCACTAGTGGAGCGCAGTGATATAAAATAGAAATAAGTCACTAATTTTAATATTCTTTTCGTATGTTAATACACTGTGCTCAAGTGGACACAATTTGGCGCCAGTGAGGAGCACAGTGATATAAAATAGAAATAAGTCACTGAATTTTAATATCTTTTCGTATGTTAATACACTGTGCTCAAGTGGACCCAATTTGGAGCCAGGGGAGCACAGTGATATAAAATAGAACTAAGTCACTGAATTTTAATATCTTTTCGTATGTTAATACACTGTGCTCAAGTGGACCCAATTTGGCGCCAGGAGAGCACAGTGATATAAAATAGAAAGAAGTCACTGAATGTTAATATATTTTCGTATGTTAATACACTGTGCTCAAGTGGACCTAATTTGGCGCCAGTGGAGCACAGTGATATGAAATAAAAATAAGTCACTGAATTTTAATATCTTTTCGTATGTTAATACACTGTGCTCAAGTGGACCCAATTTGGAGTCAGGGGAGGAGCACAGTGATATAAAATATAAATAAGTCACTGAATTTTAATATCTTTTCGTATGTTATTACACTGTGCTCAAGTGGACCCAATTTGGAGTCAGGGGAGGAGCACAGTGATATAAAATATAAATAAGTCACTGAATTTTAATATCTTTTCGTATGTTAATACACTGTGCTCAAGAAGTGGACCCAATTTGGAGCCAGTGGAACACAGTGATAAAAAATAGAAATAAGTCACTGAATTTTAATATCTTTTCGTATGTTAATACACTGTGCTCAAGAAGTGGACCCAATTTGGAGCCAGTGGAGCACAGTGATAAAAAATAGAAATAAGTCACTGAATTTTAATATCTTTTCGTATGTTAATACACTGTGCTCAAGAAGTGGACCCAATTTGGAGCCAGTGGAGCACAGTGATAAAAAATAGAAATAAGTCACTGAATTTTAATATCTTTTCGTATGTTAATACACTGTGCTCAAGTGGACCCAATTTGGAGCCAGGGGAGCACAGTGATATAAAATATAAATAAGTCACTGAATTTTAATATCTTTTCGTATGTTAATACCCTGTGCTCAAGTGGACCCAACCCAATTTGGAGCTATGGGAGCACAGTGATATAAAATAGAAATAAGTCACTGAATTTTAATATCTTATCGTATGTTAATACACTGTGCTCAAGTGGACCCAATTTGGAGCCAGTGGAGCACAGTGATATAAAATAGAAATAAGTCACTAAATTTTAATATCTTTTCGTATGTTAATACACTGTGCTCAAGTGGACCCAATTTGGAGCCAGTGGAGCACAGTGATATAAAATAGAAAAAAAAGTCATTGAATTTTAATATCTTTTCGTTTGTTAATACACTGTGCTCAAGTGGACCCAATTTGGCGCCAGGAGAGCACAGTGATATAAAATAGAAATAAGTCATTGAATGTTAATATATTTTCGTATGTTAATACACTGTGCTCAAGTGGATCCAATTTGGCGCCAGTGGAGCACAGTGATATAAAATGGAAAAAGTCACTGAATTTTAATATCTTTTCGTATTTAATATACACTATGCTCAAGTGGACCCGATTTGGAGCCAGGGGAGCACTGTATAAAATAGAAATAAGTCACTGAATTTTAATATCTTTTCGTATGTTAATACACTGTGCTTACGTGGACCCAATTTGGCGCGCGCGCCAGTGAGCACAGTAATATAAAATAGAAAAAAGTCACTAAATTTTAATATCTTTTCGTATGTTAATACACTGTGCTCAAGTGGACCCAATTTGGCACCAATGGGAGCACAGGGAAATAGTCACATACAAAAACATCGAGAAAAAATACTTCTGGAATTAAAAAATATTTCAAACTTGGTATATATGTTCAATATCGGTTACTCCATCCGTAAACCAAAAGAAAAAATAGTTTCAAGCCACATCAGTGATTTTAATAACTTGCGTTCGCTTAAGATAAGCTCACGGGCGCGCGCGCCAAATTGGGTCCACGTGAGCACAGTGTATTAACATACGAAAAGATATTAAAATTCAGTGACTTATTTCTATTTTATATCACTGTGCTCCACTGGCGCCAAATTAGGTCCACTTGAACACAGTGTATTAACATACGAAAAGATATTAAAATTCAGTTACTTTTTTCTATTTTATATCACTGTGCTCCACTGGCTCCAAATTGGGTCCACTTGAGCATAGTGTATTAACATACGAAAAGATATTAAAATTCAGTGACTTTTTTCTATTTTATATCACTGTGCTCCCCTGCCTCCAAATTGGGTCCACTTGAGCACAGTGTATTAACATACGAAAAGATATTAAAATTCAGTGACTTATTTCTATTTTATATCACTCTTCCTGTGCTCCCCTGGCTCCAA
Organism: Antedon mediterranea; assembly: GCF_964355755.1. Lineage (NCBI taxonomy): Eukaryota > Metazoa > Echinodermata > Crinoidea > Comatulida > Antedonidae > Antedon > Antedon mediterranea. The sequence goes on from NC_092671.1 coordinate 24,196,995, forward strand.
ATTGGGTCCACTTGAGCACAGTGTATTAACATACGAAAAGATACTAAAAATCATTGACTTATTTCTATTTTATATCACTGTGCTCTCCTGGCTCCAAATTGGCTCCACTTGAGCAAAGTGTATTAACATATGAAAAGTTATTAAAATTCAGTGATTTATTTCTATTTATATTATTTTGAATGAACTACCAGGGTGTAAACAAAATGTATTTTGAGCCCTAGACTGTGAACGTTTTTTATTATTTTGTTTTGTTTATCTATTACTACGGCATTGCAAATCTTGATATGTTTTATATCAATGTACATGTATATGATAGCTACTCGCAGATGGCGAAGGTTATCCAATGCTACGCATATTTGTATTTGATGTTCGCAATTGTAATTAATGTTAATGTAATCATTAATTTTTTTTTTTTTATTTTGAGTTTCGCATTTTATAATGTACTATTAAATGTGTATGTTTTTATACCCGGTAATGGAAACGGCTATAGAAAACGGGACCCCGCTAATTATTTGCATTCTTAACATATACTATTTATTTCCATCAGATAACGATGTACAGTATCTATAACGACGTTTATGATCTCAATTGTTATGATCTCTCTGATATAACTAAATGCATACAATAACGCAGACAGTAATAGAACCAATAAAGAATAAATATGGGAAGCATAGTCTAGATATCATGTAGTTTAAATGTACGGGGGCTTAGAAACCCTTTTAAACGCAGAACCGTATTTAATTGGCTAAGGGATCAACCCTTCTCCATATACCTCCTACAAGAAACCCACTGCACGCATGAGCTGGAACCTGCGTGGCGTAATGACTGGGGTTCTGAGATTAAATTTAGCAATGGAAAGAATAATTCGGCTGGAGTCTGTATTCTCTTAAAATTAAATGTCAGCTATAAAATAGGAAAAATTTACAATGATCAAAATGGGAAATTTATTATTATGAATATACAAATAGAGGATAAACATATTACAATTGCAAATTTATATGGACCAACTGATGACAACAGTTTCTTTTTTGAACAATTTAATAATAAAATTGAGGAGTTCGCACAGCACTCTCTAATAATAGGCAGAGATTTTAATACAATTCTTGAACCTGATCTGGATAAGAAAAATGTAAGAGGTCAAATTCACCCAAGATCTGTAGAACAAATAAATAGTATAAAAGACAATTATAATTTAATTGACATCTGGAGACAGGAAAATCCAACTAAAACCAAATTTACATGGCACTCCAATCAATCTCCAAAAGTGTTCTGTATAGGTTAGATTATTTTCTTATATCTTATGAACTTTGGTCTCAAGTTGAAAAAACTTTAATATCACCGGGTTTTAAAAGTGACCATTCATTGATTACGTTATCAATACATGGAATAACAAGTAAACGAGGATCAGGTTTCTGGAAACTGAATACAAGCCTTTTAAGTGACCCACAATACGTTAAAGAAATTAAAGAAACCATAAAAAAACACAAAAGAAGAATGTTTAGAAAATAACCCACATACTGTATGGGAAATGATAAAATGTAATACAAGGAGAACATCAATGTTGTATTCTGGAAACTGAATACAAGCCTTTTAAGTGACCCACAATACGTTAAAGAAATTAAAGAAACCATAAAAAAACACAAAAGAAGAATGTTTAGAAAATAACCCACATACTGTATGGGAAATGATAAAATGTAATACAAGGAGAACATCAATGTCGTATTCTGGTAAACTAAATAAAACAATTTAAAAAGACGTGGATCGATTAAATAATGAAATCAAAACTTTAGAAGAGCAATATTGCGTAAACAGTAATGAAAAAATAACCGAAATGATCCAAATTAAAAGAAACGAACTAGAATCAATCTATGACATTAGAACATGTGGCTCACTGATTCGATCCAAAGCCCGTTGGATAGAAGAAGGAGAAAAAAGCACGAAATATTTTCTTAATTTAGAGAGGAGGAATTATAATAAAAAGCATATAACTAAACTTACAACAGATAATGGAGACATAAGTAACCCCGACGATATAATAAATGAAGAAAAACGATTCTGTGAATCATTATATAGTTTTAAAGGCGAAAATTACAATGTCAACCCTGTTGATATTTTTGACACGATACACATAGATAAAATCAATAAAGATGATGAATTTATATGTGACCAGCCCCTTAGAGATACTGAATGTTTAGAAGCATTAAAAACAATGGATAACAATAAAACCCCTGGGACAGATGGTTTTCCTGCCGAGTTTTATAAACTATTTTGGAATGATATAAAAGATACGCTAATTAACGCTTATAGTAGGGCGGCCAATGTGAGCTTTTTCATCATGGGGGGCATTTTATGTTAATAGCAGGCAACCATGTGGAATATATCCCTTATGGGATGACAAAAAAGATAGGGGTGGATGCCGCTCTCAAATTTCAGGTCAAAGGTCATTTTCAAGGTTATAAGGTCAAATATGGTAAAATAGAGGTTTACGCTGTTTTCAACAACATATAAGCTAATTAAAAGAAATGTAACCATTATTGAATCATTATTGACATATTGCTGTAGATGGTGCAGTTCATCAATTTTTCAACTTACAAGTTTAAAGGTCATTTTCAAAGTCATAAGGTCAAATAGAGCACAGACCTGTTAATTATCGGTATTAATAATTGAAATAAATATAATTTTCATGATAGCCTGGGGCTGATGGTTATAGTGTGGTGTCAAAAAGACCAGAATTGTACTGGGAAGATTTTAAACTTTTTGAGTCACTCCTGGAAGGTGTTCAAGGAATGGAGAGGATGAGTCCTAGAGTATCAAAATAACCGAAATTGGAGGCCTACTGGAATGTCTTAAATTTCATTTAAAAACGGTCACAGAGGGTTTGTGGGTTGGGAGTAATGGGCGGCATGGGCACATGCCAATATTCGAAATTTTTCTGGGATGGAAGGAGGTAACGCTCTGAGGTGGGTATTTCTTCAAGCACTGATATATAATGCCTACTGGCCATCTGGGTAACGGCAAACGATTGAATCACAACCACATATGCATGCTTTCTGTAACAACTTCATCTGGCTCTTTAGTTTACATGCACATGTAACAAGTTCCAAACTGACAACTGGGTTAGGGGCTTCCAAACGACCCGATTCATTTAGGCCACATACTTATAGCTCTGCCTGATAGTTGGCTCGTATGTTCAGGTTCTATGATGTCTGTATTCACCATAGGCGAGTTTTTTGAATTTTAAGTGTTTCCCGAAGTAGAAATACAGGTACTTAAATATTTATTGAGTGAAGTGAAATACTTAATATTTAAGGGAAATATAATAATAATCTTCTTTATTGTATCAAACAAAAAACAATTTAATACAAAAGGTAGTCAAGGTATAGCCGAAGCTAATCAAGCTTGGTACCTTTTATCTTAACTAACTTAAGCTACAAAATTAACAAATAAATAACAGAACTTAAAAGAAAATAAAAATTTGATAACTTCAAAAACAAAACAAAAAATGTTGAATAATAAATAAATAACATAACATAACATAAGTGCTGTATGTACTATACTGTAATAAACAAAACCATATCAGTTCAATAGATAATATCTGATGAATTAACAATATATAAAAACATTGTAAATTATAGATTATTCTTTTATATACTTAGATAAAAGTAATTCTTTAAGTTGTTTAGAGAAAGAAAATCTAGATGTAATTGTTTGTAATTCTAAAGGTAAATCATTCCAAATAACAGCACCAGAAAAAGAAATTCTAAATCGTCCACAATTAATACGACAAGGAGGAATGACTAAATTAAAATAATGATTAATTCTTGTATTATATGCATGATCAGTAGTTTCAAAATAATCAGATAAACTATATATCACAAGTGTTAATGGTATATAGTCACTGAGTCTAGATGGAGGTAGCACCAAAGAGTAGTCTGTTATTATACAGTTCTGCTCAAGAGTACCATATATTTGGCAATATTAAACTTTAGTGTACACTGTACGTGAAAAGTCTTAATCTTAATCAATTCCATTTTCAAGGAGTGGATGCGTTACAAATGATTTCCAGTATGACCTCTTTCCATAACCAGCAAATAATGACGTGCTGCAACCTGTAATGGCATGGAAGCTGGTTAGATTATTCTTAATAGGTTTTCAACCACTTCATTGTTCACTATACCAGACATCGTCCATACTTTTGAAGGCTACTGTTACAAAGTGCATATCATTATAAATTAACATCAACTTTCATGTATAATTGCAAGCTCTTTGTTATTGACATAAAGAATGTCTAATAACTTTGTGATATTTGTTCTCCTCCAAACCGATGAGTGTGGCCCAAAACACATACGGAAGTACAGATTAGTACATTGGGACTATCCTTTCAATCGTGTCACTGTCACAATGTAATGATCAAATACAACAAAATGACGAAATATCTAGGTAACTTGAATAAATACTTGCATAGTCACCAAAATGTTTACAGCCATGTTTACTGCATCCTATAGTGCATGACCATCATGTTTTTACTGTAAGTTTTCTTCTGGAACATCTGTGGGTATTTCAACGCCATCCATCAAGATATGTGAAGTCATATTTGGTTAAAGATATTAAAATTGGGCTATGATCATACTCCAATGGTTGATCAGCAGATTTTCTGTCAGTTTTTGTATACTTTTTTTTTTTAATCGAAACAGTTGCCTTAGGCCTATAGAAATCCGCAAAGGTTTAGAGCGATGCTTTCTCAGTGGCTCATGAAGTTCTAAGTTCTACTGTTTTTTTTCTTTCAATAAGTTGTCATCATTTGTCAGTTCGAAAGAATATTGTGTATTATGTGTGATTCGTGATCAGTCTGACCATGTCATGCAGAACCTTTCAATGAATTACAGCGTTTCTTGTTATACCAATGATTCTATTTTGAATTGATCAATCATCCACTCAGTGTTTAGAATATTGGTTCTGATAGTTTAGATAGGTAAATTTGTTTACCCTTTTAACCTCATTTCTACAACGAATCCAATCGGTTTTTAAATGTGTTGGTGGTTTCAGAAATGACGACTTTGGTTGGCAAACTATTAAAATATATAATTACTAATTGTGAAAAAGTGGATCTCCTATCAGTTCTTTGTGAAATTTAGGTTTAAAAAGTCTAAGCTGATGTCCTCGTGTATTTCTGCTTAGATTGCATCTCATTTGAAGGAAGTCTTCCTTGGCTACACCCTCGAAATCTTTTGAAAATTTTCAATCAAGTCACCATGAATTTGTCTGTCATATAGGGTTGTTAGACCAAGAAACTTTAAACGATATTCATATGAATAAGAATGGATAGCTGGAATTTGATTTGTCGCATGACGTTGTCCTCTTCAAGTGCGTTTATGTCTTTTTGGAGAGATGGATTTCATACCTGGACACAGTACGTAACGTAATGTTTCTAAATAACGTTAAAACCGTCTTTATCCATGTGTATAAAGGACTTCTTAATTACTTAAGGAGTTTTATATTTGTTATCACCGTCAGCCATGATAGCATAGATGCGAAGGCCTCAAGAAGAAGTCCCCAATTACCACTCCTTCCAACCTTGATAAAGTCTAATAGTTAGGGTTTTTGAAAGCAAAGACTCGATACCCAGGTTTCTCTTTCGAGATTTCTTGAAACAACAAACTTCAATAAAAACTTGTATCATTGAAATAATGAAAAAATGTTTAAATAATTACATTATAGGGAGTCTCTGACCCAAACAAAAACATCTCGACATTAGGTCTCTGTTTTCGAAATTTTTCTAAAAACAAATTTCTAAGTATTATTACATTATTATAGGTAATATTAATAATTTTTCTAAAAAGAAAATTCTAAATATTACTGTATTACATTAATTATTATAGGTAATATTAATATTATAGTAAAATACCAATCTTTTGGCACATATGGCGTTTCATACATATAACACTTGACCTATTTTTTCCCGACAAAAATCAAAACGACGACTGGTGGACAACATGAAAAAGACAAATTTACAACAGACTGGGAAAAGCCTATTAAAAAACTGTGTGTACTTTACAGAAATATGTGAAAACAACATTTTGAGAAAATGACATTTTTATATTTAATTTCCTATGTTTTTATGTGTAAAATTAAATGTTTATCTCATAATTACTATAATATGAAGCATCAGTTGATCTTCAGATATACCTTTTTGGATAGATCTGATAATGTAGATGATTTTCCGTGAATAAAAAAAAATACTTTATTTTGACATTGTTTGACCTCTTGACCACATAAACTGACCTTAAAACCCAAAACTGAAGATGGCATCCACCCCTATCGTTTTTGTCACCCCACAAAGGATACATTCAACATGGTTGCCTGCTATTAACAAAAAATGCCCCCCAAACTTTTTATAGAGGACTTTTGTGTATTTGGCCTTTCTACTATTACCATTATTCTTTCCAATCCGGGTTTTTAAGTATCTCCCAGAAACGAGGGGTGATATCACTTATACCGAAAAAAGATAAATCTCCGCTATTATTGAAAAACTGGCGTCCTATCTCGCTTTTAAATGTAGATTATAAAATCTTAGCAAAAGCCATTGCGACTCGTTTAAAAAGTGTGCTGCCATCAGTAATTAATCCTGATCAAACGGGCTTTCTCAAAGGCAGATATATTGGGGAAAACATAAGATTAGTCTATGATGTAATAGAATATGCAGAAATGCACAACAAGCCAAACTTACTGTTTTCGATAAGGTGAAAAGGGACTTCCTTGATATGTCTTAAGAGATTTGGTTGGTAAAAATATGATAAATTGGATAACAATATTATATAAAGACATTGTTAGTTGCGTTATAAATAACGGGATAACCTCAAAATTCTTTAATTTAAAACGAGGCCTACGTCAAGGATGTCCCTTATCCCCATAACTTTTTATAATTTGTGCAGAAATACTAGGTAACATGGTACGTCAATCAGACACATTTAAAGGTATAGAGTAGTGTACAATAATGTAGACATAAGAATTTAGTCAATTTGCAGATGACACTGTGTTTTTTCTCAAAGACCAAAACTCAATTAAACCGATTATAGATATACTTGATGAATTTTCTATATATTCTGGACTCAGAATTAATTATGAAAAAAGTAACATTATGAGAATAGGATCGTTAAGAAACTGCGACTATAAAACGCCATCTGAGAAAAGTATTTCATGGACCAAAGGCCCAGTAAAATACTTGGGTGTTAATATTTCTTGTAATTTTATTGATATTTTCAGACTCAATTTTCCAGATAAAGCTAAGGATGCTGAACAATTATTAAATATGTGGAAACAACGCTCACTTACTTTGTTTGGAAAAGCAACTATTATTAAGTCACTGTTTCTCCCAGTATGTTTTCTCAAATTTACCAGACCCACCCGATTGTTTCCTTCAAGATATTCAAAGTAAAATATTTAAATTTATATGGAACGGAAAACCCGATAAAGTCAAAAGAAAAGTCATGCTTAACAATTTTGACGAAGGAGGGTTAAAAATTCCCCATATTAAGAGTTACTGTACATCTCTCAAATCATGTTGGGTGAAAATATATCTTGATGGAAATCAATCCAAGTGGAAAGTGTTTTTAAAAAGTAAGATTAAAGAGGTTGGAGGAAATATTGTTTTCGAAACCAACTTTTCTAAATCTTCAAAAATATTAAAACAATTTGAAAGGTTCCATAAAGATATACTCTCTGCGTGGAGTGAATACAATTTTGTAGAACCGTATACGATAGAGGACATCTTAAATCAATCTTTATGGAACAACTCATGTTTTGATAAAAGAGAATTTAAAGTTGAAAAAAATTGGTTGGTTCAAAATGTAAACTATGTAAAAGATATTGTGAACAAAGAAGGGAAAATATTAGAACTAGACGAATTTAACCATAAATATAATTTTAAACCAAACTTCTTATTATATCACCAGATTGTAAATTCAATTCCAAAGCTCTGGAAACAGAAATTAATTGAACAAGGTGTAGACACAACTAATGAAGTTGAATCTAAATTACAGACATTTATTTCTTTGAAAACGAGAAATTGTCATTATATCTATAAACACATTATATTAAAAAATGTTGAAGAGCCAATTGGAATTGAATCCAAATGGGAAAAGGAGTTTGACAACAAACTTGATTGGAAAAACCTTTTCTCAAATTCACACGACTGTACAAATGACACCAAGCTAAAAAATTTTCAATTTAAATTTATTCATCGTATAATTTATACAAATACAATGCTCTTTAAGATGTCAAAGGTCGATTCACCAATGTGTAGTTTTTGCAAGGAAAGGCAGGAAACACTGCTACATATGTGCTTTGAATGTGATCTAGTAAAGAAAATATGGGAAAATGTAAAACAATATATGTATCGAAATATCAACAATAACTTAATTATCACCAAAGAAAGTATATGTTTTGGTTTTGGAAAAACACAGTGATGCAAACATTCTAATTTTAATTACGAAGTGGTACATATTTAGTTGCAAAATCAAAGAACAATTACTTAATTTTAATCACTTAATGCACATTTACCAAAAATACAAGGCAACCATATTATTATTTACAAAATGATTTTTATAAAGTGTATTTTTGCGATACATTATTATTTTTTTTTCTTTTAATTCATTACTCTCTTATTTTTGAAAGAGTATTATCGTGTTTCTTCTTATTTGTTTAATAGTTACGCTACCTTTATCTATTAATTTTGTATTATGAAAAAAAAAAAGAAAAAAAAAAGTATGCAGATGATTCTGTTGTTGTTGATAAGACCAAAGAATTAATTTTTGATTTCAGAAAGAAGAAAAGTGTTATCGATAATATTGTATTAAACGACCAAAAGATAGAAACTGTAAAAGAACATAAATATTTAGGAACAACGGTAGATTGTAAATTAAATTGGAATGCAAATACTGTAAATATTTGTAAAAAATGTAATCAACGGCTGTACCTTCTCAGAAAGCTGAACTCTTTCAGAGTGAATAATGATGTACTTTTTATGTTTCACCAGAGTGTTATTCTTAGTGTTGTAACTTTCAACTGTGTTGTTTGGTACAATAGTCTGAGTGCTAATGATAAAAAGAAACTTGACCGTACTATGAAAACTGCTAGTAAAATAATAGGAAGGAATGTCAATGTTATCGACGCAGTTTACAGGCGCGATGTTATTAGCCAAGTTAAGAAAATAATGGAAGATAACTCACACCCATTGAATGATAAATATGTTGTTAATAAATCAGCTAGAATTCGTCCTTTAATGTGCAATACCACTCGATGTAGGAAATCATTTGTCCACAACTCTATTCATGTTTCCAACACAACATTCCAAAGATAGTTTGTTTACTTCTGTATATAGTTTTAATGTATTGTATTGATATTTTTAATGTTTTATATATTGTATGTGTTTTTAAGCATCAAGGAACACCAATTTCATGTTCGCCTTGTTGTGTTCATGACAATAAAGATTTATCTTATCTTATCTTAATTGCAATACGCAGACGTTACCACTGTGAAATGTTATTTGTGCGTGTAAAAACGCGTCATGGTATATGCGCGTATTGCGTAAATCATAATTAATAACTTTTATTGTAGACACATGGTCGTGTTTATAATATTGCTATACGATCTTTGATTGCACATCAACAAGGATATTTCAAATTGTTCATTGTATCATTGAAATTGATTTTCTATGGCCCTACAGTTAAAAAAAAAGCTTAATGTCTTCAAAATCACCATTTTTACATAGTGTGCAAATACCTGTGGTTATATTTGACCACTTGCATGTTGCAAGTGTTTGATCTAGCCTTAAACTTTAAACTGGCACCATAAAAATTTGTTTGACAAATATACAATTATGATCATAGGATCTCACAAAAACATAAATTATTCAGATTTAAATATCAACACTAATGGCCCGGGGCGTTTATTCGAGGGTTACATAAAAAAAGTAAATATTTCTTTCCCAACATAACATATATCAGTAATGTATATACCAATATTTCAAAATAGGGCTGCTAGAAATAAATTATCACAAAAGTTCTGAAGCTTTAGTAACATATATATCTAAACTAGATTTCATCTCAACACCAACATTATACTAAGATTGCTCTATAACACAATGCCAAATTCAAGAAATTTATTCAAAGAACATGATATTAAATTATAATCCGTTTATAGATCAAACACCTAATAATAAATTTAAAAAAAAGTTTTCCCTTTCAGGTAGCTAATTTGTGGAATAAACTAGTACAGTAATATAAAATCGACTCCAAGTATAAATGATTATAATATGTATATAAATAAGTATATATGAATGTATACTTTTTTTATTTAAAAATTTTTTTTAGTGATACTGTATTTTCATTTCATTTATTAATTTACCAAAAATGGTAAGGGACAGCTAAAGAAAAAAAATCTCTATGACCCAAAGGCCAGCTGTCCCTTTAAAAATACATATACAAATAAAAAATACATTTAAAAACATGCAAGGGATGCAGAAATTATTTAAAAAAATAGTTATAGCACCCATCTCCTGCGTTTTAGGAGATGTCTGTGGGCAGACTTTAATTTTGTTCCTTCTGACAGGACTAGGTCTTTGGCCTGGAATTGTGGGTGGCAAATTTGCACACATTTAATTTTGGGGTGATGATAAACATTTTGTAAATTTCCCAGTTGTTGTGTTTGAGTTTTTGGATTGTAAAAATGTAGTTTTTCTTTGTGCCGTGTCACCAAGTCATATGGTGGAGTTACTGTTTTTTGAAATAATTTCTGCATCCCTTGCATTTTTTAATTCTGTTTGTTATATTTACTAGTTCATATGGTTGCTGCTGTGGTTGTTGTGGTGATGCTTCTGTGGCTCCTGTCATTTTTGTTGTTTTTTACTGCTGCAGCTCTTGTTGTTTTTGTTGTGGGTGTTGCTGCTTTCTTTTATGTTGTTGTCGTTGTTGCTGCTGTTGTTGTTCATTTTTGCAGATGTTGCAAATGAAGTTTTTTTCCGATGAAAAGTTCCTTTTTGGCACATCTAGACAATCTTAGTGGTACCATTTGTTGCATGTGTCACATGCAACCTAATATTTAACAAATAAAAATGAAATTTGATTTTATATCTCAAACAGATTTGGGTATGTACCCTGAATAGTTGATAACAACATTAAAATGAATACATAACGGTTTAAAGACTAAAAGGTAGTACATTTCAAAGGGGTAAAAAGCGGGTAAAAAGACACTGACAGGCAGATGAAATAGGGGTATTTATTTAAAAATTCACACCCTCTTGCTCCCCCTTCCCCCTTCCCTTCTATCTCATATTAGTATGTGGTATTTATAGACTTAAGTGATAACTCTTCACAATTATAGCTATAAATAAGAAAACATTTGAAATTAGTAGCATTATTATCATTAAATTCCAAAAAGTGATAATTACGCACCCACTGTGTTGATTTGGGTTTGGGTCTTGTCTCTTCTTCATACAGACCACTTGGTACCTCCTCATTACCACAAAACCGGCAATATGGTGTTAAATTTTCTGAAAGATAAATTCAAAAATTAGGATTTTTTTGTAAATACAAAAAACATTAGGTAGCCATTTTGTCTGACATTTTTGTTACTTTTTTGTTTTTAGTAAAATTTGAAATATCAAGAATATAAAACTATAATTTACCAGATGCCATCAATATCTGTACTCCAATCTAAAATAATTAAATGTAAATAAATGCCATAAAACAACGTTAAGAATAATGTATTTATAAATATAACAACTTACCTGGCTCATGATGTGGTTCTGTAACATCATCTGTTAACAAAAGATAATTATTATAAACTTGATTTGCTGAAATAATTAAATAAAAGAAAATGCCATAAAACAACATTAATAATGATGTATTTATAAATATAACAACTTACCTGGCTCATGATGTGGTTCTGTAACATCATCTGTTAACAAAAGATTATTATTATAAACTTGATTTGCTGAAATAATTATATGTAAATAAATGCCATAAAAGAAAATTAATAATGATGTATTTATGAATACGACAACTTACCTGGCTCATGATGTGGTTCTGTAACATCTTCTGCTAGAAAAAGATAATTATTATAAACTTGATTTGCTGAAATAATTAAATGCAAATACATAAAACATATTGAATACTTACATATGCACGTTAATTTATAGAGACATGTATTTACATTGTCTTCATGGCCACAAACAATTCCTAAAGACTATAGATTGAAAAGATGAGTTTAATTCAAATGTTATTATTTTACATTATGTACTTGCGTAGATCTTCATCATCATTGTTTTTTGTCTCTTCACAGATACTTTTTTCTGTGTTACTCTCATTGCATATACGGATGTGATCAAGGCTTGTTCTTGATTTCAAAACACTTCCATTTTCATCTTTTAGTGTGACAGTCTTACCTTTAATGGATGCAACAATATAGGGACCACTGAAGTTCGATTGCAAACGATTTCCTTTAATATTTCGTTTTCTTTGGTTGAATTTTAAGACTTTTGAACCTACTTCAATGGCTGGTTTTTTAAACTTTTTGTCATATTTTGTTTTGTATTGTTTCTGTTTTTCTTTATATTTTTTAGAACAGCTTTGGTCGGTTCTTTGATGGCATTGCCTCTGTTTTTCATCATTTCTTCATTTGCCTCTGTTATGCACGATAGGTTTGATAACTGTTTTTAGAGATACAAATTTATACTTAATATCAGAACACTAATAAATTTAAAATTGCACAATTGATAATAACGATAATAATTGAAACCATAATTTTATTTGTGGGTTAACAATAATGTGGCAACTGCTCAAGGGCGGGTATTTATTTTAGTTTCAACGTGCTGATTAAATATTATAATTGTAAAGATGCACATACCTCTTTATTAGTTATCCGCTTGGTATACCAAGCGGATAACTCCTTGTTATTGTACGAGATCAACATTTTTTTTCTGTATTATTCTTCTTTCCTTCCTTCCTTTTTGTGAGTCGCGTTTCTCTAAAATGTGTAAACATAACATTTCATAACTGTGACAACATATGGGCATTTACGTGAAGTTGTGCACCTCCTATTTTTGAATGACGTCATAGTTGCGCAACGTGACTTACGCGCAATTTTATGAATTTCAATGATTGATCATAGATTAAAAACCAAAAGTCATTTAGTATTGACACTTTGACAAAATTTAAGTCATATCAGGGGCAAACTTTCTACGGATTAAAAATGGCATGTTTCACAAGAAGTTACGCGCGCACGCGCATTTAAAATTTCAAAATGCGCAAAATTAATTTCTAATCAACTTTTTACGCGTTTCATGTCATTTTGAGCATGTCAAAAATTCCCACGGGCGCGCGATTTTTTACGCACGCGGTGCGCACGTAGCGATAAAAACATATTTTTTTCTCTTGAATTATATTTTTCAAGCCTTTCCTAGTAATTTTGAAAACAATTTAGAACTTTTCCAGTTTAAATAACGCCATACGAACACGTTGAATTAGACAATTTGTGCGCGTTTTTTATGAAAAAGCTTAAAAAATCATCAAAATAATGTCTTTTTTTAAACAGTCATAGTTTCTAAAATAAACCGTGAACCGTTTATTTTTATTACAAAATCTAGAAGTTGATGAGTTGCAGATATCGGATCATGCATCGATAAGGCCAAAAAAACATTGTGACGTAATCGTATGGCCACACGAATGTAAAATATAGGATTTTTGTCTGTTTCGTTATTGCTCATCACATTCAATGGAGCGCATCACGCTTATCTGTATTCATTTTTCTCCTATATTTATATATTGTCTAGGTTAATCAACTTTCTTTAGCATGAGATAAAAATATTTTAATTTTTATAACGTCATCATGCCTAAAAATTTTAATTACGTGGGTCATTAATTTCATCTTTACAGTAAATTTTAATCTGTAATAGCTCGTAAGAATAAAATGTGATAATCACGATTAAAACGTTTTCTGGAAGCTATAGGATTGTAGATACGAATTCATGTAAACATTTTGCCAATCGGATGTTGTGACGTCATCATATTGCCAGTTGAATAAAAAGAGTCGTATTTTCATATTTTGCGTAATAGTTCATCACATTTAAATGTGCGCGCACCAACATTTTACGTATTCAAATTTCTTCTACACGTTAATATGTTGTTGCTAAGATAATTTTCTTCAGAAATTGCTATCGTTGTGTTGTTTTTTTTATGACGTCATCATGTTAAATATTTGAATTAAAGGCAGGTCCCATAATTCAGTTAATATGTCATATAATAATACAGTAGTACAATGTACACCAGCATAGTCTCTGATGTGAGCAAATTGTTGTTTGCCGCCCTCTGTATCATGTAGAATTAATGTCTCCTTTTATACACAGTGTACTGTATAATTATAATAGGCTACAAGGCGAAAATACAGGACCACCTCTTATTATAGTTTTTAACGTATGACGTGCACGTGGCATCTGTCGTGCGGATAACTAACTCGTCAAAGTGACGAGTTTCATGTCTAGTTTTTTTATTGGTACTTTCATCCAAGCCATTTGATTGTAGATGGTAAGCTGTTGTTTTCCTATGTTGTACCCCCAATATTTTGCAAAGTCTCTCGTTAACCTTCAGTGTTGAAAAACATTAACGATTACATTTACTTTTTTTAAAATTATTTTCCATTCCATTTTGAAATTCAACGAATTATATATTTAATACATACTATGTCATACTAATAGTGTACCCAATTGCTGTAGAGACGCTTAATATATACTTAACTCATAATGAACTAACCTTATTTACAAACTCTTTTCCGTTGTCGCTTATGATTGATTCAACGGCACCATGTCTGTGGTAAATTTTTACTATGCACTCTCCTACCTCCTCACTTGTTTTTTGCCGAATGACAAAGGCCTCACACCATTTGGTGTAGTAATCAGTAGCGGTAAATATGTACTTTTTTCCTCCGTCTGATGTTTTATACGGGCCCATTAAATCAATGGCCATCATCTCAAAAAGGCCAGTTACCTGCAGAAACAAAACAAGTAAATTTAATTTACAACATATATTTTAAATAATGCTGTTGGTCTGGTAGGGCAGAATTTTTGAAACCTTTAAAAGTAATGTAGTTTTGAGATTCACAATTATACTGTAAAACAAAATGCATTTTTTAAACTGCAAAACATTTTTTGGAACATGAAAGGAAACATACACCCTCAATTAAAAATCAATACTTGGTCAACCAGTATGAGTGAGTTGTCTGGTTTGATTAATAATGTTTTGATGATGATCTTTTTTTTGTAATGAATAAACCATTCTCAGATCAGAATAAAAATAAACAATAAAGTCATACTGCTATTGGTTGGAGTTCCCTTGAAATTGACTTTAAGCTGTCTCCTTTCTGGCAAGACAAGCAGTTTGTTATCTAGAAGTTTAACAAAATATTTTACTGTTAAGATACATTGTTCTATATATTCTAGCAATTTACGTCTCCAAACTTTCATATGTCTGACAGCTAAACATTATTTATGTAAATAATTGTTTATTTAAAAAACAAATTTCCAATTGTAAAAGACTGAATAAAAGACTGTTACCGTAAGAGAAATTGTAATCTTACAAAAATGTATATATCATAAGATTTCAAGCTTACCCATTCATTTATCATTAGTGTTTTGGCTGGCCAGTAAAAACGTTCACACACCATCTTGTGTGTTTTGTTTCGGCCTAGATGCCCCCCTGTTGGTATGTCGTGTACCTGTCTCAAGACTTCTTTTGCTTCTTCTTTTGTTTTTATGCATTTGGCAACTCTTCCATCCTTTATTTTCGGTGAAGGATTTTTCCTAGATTTAATAAAAATATAATTATGAATAATGATTAATACTGTATTGATATAAAATTGTATTTATTTTATTGTAGATTACAAAAAGGAAAAACAAAACAAGAATTAAAGAAGTATTTAAAACAACTAGATGGCACGCTCGCTTCGCTCGCGTACCATCTAGGTCGTGCCCACAGATGGTTCTCGAATACACAGTATTTTCCAGCGAGAAAAAAATGGAGATTTCAAATGTACGTACTGCAGGACTATAATACATTGTCGTTTACAGAAACGAATAAATATACACGATGATTTATGTAGTCAGCTAAAATTAGCACCCTGGGAATTACTTCCGAGAGAGAAACAAAATGAGTCAAATTTTTTTATTTGGACTCATTTAAACAAACCCAATTTGTGTTTTGAATGTAACATTAAGGGTTGAGGGATGGGGGAAGAAGATAGGTACAAAGAGGAAACATTTTAAAATATATTCTTATCCACTCAGTAACGAAATATTGTTTTTAATGTTTTATAGGCCTATAAATAATATACCACTAAATACAGTAAAACATTTACGATTTAATACTTTGTTAAAACTCTCACTGTCATAGTCTATTGAAATAGTAAAGTACATGTAACGATACACGTACCACTACGTACGTTTATATATTTTTAAATTATTAATTAATACAAACGTTGAGAAGCAACTGTCAGTAATAACGTTTATTTATTTGTATATTATATGTTTATAATCTAACAATACCTTAACAGTATTGTACAGCATTGCAATACTATTTATGTTTATTCTCCAAGGGGGCCCATAAATCTAAATCTATACCTCTATGGTTAAACCAAATAATTTGGAATGTTCCATTCATCACAAATCAATACATTTGTAAAAACGTATATTACATGTATCAAAATAGCATTTTTTAAAGAAAATCGGCCTGTCTTCAACATCATGATGCTGTACTCGAACTGTTCAACCGGTTTTCAGCTATTAAAAACAATTATCGTAGGAGGAGATAGGAAAATGCGAAGCGTCCTCGTATTATTGTGTGCGGGTATTTTTCAAATTGACATCCATTAGACAGTGTATACCACGATCGGAAAACACCCCTATTTGGGGCAAATCTTTGAACCTAAATTCGTTTTAATCGTCAATAACTAATTATCGAACTCAATTTAATTAGTAAACAGGGTTACATCAGGTGGTTAAAATTAGTACCGAAAGTACGAACCAACTTTATATACCATCGCGTAAACATTCTAGAAATAACGCACGATTTACCGATTTTTGCCCTTACGTAAATTTATATATAGATGAAGAATGGAGTCAGCGTTGATAACACAAGTTCATAATACTACTAATTTGTAATAACAAAACAAAACTGTATAGTCATTTACCCTTTAAAGAGTATTTGTTTACTTTTAGATTTTTGGCTACAAATTGATATTTATTTTTGAATTATTTATAATCTGTATTATAAGAGAAATAGTTTTTACAGTTGTTCGCAACCTCCCTGTAGTTGGGGATGGTGTGAATTAGTAGTAAATGTTTATATACCTTGTATAACAAAATTCAGGCATTTTCTTCTGATCCTCCGTTTATCCTCTTTGGAACATCCCTCTGGATAACTAGAATTACTCAGGTAATTATATACCTTGTCATATTCTTCTTCCATAGTTTTACAACCTAAACATTTACTTTGGAGATGGGCAAAGTTTTTCGAATGTTTGTAGTTAATTTATAGGCACTGTAACTAAGGTCCAGTTTAAATAAACAGTAACCGCTTAATAATTGTGTAAATAAATTTCACCAAAGTAATTAATTTGTATCAAGACTTATTGAAACCTATTGTCTTCATGGACACAATTTTAATTTAACCAAATATATTTTATTATTTTTTTTACAAGCATATACAGTATTAATTTTGCTTTGCAATAATAATAATGTGTAAAACGTTTATCCGGTTGATAGTTTAAATGATAATAAAATTGATTTAATGAGCGGATACTCAAATTCTATATTATTTTGCCTAACGCTACATCATTCTATTCATGTGTTATGATCAAGCATATGCTTATTCATGTAAACACCCTGGTTATATGTTATAAATGTTTTATCTACTACTAGAATAGTACCTACTGACAAACCAACACGTGTCTAGTCTACTAGTAGAATATGAACCAAACGATGTATTCAATTCAATTCAAAACTTTATTTATTCTCGAAATGCAGTTTAACAGTAAAATATATACATATAAATCACAGTATGTCACAAGACCTGTTAGATCGTAAAAATATTACTAACAGAAATATGCTTACAAAAAGATCGTTTTTCAACAAGTTCTAGGAGAAATGTATACATTCATACAGCTAATTAATTATGTAAAAAAAAATTATCAACCTAGCCAATTGAATTATCATGCTGGAAAATTATTTACTACAGTATAAGAGGTACTCATGCCTACCTTGTTGATGTTAAACTTGAAAAAATGTATCTAGATTCAGCCGATCAGACAGCAAAACAGTTAACAATTACGGTTTCGTTCTTTTATTGCTGCCAGGATACTTTCTATTAACCAGTAGGATTTCACTAAATTCATTACTATCAACCAATAGGATACCAATCAACATTTTTAGGGAAAATAATTTTTAACTTTGTTATTAAACTTATGTTATTATTTTTAACCAATAAGATTGTGATTATAGTGAACCAATACCCAATCATCATTCAGATATTTTTGTATTGATCTGTTTTGCCTGGCAGCCTGGTCCATTAAGTACTGCGCAGTGTACTCTTTAGTGATGACATTTTAAATATAATTCTTGCACCATTCAAAGTAATGAATATACCGTACTCATAATAATTTCACAATTGGTGGTACAATAACTCAACTTAAATATCGCACCATGTAGTGTTGTCAATAGAAAACCGTAGTAGTACTAGGCTATTTGGATTTCTGTCAATAAACACCCACTGAACTAATTGATTATGACAAAATAATGATGAATACCAATTCAGAACTTCTTTAGGGGCGTTGTAAATTTTCGATAGGACATGAAAACGTAGCCGCCGCCGCCCCCCACCCCCTCTCTCTCCATTTTCTATGATATTCTGATTTAAAACCAATTTTGTTTGTATTGATATTTGACATAGTGTTGAGAACTAATCGATTATGAAAAAATAATGATTAATATCGATTCAGAACTTCTTTAAACAGAGGGGGGACATTCTTTCACAGGGGGGTTGAAAATGTTAGATAGGCCATGAAAATGAATCCCCCTCCAATTTCCATGATATTCTGATTTAAAACCAAATTTTGTTTGTATTGATATTTGACATAGTGTTGAAAATTGATCAATTATGAAAAAATAATGATGAATATCGATTCAAAACTTCTTTAAACAGAGGGGGGGGGGGGGACATTCTTTCACAGGGGGAGGGGGGGGGGGTTGACAATTTTAGATAGGCCATGAAAACGAATCCCCCTCCAATTTCCATGATATTCTGATTTAAAACCAAATTTTGTTTGTATTGATATTTGACATAGTGTTGAAAATTGATCAATTATGAAAAAATAATGATGAATATCGATTCAAAACTTCTTTAAGAGGGGGGACATTCTTTCACAGGGGTGTTGAAAATGTTAGATAGGCCATGAAAACGAACCCCCTCCAATTTCTATGATATTCTGATTTAAAACCAAATTCATTTTGTATTAATAATTGACATAGTGTTGAGAACTGATCGATATATGAAAAAATAATGATGAAAATCGATTCAGAACTTCTTTAAACAGAGGGGGACATTCTTTCACAGGGGAGGTCGAAAATGTTAGATAGGCCATGAAAACGAACCCCCTCCAATTTCTATGATATTCTGATTTAAAACCAAATTCATTTTGTACTGATAATTAACGTAGTGTTGAAAACTGATCGATTACAATAAACATAATGATGAATATCGATTCAAAACTTCTTAAAACTGAGGGGGAAATTTCGTCACAGGGGGTTGAACATTTCGTTTCGTTTATTAAACAATTCTTTACGCATACATAAAAATACAAGATGTTACATATTAAAATTCATGTGCAGAAGGGAGCCTAGATAAGTTTTTTTTAAAACAAACATCTTAGATTGTGTAATGTAATGTAGTTAAAAATGTTCAATATTATACAATTTAACAACTGTATACTGACAGTACCGGTGACCTGCAATATTATACAATTTAACAACTGTATAATGACAGTACCGGTGACCTGCAATATTATACAATTTAACAACTGTAGGTGACCTGCAATATTATACAATTTAACAACTGTATACTGACAGTACCGGTGACCCGCAATATTACTAGGTGATTGACCAGTTGTTTATTTAAAAGAAAAGAAATATTTTCAAAAGAATGAAGTCTACCAACCCCTCGACCTTTAACATCGTAAAAAAATTTAAGAATGACAGATTTTGGATTAGATATCTTAAGCCATTAATCAACCTTAAGAAGTAGGCCTATCTGGTTATATGCTGTGGAAAGAACCCCCCCCCCCCCCTCCAATTTCTGTGATAATCGCATTTAAAACCAATTTTGTTTTGTATTGATAATTGACATACTGTTGAGAACTGATCGGTTATGAAAAAATAATGATGAATATCGATTCAAAACTTCTTTAAACAGAGGGGGGGGGGGGGGGAGACATTCTTTCACAGGGGGGGTGACAATTTTAGATAGGCCATGAAAACGAACCCCCCTCCAATTTCTATGATATTCTGATTTAAAACCAAATTTTGTTTGTATTGATATTTGACATAAAGAACTGATCAATTCCCGGATCAATTATGAAAAAATAATGATGAATATGATGAAAATCGATTCAGAACTTCTTTAAACAGCGGGGAGACATTCTTTCACAGGGGGTTGACAATTTTAGACAAGTAGGCCTACCTCATGGTTATATGCTGTGGAAACGAACCCCCCTCCAATTTCTATGATAGTCGGACTATTTTTTTTGTATTTATATTTTTTTTTTGTCTTATGTAGGATCAACCCACTTTTATTTCTTCATCAATAAAATGTTCTCTTACAATGCATTGCACATGAGTAATGTAATGATACAATACAATATAACTGACATTAAATAACTTTCAGTACATCTGATATCTCACTCCTACCATTGCATTTTATATATAATAGTATAAGGAAAGAAGAAAAAAAAAAACTTTCCTCTATGTTATACACTCGTTTTTCAATCCTTAACAATGTAAGTATAATTTACCACAGAATTCTTTATTTTATAACTCTTTTTATCTTATTTAGGCAATCAAAAAAAGTTATATTTTACTTTACCTAAATATCAATTTTGTAAACGTTAATTTTATACCTTCCTAAATTGTTACGGTCCATATCTGACCACATTTTTTTTGCCTTTTCTTTATTATTACAATTGATTATACCTTCTAATTCAGCAGTGAACATTAACCATGGACATTTTCACGCTGCTGCTTTAGCCCGCTACGTTCCAGGAGGATGACTCATTAAGAAACCGAAAGTAAAGCAGCAGTTATATATCTAAGGTTGACAGTTTTGCTAAAATGTATACTCGACTGTAATTTATAGGTACCACCAAAAAACGTCTGGGAAAGAGTCTTAACGGTTGAATGACAAATCCCAAAGTATTTGTGGTGTTTACGAGTCCCATGATATTATACAGTATAATTCGCTGTCAGATGATACTTCACACTTAATGAAGTATCTAGGCATGATGAAGTGACCCCCAGACTTGACCTTAGCAATAAAATAAACTAAAGTGATTGATATGAAACACAGACTCTGTAACAAAAAAATAATATTTGTTCACATATAAAAAATGAAAGGAAACGTTTAATTATAACTCAAAAACCATTGTCTGACAGACAATTTAAGTATTTTTTGCATTAAATTACATTTTTTCAGGTAAAATAACTATCATGTGACAATAAAATGACACATTCAAACACAAATTTGAAATAAAAAATATTTTTCAGAGGGACAATATATCTTTAAAACTGTTACGTCAATAAGCGAGCAGCGTTTTTTGTAAGAAATATGTTTGTCTATGTTTGACTTTACTTTTATAAACACAGAAAGTTAAAATGGAAAATATTTCATTAATTTTGACATCATATTTTCCAAGTGCAATTTTCTCCCACGTAACTTCCCGAGTAAATGCAAAACATGTTTTCAGCATAGCGCAACATTTTACCCAGCAATGTTTGACTTCTTTGTATTTATATTTGACATGGTGTTGAGAACTGATCAATTATGAAAAAATGAAGCAGAACTTGTTCTTTGTAAAACAGAGGGAGACATTCTGAAAATTGTATTATTATTATTGCGACATAAAAAAATAAAATTATGATTATAAAAAGGCCCTCGTAATATCCATGTTTATTTTTTTTTTATTTTTTAGGTAACTATGTGGTTCTGCTATAAGAGATGGGGGAGGGTCAGTCAAAAGAGAAAGTTTCAGCTTAGCTAAAATTTTCAACCTCCCCTCCAAGCCAGCGAAGATCAGTGAAGCGTGTAATCGTTGATTAAACATAAAAAACTCCCTTTTCGCGCATGCGTTAAGGGGGAGGGGGGGGGGGGGTTGGATTTCTTAGAAAATCTACGCCAAAAACACAATGGATGGCGCACTACTCCAATAAAATCTCCTATTATGGACAGAAAGTAACCTATTATAGACAGAAAAGTAACCTATTATGGACCGATTTCACCAACCCCGCTCCAGCTTTCACAGTATTTAGGTATACTAGCAAATAATCGAGGGCACTGTTTTACATGGAAGATATCAGTGGCTGCTTAGTCCTGTGTGATGAAAACTATTATAAGTAGGCCCATGCCTACTATATTGATTACTGCATTCTATTTTTGTATGAATAAGTTATTAATCTAATGTACATATATGACCATTTCACTAAATTATTTAATAAAAAAAAAAAAGGAAAACGATCATGCGTCATTGTTGCGTTGTCTATTTGACAACTATAAATGGCGTGTTTTTTATAAAAGGGAAATCCCCGGTCAGCAAAAACATGTAGCTGTTATAGAGGAAACATCTGCCAAAACGAAACCCACTTGTAATTCGACCCCATAGCCCTCCTGCAGGGAGTTCTAAATTCAAACAATCTTATATATACAAATAAATGTACATAACTAAATAGAAATAATATTTACTTGACTATTATGTAATAAAATGAATTTTTTCTTAATTAAATGAGAATAAAAGACACAAACATACGTTTTCTCTATATGAATGTTAACAATAAATATGCCTAATTAAACAATGTTTAGAATCAATGGTCATTTATATTGGCACACATTTCTCCGAGACCTTTAAATTAAAAAAAAACTAATTCAAATAAATAAAAAAAACTCACACCGTCTGGAAGTCTTGCGCCATCAAATCGGTAAGTAATAAGTAAGCCAACCCTGTATTGATGATGCAATACACAAACAAGCATATGATGCATACAGAAAGTTGATGACAACTGCTTAGCTGTTGATGGGCTACCACTTTCTTCATTTAAGACCCTTGTGAGGGTGCAGAAAACTATCATCAATATGGATCCTTTACAGAGAATCCTAACAGACCTGAAACAGTGGAATACATATTTCCAAACCCAGGTCTGTTAGGATTCTCTGTAAAGGCAGCGTGGAAAGGAGATGAGGGTACCCAGGCTTAGGCCTAAGAGGTTGAGAAAAAAATCACGAGCGGGAATGTCATACGCCACCAATAGTTTGACTTTTCAATTCAATTCAAACATTTCATTCAAAACATTGCATTCAAAACATTTTATTCAAAACATTTCATTCAAAACATTCAATTCAAAGCATTCAATTCATATCGATGCATTTCATTCACATATCGCATCATAAAATTCATATCTTCGAAATGTTGCGTAAACGGCGTTCCATAGGAAATAGAATTCAGCACCATGCAACTTCTCTTGAAAATGAGGAAATTAATCTAAATCAAGTGCAATACATTTTAGATGGGTTATGTAGAGATGCCATACAATTTGAACAATACTCGGAGTTGATGACTCTAATCAATCAAAAGTTTCGCAGAAAAGTTTCATGTTTCGTTTCCTGTTTCGTAGTGGTTGCATGATGCCCTCAATGTTTAAATTTAGTTAGACTGTACGCCAATTTGTCCTTACGCCTATTTTTGTCCTTTTTTTGCCCATACAGCAATTTGTTTATTCACCAATGTGTTCATACGGCAATGTGTGTCTGTACGGCAATATTTGTTTGTCAATCGAGGAATTATGTCTTTAACGCTATTTGTTTGGCTGACCAAAGCAGAATTGTTCGTATGGCAACGTTTGTCTATTTTGGCCCTAATGGCCGCCCATATTACAGTGCTCCTCAGTGATGGGTCGCAGGCAAGAAAAACTGGAAATGAGAAGGAGCTTGTAATGGTTCGATTATTAAAAAATGGCGGGCCAGTATATTTTGATGTTGCATTGGAGGACATGGACAGCTTTTGCAAGGTTTTAATTTGTTCAGATCTCTTTTTTGCAGCATTGTACAATTTACAATGTTAAGCTTCTTTAATTATGATTCATTGCACTAATTGGTTTGGATCCAGACCAGCTTGTCCATCTGTATATTGGGGAAGCTGTTGTCAAAATCATTTTTGCAGAGTTCTGGAGTAATTTTGAAAAATATTGCAGGTGGAACCGTGATGACAATAATGTTTCACGTATTGGGTTGAACTGGGAATCTCTGGTGTTGTGGTGCCTGTCAATTTGTACAACAATTTCTGAACACTGAGTGAGAAGGAATCACTGATCAATGTGAAGTGTCTTTTTGCTTAACCGAACCCCAAGACGTAGATTTTGCAAGGTTTTAATTTTTTCAGATCTCTTTTTTGCAGCATTGTACAGTTTACAATGTTAAGCTTCTTTAATTGTGATTCCTATTGCACTAATTGGTTTGGAACCCACCGAATAAAATTGCAAGTTGTTGATTTTAACAGCTTTAATGAAGAGCAGTTGATCAAAGAAATGTTACAGATATATTCTGTAATGTTGAGTTACATTTACAGATGGATCCTAACAAGGTGGAAGCTATACAAAAATTCCCAAGACCAACCAATGTCCCAGAACTGCGTAGATTAATGGGATTGGTTAATTTTGTTAGGAAATTCACCCCAGATCTAGCAGATGAAACAAAGCCGATGCGTGATCAACTTAAGAAAGAGAAAAAGTGGATGTGGGACGTGATGCAGGAGCAAGCTTTTACTAAACTGAAAAAGAAGCTGTGCTCACCACCAGTACTAGCTCACTATAGTCCACATCTAGCTACTAAAGTTTCTGCTGATGCATCATCATATGGACTTGGGGCAGTGTTGCTGCAAGAAACAGAGATGTGCTGGCGACCAGTCTTCTATGCTTCGAGATCGATGACCACAACAGAGCAGCGATATGCACAAGTTGAAAAAGAAGCTTTGGCTGCTACTTGGGCTTGTCAAAAATTTGCAGATTTCTTAGTTGGCTTACCAACGTTCACTATAGAAACAGATCGTCGCCCATTACTTGCACTTTTGAAGACAAAGGCTATTGATGAGCTTACTCCGAGAATCCAAAGATTTCGTATGAGATTAATGAGATATACATACTGTATCAGATGAAATACACAGCTGGAAAAGACTTGACTACAGCTGATGCGCTTTCTCGAGCTCCAGTGGGACTTCCAGATGAAAGTGAAGTTGAGTTGGCGGAGTCGACAGCTGCATTTGTGCATGAAGTAGTTACCAGCAACAACACAGAAATTAAACAAGATTAAAGAGGCACAAATGGCTGATCCCGAATGCACACAGGTGATAAAATTTACCAAGGAGGGATGGCCCAAGAAAGGAAGAATCGACTCCAATCTTATTCCGTACTATCAAATTCGAGATGATCTTACAGAATTAGATGGATTGTTAATGTTTGGCACCAGACTTGTAATCCCGGATCCTCTAAGAGGTGACATCTTAAGTCGTATACATGCAGGACATCAAGGGATCGTAAAATGCAGAGCTCTAGCTAAAATATTGGTTTGGTGGCCAGGGATTAGTAAGACAATCCAGAATCTAGTAGACAAGTGTACAGTATGTGAAAAAGAAAAACGACAGCGACCAGAACCGTTGCAGCCGAGCAAAGTTCCAGAGTACCCAGTATTTTTGCTCGATTTGCAGACAATTATGGATTTCACCATGAATGTAACAGTCCATACTTCCCACAAAGTAATGGCGAAGCCAAGAGGGCGGTTCAGACAATCAAGAACTTGCTGAAAAAAGCGGATGATCCATATATGGCACTGTTAAATTACAGGGCAACACCATTACAATCAGGATTTAGCCCAGCTGTTAATGGGAAGGAAAATACGAACAAGAGTTCCTATTGTGACCAACAGCTTGACACCAGACTGGCCTCAATTCAACAAAATGATTGCAACAGACCAATCAAGAAAAGAGAAAATGAAAATGTCATTTGATAAAAAGCATAGAGCAAAAGAACTATCAAACTTACCTGTGGGAGAGAAAGTGTGGATAACACACCCAATGGAACGAAGTGGTACCGTACATCGTAGAGTTGCACCGAGATCCAAACTTCAACAGGAGTTACAAGGCGAAATCGAAAACACCTTAGTAGACGGTCAGAGCTGTATCCTCCGAGGATGCATCCAATACGGGAGGGATCGACCTTGCCCCCGGTGGCAGGTCAAAATAACAATGAATTGGATTTGTAATTTATGCAACAATGATTAAACTTAAATTGTTAACTACAAAAAATCAGATGACTTGTTTATAATCCATATAACGGATGTATGACGTTAATTGTTGAGTTGGTGCTATAATTTTAAAAGAACAAAAGAAGATGCATGTTTAGTGTTTAAACTTCTATTAGCATATTTATTTACAACCTTGTTTTACGAGTTCCTCCAAAGAAAGGGAGATGTAATGTTGAGCTACATTTAGGCTATAGCGCCACCTATAGACGAATGTCAAATAAATAGGTCGTTGGCCTAGCGATGTAAAACGTGTACATGAGCATATTTATTGTTGTACTAAAACATCATTATAAAGCCTTCCAGCGTCCAGTGAGAGACGTCCACATATTCGATAATTTAGTTTTTCAACTTGGTCTTATACAACATTGTAGACTAATTCCAGATTCAGGCCAATGATTGCAACACATTAACACTAATTTTAATACTCATTTTTATACATAATGCATAATTCCAGACCAATTTGTATATTGGGGAAGCTGTTGTCAAAATCATTTTTGCAGAGTTCTTAATTAATTTTGAATAATACTGCAGGTGGAACCGTGATGATAATAATGTTTCACGTATTGGGTTGAACTGGGAATCTCTGGTGTTGTGTAAGGAATAATTGGTAAACCCTTATCGAAAGTAATGTCTCATACACTGATGCATACTCTTAACACCCTGAGCGGAATCTGCTATTGTGACATGGATACCAAAAACAACACCCTACCGTAAAAGTTCCTTTCCATCTGAAGTGTGTATTTGAGTCAGCATTATCTGCAACCTATTTTTCTAATGTTGGAAGGTATAATAAAATACAATCGCGTTTGGATTTTTGAATACATTTAATTTTAAGATAGTATTTGTACATTTTAACTGTTGTTTTTCCCACCAAATTGGACGCCATATTGGATTCTGGCATGATGATGTCATTGTTATCGACTCGATTTATCAACTACTATGAGAAGTAGTTATTAAAGTAAGCCTCAGCTAATTTTAATCATAATAACACAACTCCAAGTAAAAAAACGTGAATTGGTTTCCCTATCCCCTATATATAGGCATTTGCGCGTGTTATATAGGCCAAAATTCAAAAGTGCTGTAAAAAATTTCCCCAAGACCCTGGAATGGGGATTTTTTTTCTTACATTCTATATGGTATACTCTATCAGAAAAACCCCCAAAAAAGCTTTTTTCCCGCAAAATTTGTACTGCAAATCAACAAACGACATAGTGCAATAAATGCAAAGTTGCAAGGTATCATCCTGAAGCACTAAAGAGATTCGCAATTCCTGGAAATAACTTGTCCTTATTACAAGTTTGTAACAATTATCTCCTCTCTATCTATGCAATTTGAGAGAGGAGACATTCAAATTTTTTAAGTCATGCCTTACCTTGAAACAACAAAGATGCGGTTGCAAGATTTGATAGAGGAGGAAAATGCATCCACACTTGTCACAACAGCTGGCTACACCTATAGCAATGATAACATAATCTCTCGAGAATCGAGAATTTGTTTCAGTTTCTTATGACAGAATGAAACTGACACAGAGGCGACCTGCTGCTACATTGCAGACCACCACCAACACATTGAAAGAAAATTCTGCCACTGGGTTGACACAGTGCATTGATAATCGATTTACTTCTTTCAACCATAGTATTTACACACATGTACATCCTGGTTAATCCAGCCAATTGGAGAGAGGATTCAGAATCTGAATTAGAAGCAATGAGTTTTGTCTCGGATCAATTTGCAAATACTTTAGAAGCTCCTAGTTTTGACCACTCCAAAGTCAAGAGAGAGTGGAAAAGCTTGAAGATTGTATACAAGAACTTTTACCAAGGAATGTCGACTAAAGAACTGTGGCAAAAAGTACTTGAATTCAGGAAACATGAGTTGCTAGTTGAAATAGTGATGGCCATGAGAGTAAGCAATAGCACTGTGGAGCACGGCTTCAGCACGCTCACAGCAATGCTTTCGGATAGAAGGTTGTCACTTCAACATAACACCATGGAGAATCTTCTTCTAATTAAAGCGAACGATGGCCTCTGGTCAAAAGTGGAAAAAGATGAAATTATTGATTATGCACTAAATCATTACAATGCAGACCAAGTGACGAAAGCTATTACAACAGGAAATCTATGTGTTCCCTGCAACCAGAAATAGACATGAGTCAAGTAAAGAGGAAGAATCAAATGATTCTTCTAGTGACAGTGGGGATTCCAAGCCAGAATTAATGGAGATGCTGTATTCTGATAGTGAAGAGACCAGCACATACAGTAGCTTCTGACTCCTCATTTTGACTTTACTTAAACTCGGCTGTCTTAAAGTATTAAACCAGTATATCAGATTTTAGTACAATAGTTTTAATATTATGTTTCTTGAATTTTCTATTGTGACAAAATAGAATTTTAATCTACCCCTTTTTAAACTCTAAGCTGATATAATCACACTGTCTGCTGTCTTATCATCATGCATGTTTAGTTTCACATGTTTGCTTGGTCAGTAAACCACAGACTGACTATACTATTGAAGGGGTAGTCTTCTCTGGTTGATTGTATAGTGTATTTAATAAGTACTTATAAGTATTTATTTTGTACTTTTTGTACCACAAACATTGATCCAAGTTCATTCATTCATGATCAAATCAATAAAGTTTGTTTTCAAGGTATACTATTGTTGGTAATATTTTTTGGGATGTTTTGAGGTTAAGACTAACAAAATCTTGCGATAACCTTTTGACGTATTTTCTTCAGAAAAAAAAAACCAGAATTATTTATTAGGTGAGCAATTGCTCTCCACAAAAATTTGAGGAGAGCAATTTAGAGCTCTTCTGCGTTTTACATAAACGAAGGACTGATTATTTAAGATGCTGACTCTATCAGATCCCACAAATAATTAGTGATAAAAAATGAAGAATTTTGACGTGCATCCAGGAAAAATGGACGAACATCTTTGGCAGTTGATACATCTGAATAATGGATTAAGGAAAATCTATACTTTGTGTAAATTTTGTTTTATCTTTTTATAATGGTTTTGCGGCTACACAAATTCACCATGTCCATGCTTAATGTGAAAATCCCACACATTTTCAAGTGATGTCATTCACAATAACATTCTTATCTATTCCTGATTATAATTTATTATTTATAACACTGTACAGTATACTATTGCAAAAATATAATTAGTATTTACCTGAAAAAAAACATTACCGTTTTTACGGTTAAATACATTGTATACATTATATAAATAATTATTAGTCTGTTACTATGTAAGGATACATCCTTTGATTTCCTCTGGCTCACAGTCATACTCCCAACAAATTTTAGAGATATTTTTATATAAGCTGATAATGTATCTGAAAAGAAATTAGTTATAGAAATTAATAATGAATAGGGCAGTTTATCTTCACAAAAAAAAAAACAACTCACAGTTAATATCTTACATTTTCAAATTATCAGTGTGATTTTGATTTTGTTTTTTAATTGAAATAACGCATTTGTAATGTTTGCGTGTAATTTAATTTTATCTAATACTAATATAACCAATTGTAGGAACAAATAAATAGACATGGTGATTTATGTACTCAACTAAAATTAGCATCCTAAGAATTACTTCTGAAAGAAAAACTTGTCACAAAATGAGACCAATTTTTTTAGTCAAATTTAAACAAACTTAATTTGTGCTTAGTATGTAACATTAGTGTTGAGGGATGAGGATGGGAGAAAAGAGGAACAATTCTTAAATATATTCTTTATTCATTGAGTATTGAAATCTTTTGCAAATTGTTTGCCATAGAGCGAAGTGTAATGAATGACCACTGCCAGACCCCATTTCAGGAGGGCCAAAATTGAGCTAGATCAACTCAAAGGTTAACCCTCAAAAACTGGTGTAATTTCCATACATTGTTATGTACATAGATAATTGCCACATGCATAGAAATTGGTTAACTTTCCAGCTTGGCTGACCACTCTGTTAACTTTTCAGCTGATCTAGATCATTTTTTTCACCCTTTACAATGTCCCTCCTAGCCACACCCACCAAAATAAATGCGCCAGACTGTTATTTTTATTAATCGTCAATAAATAATTATATAACTCGACTTAATTAGTAGGCCTAATGGTATTCAATTGTTTCTTAGAGCCAATTCATACTTAAGTTGGTTCCTTAATCGACCAAAGTTGTTCTGCGTTTAGGGCATGTGATCCTTCGTACTGTATCCTATACTGGCTTTACAATGCTACATATGCCATTGAGGGGGAGGGTGTTGGTGTGGGTGGTGGTTTAACTGCAATAATAAAGTTAATTGTATAGATATAGACAGCGACTAAAGCGCTAGCTCATTATCTGTTTAAAAAATGCATATATCCAACCTTTGCAGCATATATTTAAAAAAATGGATCAAATTTCTGTTATGAGTGTACTTGTCTTTTTGTGTTATTGCGACGCCTGAGGGAATAGACAATTGGCCAGTCATCAAAATTATGATGCTGTACTCAAGCTCAATCGGTCTTCGAACGAAAGTTGGAATACGACAATTGACAACATTTTACTACATTTGGCCAATCACAGTTCATTATTTATGGTCATATTTTCTGTTATGTATTTGACCTGATAATGAAGCTCCACCTACTTCAATAATCTGGGTGACAAAAACATAAATCAAGCCATTATTTCCAAATTATGTCTCAGTCACAAATAAAGGTTGATACTCATGAGAAACTGAGGGTATGTTCAGACTCACGGAGTTACGGTGGAGTTATGCAAGCGGCGTACATATTTTTGTGTCTGAACCATGCCGCGGATTAGCGTTAGGGAGCTGTTACTCCGCGCCAGTGGCGTTAATAACTCTAGCGGGAGAGGGTAGATTTCATAACGCTAATCCAGTGATGCATCAGTGATTTTAACCTTAACCAATGAAAATACATGACCACGATTAGCAGACAGCAACTACATACCCGTACCCTATGATACGACAGCGAAATAGCCATGTCAAATGTATTTTCAGGTTCAGATTTTAAAGAACAGTAAAGTTGGCGTCAGTGATATGATATTTTTAGTCGCGTGGAAGCGACTCTATAGTTCACTATGTCGGTCGGTCGGTCTGTCTGTCGGTCCGGTATCACTATGCGTTTTATCGCTTTCTGACCTTATCTTGATATCAGTTTAATCTAGCTAGGTCAATTTTTCACAGTATATTCCTTATGGCCAGGAATCAATGTGGTTATGTTTTCACGGTGCGCAATAAAAAATTACGCGGTCTACGCACAATTTAACGAAATCACGTTTGTAATCATATCTTCACAACCATGATTCACAATTAAATAAAATTTGGTACTCATAAATTTCAGGGCATAAATCATCATATGGCAATACAATTACGTGCGTAGCGCATGTAACGCATGCGTACGCGCGCTTAAAATTTTCAAAATTTATTTTCGATGAAATAAGAGTACATTTCAGGCAATTTTAAGCGTTTACAAAATTGCCATGAGTGCGCATATTTTTGCGCTCGCTAAATGTTATTGCGCACTCTTTTTGCCCGATTTCTGTTTTCTTGACTTACTTTTCAACTCGAAATTACGTTATACGAGCACGTCGAAAGTGACAGGCTACGCACGTGTAAATTAAAAAAATATAAATGTTTTTAAACATTTCAACATTTTTAAAGTGGAGGTGTACTCAGGGCTTTTCCTTCAGTTATTTACTCCAGTATATTAATATTAGTAGGTACAAACATAAAAAATCATATCAAAATAAACAGTTTCTGAGAAATCAGAAAAATAAAAAAATGTTTAAAAATATCGAAAAATCGCTGTGTATTTTTTTCAGCAGTTAGGTAATGACCTTAGTTGTAAAGGTCACGTTACCGTGTTATGTTATGTCACGTCTCCTCTCTCTCTCCTCGATATCGCTCGAGCTGTCAAGTCGCGCTACTACACGTGTATCATTTTCCTCTCATCACAGTACACATCCGATCGAACGAACATTTTATTATTGTCTTGCATTTTGTTATTACTTTTTGCGTCTACTCTTAGCTTCAAAATTAAGCACTGTATGGTATATAAGTGCCATAACAAGTCACATAGAGATAAGGACGTCAGTTATCATCGCATGCCGCTGAAAAACAAGCAATTGATGAAGAAGTGGCTTGAAGCCTTGAAACTTAAAAATCCGCCACAGAAAGGGATCTGCAGTGCCCACTTCGCGGAGGATGTACGGAGACAAGGGTAGAAAGACGATTCGCCCTGATGCTGTTCCAACACTGCATCTTGGCTATAAGATTCAATCGAGGTCGGAATCTTTTCGAACATCTAGCGTCAGCAGGCTTATGCCTAGTACATCATTATTTGAAGAAAATATTGAGGTATTTACTTTTATGTTTTGTTTATTAATTATAAATTTATAATATAATAAATAATAATTTCACGCTGATGGTAGGTATCTAATCTACTAGCCTATTTAGTATTATAATGGATAGCTAGGGCCTAGGCCTAGCCAGTATAGAATAGTTAATATAGGACTAGCCTATATTATACTATAATACTATACTACTCACTTGTCGGCCAGCTAGGCCTAATAATACTATAATAATAATAATAATATTATTATTATTATTATTGATAATAGAATACTATTCTAGCATTCATAAATATAAATGCTACTGCTGGCTAGACTAGAGAGGGGTAGGTTCCATGGTAGGCCTCTCTTTGATATCAAACACCATGAGAGATGCTGATCTCTTTTTCTTATGGTTATTATACTATACTCTATGGTTGACCTTGTTAATTACACTAATTAATTGATTAGTCTAATCTCTCTGTTTGAGACAATGGAAGGGCTGGAAGTGGGATGTGTTAATTATTATCACAGGCAGTATAGCCTATTCTGTGAAACTGTTTACTCTATGCCTTATACTTTACTAAACTGAATTTATTGATATTAAGTTGATAATATTGTCATTTCTGTATAATAAAATAGTATTACTGTAATGTAATGGTAATCAAACAAAAAGCAATGCAAAGCCATCCAGAAAACAAATATACTGGACATTATTTAAATGTTGTTTACATACTTTTGTTCCCCAGGATATGACAACCTACAGGGAAAGCTGATTGTAGCTGGAGACTGTAGGCATGATTCGCCGGGCCATAATGCGACATTTGGGACCTACTCTCTAATGGATACAGATACCGATCTGATATTGGCCTCTAAGACGGTATCAGTAAATGAGGAGGGGATACCAAATTCTCATCATCTTGAAAATGTTGGTTTAAAAAGATGTCTTGAAGAATTAAAGGTTTGAAATCTTGTGTTTTTCTGTGCTACAGTAGATGTCATGTTTTCAGTAATTTTTGTTTTGTATAATGTAGAAAATACATACATGTTTATTGTTTTACAGGAACACAAACTGAATGTTGATATTATATCCACTGATCGCCACCCAATGATAGGAAAGACTTTACGTGAAAACTACCCAGAGATAAAACATGAGTATGATATATGGCACCTTGCTAAATCTGTGAGAAAGAGAGTTGCAGCTGCAGGAAAGAAGCACAAAGAGTTGCAAGTGTGGGAAAAAGGCATCATTAACCATCTGTGGTGGTCAGCCGAAACCTGCCAAGGAAGTGTCACACAGCTCATGGTAGGGATTTATTAATGTAGAATGTTTAATAATTAATCTCAAGCGACAGCAGTTTGTTTTAATCACTAATAATGCATTCTGAAATATATTTAACAACAGGAACGTTGGACCTCTATTGTGCGTCACATAGTTGACGAACATGATTGGATTTGTGGCTTCGAGTACATGAAGTGTAGTCATCCTCCACTTGAAGCAAACATGACAAAACCCTGGCTAACACCAGAAAGTGATGCCCATAAAGCACTACAAGATATTGTTACAAATAATTTACTTCTGCGTGACTTGAAGAAGGTGAGTTATGCATTATGTATAAATAAATAGCTTTTCAGTATTGTGTGCATTCACTGGAGGTATTATCATTAAGATAAATTGAATACAATTTTTAATTTACTGTATTTCTATTCAGGCAACAGAATTTTGTCACACTGGAAATTTAGAAGGATTCCATAACATGATGCTGAAGTACATGCCCAAACGTAGCAAGTTTGAGGACGAGGGAGCAATAGCTCGTACATATCTGGCTGTCATAGACAACAACATGACATCGAACAGATCATATGCAACATTGGCCGATGGTGAAAGTCAATACCGTTTGGAGTGGTCCAAAAAATCCAGAATGTATGTGGTTAGGCGTGTGAAGGAAGCAAAGAAATATACCTTCAGGAAAGACTTGATGAAAGGTGTTTTTGACCGCGTCATCCACGGTTAGTTAATTGCTTTTAATCTGAACTCTTCATCATGCAAACATGCAATGAAAGAATTTACAGTACTGTATATACACCTTTTTATGTATTTTACTTAACAGGCAAGAAGACTAAGTCTACCTTCGTGAAAGGAAAAATGAAGAGTTATATAAGGAAGGAGACAAAACCAAGTAAAGCTGAAGCTGTGGCAAGCCACAAGTCAAGATTGAAATAAGTGTTTACTACTGTTATTACTGTACTGAAAATGGTTAATTTAATGCCTACAGTATATTGAATCGATTATAGATCTTCAGGATCAATGGCGAGTCCCATTTTAAGTTCATGTAAAATTTATACTGCTTTGATGTTATGATTTCATTAGATGGCATCTGAATTTCAAAAATTGGATGTTTCGTCACAGTTCATCACATTAATTAGAGCGTGTATCTTGTTATGAATTTTCTCCAAAATTGCATTCTGAAACAATTCCCTTTCACATCAAATTGTTTTCATAATAGTTGCACAAAATCCTGTTTACAATGCTAATACTGTACTGTCAACTGTTGAATGGTAGAAATTGCCTTCAGCTAGAGTAGAGCTAAATATTTTGCACAATAGTTTAACTTGTATCCATAATTGTTGATAGTTTTAATTTAGTGTACTGTAACAAGTTAATTATTGTTAGTCAATATTTTTGAAAGCACTAATAACTGCAGTTTTTATTACAAAATAAAGATATTTTATTTCTCATACTATTCACCATTATTTATTTCATTTTCTTATACATACATTAGTTACACAGTTATAACTACTACCGGTACAATATCAAACTGTAGTGGTATCATATTACAAGCAAATAATTTTGTAAAAAATACAGTACTGTACAGGTTATAAAGTACTAGAGGCAAGTGTTAAATGCATACAAACATTTATATCAACCATCGTCGGAATTAAAAGGAAGTCCATCCACATCTATAAATCCTGTATAGATCCCACTATCCTCCGGATATTTGTCTCTAATTGCCCATACGCAGCATGATGGAATAGGCCTTCTGTCGTTTTTTCTTAGTCGCGAATACACCCACCAAATGTAGCATCTGTATGCGATAAATCGATAAGTTCTGAAAATAAATAAATTTACAGTCAGCAGTTGGTCAAAATACAACTGGACAGGAACACACAATATGCAGTACACAGCCACAGTGGAAGGAGAGTATTAACATTGAATTAAATTGCATTAAATGTATTTTTATGACCCTTGCAAATCGTTAAATTTTGCACTGCAAATAAAGACTGATATTTTGCTCGAAAATTTTAGATTTTTAAGCCCTATCGAGCGGCCGTACTAGGCCTACATACAATTATTACTAGCTAGGCCGGCGTACCTACCTGTTCTTAATTTCATCTTGTGTCACGCTCTCGCCAAGAATGTCCTTTTTTGAGACATAAACCAGCTCTAATACATCCTTGTCCATGCAAAGTTTTTTAAATTTCTCATTTATCAAACAGGTATTTTCTCCAATTTTGTCTTCTAATTCTACCC
Organism: Antedon mediterranea; assembly: GCF_964355755.1. NCBI lineage: Eukaryota > Metazoa > Echinodermata > Crinoidea > Comatulida > Antedonidae > Antedon > Antedon mediterranea. The sequence continues at coordinate 24,233,499 of NC_092671.1, forward strand.
TCTCTCTACAACAAACGCTCCCCTTTACATTCTTCATTAAACGGCAATTTCCACAATGACACCAATCAAGCGAGGTTAATCTCCATTCGTCTCTCTGTTGCTGGGGCCTAGCTAGGCAGGCCTAGGCTGATTTACATCTTCGCCGTCGGCAGTTTGAGATGTTTGTATGGGCCTAGGTTCTGGTTCAAATGCACCATGTCTTTCAGGTCTAGGCCTACGATTAAACATTGCCGTTTGATCCGTCTATCCACGCAATAACCACGCAAAACAATCTTAATCTTAGACTTATTATTCGTATCCTAGTTTATCGAGTCGAGAAGAGATCGATCGAGTCGAGCGCGAGGAGGATCGGCGGAGGCGGCGAGGAGAGGCGAGTAAAGAAAGCCAACAGCTCGCGCATGCGCAAATTGATTGACTCCCTAGAAAGTAAAAATTACCCACTTGGCTCAAGTGGGTAGTTTTTTTAATTACGTTAATTACGCAAAAATAAATTGGTCAACCCCTAAAAAACACATCGGGAATGAAAAATTTGGCTTCCGAAGAATCTGAAAACATATATGCATAATATTTTTGGAACTTACATATATTTTTTACGATTTTTTTAAAACGCATCGTTTTTTTTCAATTTACATGCAAATGAATAGGGAAAAAGGTTTGTAATTTGAACTATCCCCCCAGATGGCATTTTTTGATGTTTTTCAGAATAACCATACAGCATACAACAAATTTAAAAAATACCTTAATTTAGATGAAAGTAATGTTTATTATGAACTGAATAAAATAAAAATGTGAAATTTTTTGAGAGCACCTCCACTTTAAACATGTTCAGTAATTTCGGTCAGTATAGTTCACTATGTCGGTCGGTCTGTCTGTCTGTCTGTCTGTCGGTCCGGTATCACTATGCATTGTAGCACGCGACTTAATGGCTGTTGGCCTTGTTATAAATTAAATCAATTAATCAGATAATTATGCGTGTAACAATTACGAACAAATCAGTATATTTGAAGGTAAACATTATATGAATAAAAAAAAACAATGTTAACTTTCATGCATTGTCATGAATGTATACATATAGTTCTATCTGCTTTGACCTGATCAGAGTGTTTTAAACGCAAGGCATTGGAATGTTGGTCGTTGTGTCTGAACACCTTGGCTTTTAATGCCACGGATTACCGTACGCCTTGCGTAGATAACTCCACCGTAACTCTGTGAGTCTCAACATACCCTTAGATACAGTCTGCCTAAAATTTTGTGCACCCTGTGGTTTAATGTGTTTACACACACGGCAGGGATTGTCTAAGGTCATGCATCTGTACTGTAACTAATTTGAAATCAATTTTGGTAATTTTTCAAGTCAGTCTATGTACATAAAATAAATTCCTGAATAAAAAAATTTTGTGGCGTATTAAGCATTTTATGAAGTAAAGAGGTTTTTTTTGTTTAAAAACAGGGGCTGTTCCAAATGAAATTGCCAAAACATGTGTGTGAGCATGGAGGGAGAAATATCCATACAGCGAAAGGACAGAAATAGACATGGTGGAGGAGTACGCTTATATGTAAAAGAGGACTTTGCATTTAATTGTAGAAACGATGTTTCTGATGATACCGAAGCTGTGCTGGTTGATATTCTCCTTCCAAAAACTAAACCTATCACCATCGGAAGTATTTACAGACCTCCTAAGGATGGTAAATTCTTGGAAAAATTAGAAAATATTTTTTCTCTTCTGAGGTCCGACTGCGAGTCATACATATTGGGTGACTTCAATATAAATTTCAACCAGCCTAGCTCCGGTCTCTTAAATAATTACAAAAACATACTAAATCTTTATGGTTTTATTCAAATCATAAATAAAGTTACCCGTTATTCCATAAATACCTCCTCATTACTTATTTTAGGAAAAGGTAATCGATCACACGTTCGTGAATATGAACTAAATGCTGTTGGTTATTTGAATGTAACAAACAGTAAAATTGTTACAACTTGTACATGTACATAAAATTTATTATGGAACATCCATCCCATATATGTATCCCCATTTTGTCAAATTAAGTACCGTCCATAAACATGAAACCAGATCTAGAAAATATAACTTTCAAATCCCTCGCCTAAATGGTGTTGGACAAACCAGCTTCTTTTACAACGGAATAAAAAACTGGAATTCTCTTCCAGATTGTATTAAGGCCACAACCTCTACTAAGTTGTTTAAACACAAAGTCAAAGAATATTTTAAGAATGTTCCATAATGTTTCCTATATGTAATTTCACTTAAAGTAATTGCGTTTAATATATTGCTAAAATAAATATAATTAAAGATGTCTAAATTTTGTCTCAGCTAAATGTACATAAGGACTTAGATGGAAATAAGTTACACCGAAAATGTGAAACTTTATCTAATTATCCTTGGTTCATTTGTTCTGTTACCATTGTTTGACGCCTTCTGTTTTTTGTATATTTCTGGAGTTGTCTTTGAATTTGATGTTTTTGTAATTTGTCTGTTTTTAAAATGTATTTTATGTATGATCAATCATGGTGTACTGCATGATTGTTGCATGGATTGGAATGGACAATGATTTTTAATCATCATTGTTGTTATAGAATCTCATCCCCCTGCAAAAAAAAAGAATTTTAGGATACGATTGTTTATCGCACCAAAATAAATTAAAAATGTAGTTTGTTACAGTAGGCCAAAGTCTGGGATTCAAAGTAACTAGACCTAGATATAATACTGTACATTTATTGTGAAAATAATCTACCTAGCTTGATCCCAAAATTGCATTACTTTAATAACCTACTCTAGATAGTATATCTGTCACGATAAATATGGTCCGGGGCCAAAATCAGTCCGGCCGGACCAGTTTTGGCTATAAAGTTGTGGCCAAAAGCAATCCGCCACTGCCAAAATCGGTCCAGGCTTTTCTTCTGTCGATTTTAATTGAATTACTAGGCCTATGATGCTGTTTTAAGTTGTTTATGGCTAGAAAAATATCCCATGATATATATTAGTAAGTTATCTTGTCGGATAAATACTATAAATAAATGTATTTTATCTAAAAACCTGACTTAGGTGTTCACTCATATTTCAGCCTGCCACACACTCACATGAACGGGTATGAGACGCTGATATTGCCAGCTAGATTTTATTTATGATTGGGCCTTTTTCCTTCCTCAGCCTATATTGGATAGTTGTTTTATAATAATTGTATTTAATTATATATTGATTGATTAACCATAAATAATTAATAAATTAAATTGTTTTTAACATCATGGGGAAACGAAGATGTTAAAAAAGAAAAATGGAAAACAAGCAGAGATACATATTGTATACAATAAGCAATTAGTACTGATGAGTTACTACTAATAATGATAATAAAAAAACAGGCTTAATTTATAATATTAAAACAACAAATAAAACCCTGTAGTTTCCAATATAATGATTAATCATGGCCTTTTTTAAATGATATATATTATGACTCATTTTGCGCACCATATATTTGTAAGACCGGACCATATTTGGCGGTCAAAAACAGTCCTACTGCTCGGACCGATTTTATCCCGGCCGAACCAGTTTTGGCGGCCATAAATGGTCCCCCGGACTGATTTTGGTAGCCAAAACTGGTCCGCCGAACCGATTTTGGCCCGGACTGATTTTGGTGTGACATATCAACTCCCTGGTATAGTATAGGCCTAAAGCTTGAAATGGTCGGATGTAAATACTACGTGAATAAAGATGCATCATCTTTGCAGAGTTAGGGGGTGCCAACAAAACAATGGGCTAAAATCGTAAATCTGTAAATACTGCATCAATTTTATCCATTCAAAGACTAAAATAATGTGCTTCTTGCTAAAAAAAATGTATAGCCAGAGTTGTTATCCAAGAGATTATCTAAACATTACGCAATCAATCATCTATTGATAATAATAATTTACTTTTTTATCAACCCCAAAACCAGTTCTAAAAGTACTGGGATGGTGTCCGGCGGGGGATAGTTTCACCATGTAGTTTAAGTTCTATTTATTTGTTGTTAGCCGAAAATGTTTTCTCATATAATTCAAAATTACATGCTACAATTAAATACCAACCTTGTTTTTGGCAGTACCTCTGTTGTTTCCTCTGTAACTTTTGCTTTATGTAAGACTAGATTCTCTTTTTCTTCCCTTTTCTTTTGTACAGCTTCTTGCACTGATGTGTATTTCAGTTAAGATTGTGTATTTGAACAAATGTTATGATCATAGATAGATAAAAACTAATGTTAGCCATAACTACTGTATAACCATTCCAAAGTTAAAACAAATGCAGATACAGTATTCAATCAGATGTCAGATTTTTAAATGTTACTAAATATATATTTCAATATTTTTTTAATACATACGAAGGAATGAACAATATCCCATGGCTGTTACTACTTGTAGTCCAGTCAAAAATCACCATCGATGTGGCATAAGCTAGTACCCTAATGAAATTCACACAGTATGTTCAGAATAAATTGGAAAGATCATTTCTTGATGTTGCGTCGTGCAAAATCTGGGATTTAACAAAGCAATTTTTACCCACTTCATGTTTACTCTGAATGCAACATAGCGTGACATTTTGAGTATTTTGAGGTTAAAAATGTTTATTTGAAATGAGAATAAAGCGCTATTCCACCGAGAAGTCGTCGCTGCTGTGCTTGATGACGATGGCCCGGATATTGACGTTGATTACGATGTAGGTCTAGCTAGCTAGGCCTACTCTACAAAGAAATTGATGAAGGCCAAGGCAGTAGTATGGACATAGACTCCTTAAATTATCTAGGCTAGGTCTAGTAGGTCAGCTAGCAAGCAGGAAATACCTCACTGAAATGTACTGGCAGTATACAGAACAATAAACATCCGGCATTCAATGGGTTAAACAATTTGATAACTTTGAATTCAGACGAATTCAGAGAAATTACTTTTACTTTTTTGTTGTTTTCTTTTATAAAGACAAAATAAATGTTATATTCAACAAAAATCCATTGATTTAAATTACATTTATAATAATTATAAAAAATGGCATATTTTTTCAAGGGGACAATCTATCTTTAAAATAAAATCATGAAGGATATTTTAAACCCTGTTCAGCAGCAGATTTCTGCATTGAAACTTGCCTAATCTGTAATTCAATTCCAGCCTTTTCTTTCTGGTATTCTGCATTGCTTTCTTCGTCGACAATGCTACGTTCTCGTTCTTCCTTCAATGCTAATAACTCTGCAATACAAAAATACGAGATAGTTTACAGCAATATATGCTTGGCTTTTTACACAAATAGCACACTCAGACTTCTGTCATTTATAAATAGAATGAGAGATGTGGTAATTAAATTGGAAGTCAAACACACATATACATTCTTACATCATCAGCATACTATATAGGAATAAATCCCTAGGACCTACTCAATATTTCTGTTTTTCTCATTAAATGGCATACTGTATAACACCTACAACACTACAGTAATATCAGCTTAGCTTTCAAAAAATAGTAATAGAATTATTTGTGTTCACTACTAAATTTTTGGGCCTTGAATATAAAATTGCATGGTAATTCTTTTAGCTGATTATTTTTAGTCAGATTTTTTAACTCTGTATCAAGGACTAGTCATTATAATTACAATTTTTTGTAATTGAATGTCAATACAAGTATATTTAAATTAATAAAATTTAAATATAGAATACCTTTGATATCAACTTTGATCTGTTGTTCTTGGGCTTGTCTTCGAGCTTCCATTTTTTGCCAAATTTGTGAAGTCAGTCTTAGTTTTTCACAATCTTCTTGATTGTTAAGACATTTTATCACCTCTGTTATAATTTCTTCTCCTTCTCTACAATCATTCATGTTGAGTATGTACTACAATAATAGAAGATAAATTTAAATGACGTAGTTTGTGGTATTTAAAGTACAGCTCCACTTTCTCAGCTTATATTATGTTTAAGTATGTTAAATTGAAAGTGATACATAACAAAAACAGGGAAAATATGGCAATATGCGTTACACTTGGCGATGGTTTTAGTCGCCGGTGAACGCGTTTGTGTATAAGTGTCCAAATGGCGAACCAATTCTATACACACAATTAATGCAATTTGTTTAGGCCCAAGTGATATTTCAGATAAAAATGTCAGTTTGTTTTACATCTAACATCATGATTTGCATTGTACAACAGCATAATCTAATAATTAACTTGCTTTTTAAGCTAGTCCTAGCTAGGCCGCCTACTAAGCCTAGCTAACTAGGCTTGAATTCATATGATGCCCTTGTATTCATGGGTTGTTTTCATTAGTAATAGTAGTCATATATTATTGTCATAATTTTTATATTTACAAAAGTGCCCAAACTGTTCACAAGTTGTCTGTGGTTATAGTTTGCATCCGTGATATGCTACATTTTTGACATTCTATTCTCTAGGAAGTTTACGGGTGCAGGTTAACTCGGTCCTAAACCGTCTCGGCCAAAGTCAAGTCAGCCCCACGTCAAGTCGGCCTCACGTCAACCCGGCCAAATACTAAAAGCGGTCAACTCTGCCACATTAAAGTATGGAACGCAAAAAGTGCTAATAGTTAATATTATAATGGCAGGATTAGTAAGGTTAGGCCTAAAAAGCTCTGTCTACACTATCAAACTACAGTAGTTTGACAAAAACAGTGTGATGTGCCCAAAAATGGTAATGATAATTGATATACCCAAATATGGTAGTGATATGACATCATTATGTCCATATGGGAACATCACAATTTTTTGTCACATAAATTAGTTTGCCAGAGTAGCCACATTAAGTAACTAGAAAGCCACTCCGAGAGGACATACCTCCGCCTACTGTAAAATTCTGCTACCTTCTCCGGGAAAAAAAATTATATATATATTTGTGTGTGTCTTAATGCTGTTTGTGATTTAGGCTAATTTTACTACAAGCATGTGAGTTTGGTGTAATGGTTATGTAACAAGCCTTTAACATTAACATTAGCTTCAGTTGACTAAACAATAGAACAGCAACGCGAAAATCACGAGTGAATTTAAAAAGAAATAGGTTAACTACTCGCATCAAAAAAGGTGTACATTACAATCAAACTATGTTTTAAAATTACAAATCAGCAATTATAACTCTTGCCTCTTGTACATAAATGAAGTTTTTTGGGCAAGTAGTTCGAGAAAATGCAATTTCAGTTTACTTGTTACTTTAAGACTGCTCGCCGGCTTTTGAAAAATTCTTACTTTAATCTTCTTTTAACACTAGCAGGTCTGAAAAGTATACTAAAAAGTGGTCCAGAATTGGGACCATGGTCCCAAAATTTTAATGGAATGGTTCTTGACCACATATCTATCTACAGTATATATTCATTTTTTAGTAATCCTGCTAACAAACAAACAGAAAGACAAACAAACAAACACGATTGATTACATATACCTCCTTGGTGGAGGTAAATAATCACATTATTTACTGTGAATAAACATGATAGGGTCACATCCAGAATGTTTTAATACTTTTCTTCCTTCAAAAACAACATTGCGACGATAATAGATCGCCAGCTGCAGCAGCAGTGTGTCGATGCCACATGATCACATTCCCTAGCATAATAAAAAATCCCAGTTGCATCCTAACGGGGATAAACATCTATTTACGCAAAGTTGCGAAAATGTATACTCATTAAAAAAAATCAGAAATAGAAGAATCTTGAAAAAAAGATTTTTTTTAGTGAAGAAATTGTTTTTTTAGGATTATTCAAATTTAGCCTCTCTTTTGAATTGCATTGCATGTAAAAAGAATAGGAAATTACAAGGTTTCCCTGCCATGATGCGTGATTTTCAAGGAAATCTTACAGTACATTGAAAACAATATAGTACAAAAAACAATATGAAGTACTGTATCAGGGATGATAATTTTAAATAACACTAAACTGTAATGTATGAAAAATAGAAATTTTCTCGGTGGAGCTCCATTTTAATAATACTATACAGTAGATATTTTCAAAAGCTAGACAGAATGCTTGGCAGCCTAAAACCTGTTTAGACTAATGGACAATACAAAACAATAATAGATAACCTATGCATTTTGTTACAGAAAACAAAATAAACAGTTTTCATTCTATAATTACAGAATAATCATAAAAACCTAGATTTTAACTCGTAAATTTGACGAGTTAGTTATCTGTACAACAAACGTTACAGCCACGTACATGAAAAAGATTAGGCCAATATGACCTTAAGAAAATAATATATACATATATATAGTTTTTACTATTATACCATTATATAATATATATATATATAGTTTCGGTGTTGATTACGAACAATGCACTGTTAACAACATAGCTCCGGTACAAGCTCCTAAAATTGCATTTTTCACTATCATATCATTGGTATTTATTCATCGATCTCTGTTATCTCATTTACTTAATTGAGTACTTCACTATGGAAAGAAAGATTCTAAGGTAAAATCTATTGAAGACTTAAACAAGGACAAGTCAGGCCCTATCCGTATACAGGACGAAACGACTGAGCCTACAGAACACCGGGAAGCAACGTCGAAATCCCCGGTAATGGGTTCACCGATCGATAGTGCCACTTTCAGTACTATTCATAACCTGTTGGCTGATGATCCTAATCTCATATCAATTGTGTCACAAAGCATTAGTAACCACATTTTGTCATCACCGGATCTCTTTAAAAATATTGTACATGCAATAACAACCAACAAAGTGTTAATTTCTGCAATTAGTAAACATATTTTAGACGCGGTCTCGGAATCTGTTTACAACAGCGTAACCGTGAACAACGCCTCAACTGCGGGCGACATTGATATTATTCGCCGCGAAAATGAAAATCTTGTAGCAGAAAACCGAACCATGATGGACAAGATCGACGACTTAGAACAGTATAGTCGACGAAACTGCCTACTTTTGCATGGTATGCCTGAATCACCTAGAGAAGATACCGACGAATTAGCTATTAATTTAATAGGCTCTAAAATAACAGACAGTATTGAACTAAGCGATCTTGATCGAACTCATCGCCTAGGTAAAAGGAAGTTAGACGCAACAAAATCAAAACCACGGCCGATTATCATCAAATTTACGTCGTACCGTTCCCGATCAGAAGTCTTTAAAAACAAAAAAATGCTTAAAAAGTCAGGTTTCACAATCACAGAAAACTTAACATCTAAACGCCTTAATCTGCTTCATAAGACCTCAAACAATGAAGCTGTGGAAGCCGCATGGTCAATCGACGGGCGTATTACATGCATACTAAAAAGAAACAAGAAAAAGATGGTAATCAAATCGGAGTCTGATCTTCGCTGTATCTAAATGATCGCCTTTCAGGACGTTCTTCATGGATCAACGAACAGATAAGTACTCTCGTAACCTTTGTGTTATCTGTTACCAATTGAAACTTAACTTTCATCAAATTGACATTTCTGACTCTTTGAATGTAATGTTATTGTCTCATAAATCAAAAGTAATTAATTAATCATTTCCTTGCATCATTGCATTGACTTCTTATGACGTTTCCTCATGATTTTCACCTTTTGTATTTTACTTACCCATTTTCGCCATCGATTTCGGCTTGATTTGTTTGTGTTTTATTTCTCTGTTTTTAGTTTTATGTTATTACCATATTCACACAGAGTATTGACCTTTGTATGCTTCAATATTCAATACGTTTGTGCATGCGTGTGGGTGGATGTGTGTTGGTGTGTGTGATGGTGTGTTTGTGTGTTATATCTTATTGGTATCTTAGTTTTTAGTCTTCATTGTTTCTCAGTATAAAAAATCTCTAAATAATCAGATTACATTGCCATGTGTCATTGCTTTGATTTGAACACTATTATCATCCAAGTGTTTAAGTGCCTGATTGCCATATTCATGTAGTTTTCACAATTGTTTATACCATTCCATAATGTTCTCTTGTTTTGCAAATTTTAGTTCCTTGCCGGAGTTCTGTTTAACTCACCTTATTTTGACAGTCTTGTTTTTATGCATTGTTAATTTTTCTTTTTTCCAATATTCATTTTGATATAATATTTTTTTATTTATTTATACAGTGTATACTTATTTATATATATTTTATACATATATTTTAAATTATATATTAACTAGTATTTTCACTGAACAGATTTCTCTTTTTATATTTTCATTTTGACTAGATGTAAAACCTTAACGCAGATGACGGAACATCGAACCACGACCGATTATCAAACATAAACTTCTTCCCCTTGCCCAGCTATTCAGACAACCGTGACATTAACAGGAGCCTTGGCAATTCTACATCTAACATTGATCCCGACTCTAATTTTTTCACCAACAGCAACCACAGTCCCTCTCAATATTATGATCCTAATGAATTTCCTGTTGACTCACTTTCTGATTGCTTCTCCACTATTCATTTCAACTCTAGAAGCATCCTCAAGCACATTGATGAAATTAAACAACTCCTATCATCCATTAATCTGTCTTTCGATATTATTGGAGTAAGTGAAACTTGGCTCAAGTACGATAATCCTTTGGTCCAACTCCCAAATTATAATTTTGTCTCTAACCACAGAACCCATAAAGACGGTGGAGGAGTCGCCATGTATATCCTTGATACTCTACAATTCTCCATTAGAAGTGACCTACACCCACACCCTTCCAACTGCAAATCCATCTTTATTGAAATTAAACGGCCTCATCACAAAAACATTATAGTGGGTACTGTATATAGACCCCCCTCCTCTGACCCAAATCAATTCTTAATTGAACTTGACATTGTCCTTTCCAATTTAACAAAAGAAAATAAAAATGTTTATATTCTTGGAGACTTTAACATTGACATTCTGAAACATGAATCCGACAATACTGCCCGTCAATTCATTAACACACTGTTTAGCAATCACTATCTTCCACTTATCGACAGACCATCCCGAATAACAAATTCCACAGCCTCATTATTAGATAATATTATTACAAATCAATTTGATTGTTCTCATATAAGTGGTCTGCTATATAGTGATATCTCTGATCATCTCCCTGTTTTTAATATTTCAAACCTCTCTGATAGTTTTGCCACTAGCTCAAACAATGAAGAGATCCCATCTCTCAGACAGATTAACAATACGTCTCTTAACAACTTTTACCATGATGTCTCTAATCTAACTTGGTTTGATATCCTTAATTCTAATGATCCTGACTTTGCTTATGACCTCTTTGATAACAAACTTAAAGCCCTTTATGACCAACACTTCCCGTTACTGAAAAGGAACAATACAAACAAGAACAAAAAAATTAAATCTTGGATGTCAAATGGCCTGCTCAAATCAATAAAGTATAAACATAAACTCTATGCAAAATTTCTTCACCGCCCTTCTCCTGCCAATGAAATCAAATATAAATGATATCGTAATAAACTTAACTCCACTATCAAAATTGCCAAAAGAATTCACTTTCATGATATTTTCACCAAGCAAAAAAATGATATTAAGGCAACCTGGAAAGCAATTAACTCTTTATTGAACCATAAAAACCGAAACCAAAACAAAGGCAATACCCCTGTCAACTGTAACGGAGTACCAACTAAAGACCCCGTCATTATTTCTAAAGAATTTAATGATTTTTTTGTCGAAATCGGACCCTCCCTTGCTAACAAAATCCCTCCCAGCAATGTTTCTTTCAAAGAATTTCTTCCTCAACCAAATCCGAAATCAATGTTCTTAACCCCTGTCCTAGAAGATGATATCATAAGAATTATCTCTTCCTTCGATAACAATAAAGCTCCTGGTACTGATGACTTCCATACTAAAGCCATTAAACATGTTATCAACCTTATCTCCCTTCCCTTGTGTCACATTTTTAATCTTGTCCTCTGCAAAGGTGTTTTTCCGAACAGGTTGAAGCTGGCGCGCGTTACCCCTGTTTACAAATCTGGCCCCAAATCCAACCTTTCTAACTATCGATCGTCCTATCTCCATCCTGTCAATCTTTTCGAAAGCCTTTGAAAGAGTTATCTATGATAGAACATTTTCATTTATCAGCAAACATAACATCCTCTTCAAGAGACAATATGGCTTTAGAAATGGACATAACACCTCCATGGCTTTGATCGACCTCACTAACAAAATTATTCATGCATTCGAAAATCGTCAATTTGAAATCGGACTTTTCATCGACCTTTCCAAGGCTTTCGACACCATTGATCATAATATTCTTCTTTTTAAATTGTCTCACTATGGAATCCGAGGACCCGCCTTAAACGTTTTCAAATGCTATCTCACTAACCGCTCCCAATGTACTAAATATTTTAACTCTATTTCTAATTTTTGCCCTATCACCTGTGGCGTTCCCCAGGGCTCCTTACTTGGCCCTCTTCTGTTCACCCTTTACATTAATGATATCCACCGAACCTCAAACCTGCTAAATTTGTTTCTATATGCTGATGACACTACAGTTTGTCATGCCAACAAAAATATCCAAACTCTTTTTGACACGTTTAATACCAACGTTATCCCCTTGTCCCAGTACTTTATTGCCAACAAACTCTCCCTCAATCATAATAAATGTAGTTACATCCTATTCGGAACCCCGCAGTTGACTAGAGGTATTGATGTGTCCCCACTTAAAGTCGTTATTGATAATCAAGAAATCCCCTCTGTAAAGTATAATAAATTTCTTGGCATTATCATCGACAACTCTCTCTCATGGAAACCCCATATCCAAGAAATTGAGAACAAAGTGTCTAAGAACCTTGGGATCATTTCTAGGCTTTCTTCCTTCCTCCCAACTAATATTCTCAGGACCCTTTATTGCACACTCATCCTTCCTTATTTGAGCTATGGTAACATTGTCTGGGCCAACACTTACCCTACAAACATCATTAAACTCTCTATCCTTAAAAAAAAAAAGCTATCAGGACTACTTTCCTGTGCTGCTAACCGCTATTCATTCAATAATAACATTAAAAATTACCTTTTGTCTCATTACTGATCGATCTGTTTGATTTGGTCGTTGTTTCCATGTTCCGTGACTTGCTATCTTTATTATTCATTTGTCATCATAATTCGCTATATGCCATGCAGCTGTACTTTTTTCTGTTCTTTTTTTACTTTTTATTCCAACTTTTATCTACTGGTTTTATATATATTTTGTATTTCTTTATTGTTTAATTAATTTATTTTCTTTATTTATATTTTTTTCTTCTCTTAATTTAAATATGTAAGGCAATCCCGTCACAAGATTGTAATCTTTTTGGGATTTGCCTTCGTCCATTTTCTTGTTTTATCACTTGCCATTTTGTTTTTGTTTCTTTTGTCTTTTGGACGTGAATAAATGTTCTTTGAATTGAATTGAATTGAACTGTTAGTACTGAATTCTGTCTATTTTGTGTCATATAGTATAATATACAGTACAAGTACAACCCGAGGGCGGGTTTCAAAATTAGTTTAAAGCCTTCTCAGTATATAACACCCGACGCCAGTATCTCCCTATACTTACCAACCTCCACCCCACACTGTTTTTTAAAAACAAATTTTTCCCAGATTTGCTTAAAAATGAGAGGGGTATAGAGTTCTGTGGTTGCTAGCCAACCAAAAAATTGATTCAACCTGCCTGTGTGACTCCAAGGTCACTTATGGAAGTAGTCATTTTAAAACTTAATAATTTTCAATAAAAACAAACTAAAATTTCAAAAGATCACTAAATATTTGTTTTTAATAATCAGTATTTATTGTTCAACAATTTTAGTTAAAAAAAAAGAGCTACGAATAAGATACATAATTTGATAGAAGTACAGATCTATACAGTTTATCAACATAGAAGCGTCGAACGCAGTTTTTGGTTGGCTAGCAACCATGCAGCGCCATCTATTGTTGTGACGTCACACCGCTGAACTCTATACATAGCTATGATACTTGATAGGCCTATGGTTTAAGTACAGTACCGGTATGTTGTAAACTGTAAATGAATAGTGTGTCATATTGGCTGATAATTAAAATATCTAATTTTGATAAACTGCAACCCCCAACCTTCTTTCTCCTCTCACCATCCCAGCCAATCATTGATTTTTCTAACTACATTCTAAACAAGAAATATTTCTTACAAAAAATGCTGCTCGCTTATTGAAAAATATTTTTATTTCAAATGTAATTTAAACTTAAAGCAATAAATATTGTCTGTCAGACAATGGTTTTTTGGTTTCTTTTCTCTTTTTATATGTGAATAAATATTATTTTTTTGTTACAGAAGTGAATACTCAATTTCTGTCACTTTAGTTAATTTTATTGCTAAGGTCAAGTCTGGGGGTCACTTCATCACCCTAGATATTTCAAGTGTGAAGTATCCTTTACAAACACAAACTTTAATGGACTGTTTCGATAATAATTCAATGAATATCTGACAGTGAATTACAGTCAAAAGTCAGTATTATAGTCAAATGGGACTCATACCAGAAATGCTTAGGGATTTGTAATTTATTTTAGCATGACATGTCCTAATAGACTCTTTTCCCAGATGTTTTTGGGTCTACTGTAGCAGCTGGATTCTATAAATTATAGTGGAGTTTCCATTTTCGCAAAACTGTCATCCTTAGAACTATAACTGTTGCTTGCTTTAGCTTCTGATTGAGTAGTCCTAATGGGACATAGCGAGCTAGAGCAAATGAAGGTAATGTTACAGCTGCTATTTTTTTAGATTTGCAAAAGGCTTTTGACACCATAAATCATAACCTGCTTTTTAATGAATTAAAACAATATGGTGTGCATGGTAAATTGGTTTATTCATTCATTCATTCAATCTTTTATTTCGGAAACTCTGGTCCATAGAAGGTAAAAAATTACATATAAATGAAATAAAACAGACTAATTACTACTACTCATCTCAGGATGACATTCCACCTGGAGAGCATCTTCGACTTAACTAAGACGTTGCTTATAATCGTTGAGATTAAAATATTTTTGCTTGCATTAAGTCTACACATCAAGCCATATATTGATTTTCTTAAAAATTCATAAAAAGAAGGAATTATACATTCCGTAAACATGAGGCTGGCACTGCAATGTCGAGGCCTTTGCAACAACATTCTTAAACCATTATTGTAGCATACCTGGACTCTGGAGAGATCACAAGGTACAGTACCTTGATTATAGTTGCACCATAATGTAGCACAATACATATTTACACAATATGTTCTAAATAAGACACTATTTCACATTGATAGAACACATACTAAATGGCTCGGATACACAAAGATCTGTATTGCCGCTTTATATCGAACTCATCACATAAATCCAAGGAGATAACATGACCAAGATATGTGGTTGAGTCATACTTATCAGGAAGATCACAAGTTGTAAATATCAAATCATCTTTATCATTTTCTAAGGGTATGTTCAGACCTACGGAGTTATGCTTTCGTATCACAGCCAAGGTCATATTTTAATGAGCGTCGTAAGAGCAAAGTGTTCAGATTCATTGCAACGAAGTTGCGTTACAAACGGATATGATGTCACTCGCTGGCGATTAACCAAACTCTAACACACGCATACTACCTTCGTTATTAAAAGTAGTAGTGGTTGGTTTAGGAGTTACAGGCCTAGACCGAACACTTGGGCTCGGCATTATCGATTGGTTGTCAGGCATACCAACCAGCCGATCGTTTTGGGGTTTGGGTTTATATTTGGTCTATGACCTGAAATATCATTTATGGCAGAAAAATGTTCAAATCCCGTACTTGCACCGGCTCCAGATTTATTTACTCGGTCTTTCGCCACTTTATATGACGACCCCTTTAATTTCGTTTGGATATTAAATCCTTCTTTATGAGGATGGCCCATCTGCTATTACGTGTCCACCATCTCGTTGAACACAGACATCTTGCTGTCGGTGCTTTTACGCCAGTTTTTCACTTCCAACCGATCTCTGAACTCAGGGCTTCCCCACAATGAAATAAGGTATTTTACTTCGGTTTCTCGCCAATGCGCACGCTTCGATGACATTTTAAATTAATTAATATAATAATATTAATAATAATACTGTATAGTATAACAACAAAAGGTATGATTTTTTCGCACGTTCACCGATCACAACAAATGGATCAGCTTGGCTATACGATGAGGAGCACATGTCACAATGTGATGTGGCGAATATTGTAATTTGATTGGCTAGATATCTAACCTAGGTCCAATAATAACAAAGATATTTATATTTTAGTTTACTCTGTAGCAATGTTAGTATACTTATAGGTATACGGGGGTCACGACTTAAAGTTCAGTGAACTTACTGTGACCTCCATCCACTCGCATTTAATATATGTTGTTGTGTAAATTATATGGTGTCAGATGAAATCGGTCGCGTTTGAAATCGGTCGCGATAAAATCAACTTTCGGTATTTTGTATGGCGCGCCGAGAGCTATACGTTTAATAATATCGGTCGCGTTTGAAATCGGTCGCGCTTTTTTGCATGGGACGCACTAGATACATTTTTAATGAAAACGCTAATTATGTTTTTAGTTAATTTTGAATTTAGAATTTCTAATACTATTAACATTTTGTTTACCTCGATCGTTATTATTTTTTTAGTACAGTAAATATAAATATTTATCTCATTATTTATAAATAATTTGTGTTTTCATTTTATCTTACAGGTGTCAATGAATAATTGTAATGTTTTCGTTTAGAAAATCGTTTTAAAATGTGTTATTACCTCCGCCAAGGAGGTTATGTTTTCACCCCTGTATGTTTGTTTGAGCGTGTGTGTGTTTGTGTGTGTGTCTGTGAACAGCCTGGAGGCCACAGTTTTCATGCGATTCTTACCAAATTTGGCCAGTGATCTATGCCCCAAAAGCTTGGACGAGTTTGATTGTGAGGGGAAAGGTCATAGTTCAAGGTCACAACTAACAAAAAACTATTTTACTGCCTAGAGACCACAGTTTTTATCCAATTCTCACCAAACTTAGCCACAATGATCAATAACACATCATATAATTGTGTTTAAATTTTGAAGGGTCAGGGTCAAAGAAAAAAAATTTTTTTTAAATATATATTTTCCGGGAAAATTTTATGTAGGGGAATTTTACAATAGGCGGAGGTTTGTACTCTCGGAGTACCCTCTAGTTGAATTTTGTTTAAGTTTTTGAAAAGATTAGCATGCCACTGTTTAAAATTTTAAAATTGTTGAATTAAACAAGTAGACGCGCCTATTGCGTATTTTTTAATCACAGTTAATTACGAAACTAGTTCTATACCTGCAAGTGGATACCAGTTTAATGAGGTTTATGCAATAAAGGAAGATGATGTATGACGATGATTTTTACGTTTGATATCCGCCACTCTTACGTGAGCATGGTTTTAGGATAATACTAATAAAATAATATGCCGTTATAAATCTATCTACATTGTACAATGATACTGTAGGCCTAGATGTAAGAATAATAATGGATGGATAATAAAGGTGGGCACAATTCTCAAAGAGGTAATCTTGCACTGATATTTAAACATTTAGATTTACGAACGGCGTGACACTGAGTGGTACTTAATCATTTACATTTATTTAGTGATTATTATAAATGAAGAAATAAAAGATAATTCAAATTTAAAATAGTATCGCCGACGTACAGTATATACGTAAATTATACATAATTTCACCATGGAACTAGGTTTCACAAAAACATGTGCAGGCCTATAGATGTTTCAAACGTATGGTTATATAGTAATAGGCCTATTATACGTCATCTTTACATGTCCATGGACAATGATCGTACGTGTTTTGTCCATGATTTGACACACTAGTGCGTGTTATTTTTAAAAGGGAATCCCCGTCAGCAAAATAACGTGCAGTTAACGTCTGCACGATCATAGAAGGCGCATCCACGATATGGCCTATTTCGAGATTTATTTCAGTAACTCGCCTTTTAACGATCCGCATATATTTTAATCATTTTTTACTAGAAAATATTTTAGGCCTAAACATATACACGTGATTTGCCTCAACAATATTCATTATAGGCCTATACTTAATATTATCCTACATAACGTACGGACATAAATAAAATAGAAATTAAAATAAGGTAATCCAATAGTAAGTTTTTAACGACATGGATATGATATATCTGCCACAGTATGCATAAGTATAAAAATGGATACGCTGGCTTTACAGGCTATATATTGTTTGATTAATAAAAGACACAGACGTACGGTATATTCTCTATATAATATATTAATTACAGTACATAATAAAATAGAGGTAAATTATTATATGCCTAATAAAATATTTAAACGTGTTTAGAAATGGCCATTTAGAAAAGACACAGTCCTTCTTCTCCGAGACCTGTGAAATAAAAAAAAAAAGTAAAATGTATATCCCGCTAGCATGCATCTTGCTCCATACAAAATAGCGCGACCGATTTCAAACGCGACCGCTTTCAAACGTATAGCTCTACAGGGAATAATTTCGCCAGTGTAGCATAGCAAAAAGCTATACAAAACAACCTTTTTGCTACACATTTCTAAAATCAGTTTGATTAGCAATTTTGCTAAACAAAATTTTCAAATGAAATTTTTCCTTGCTCTAGCGGCGCGCCATACAAAATACCGGAAGTTGATTTTATCGCGACCGATTTCATCGTAAACCAATTATATATAGGCCTAGCCTATATATCCTAGGCCTATAGTGAGTGGAAAAAATAAATAAACGAATAGTGTAGGCCTAGGCTAGGCCCTATCTATTCCGAGTGTTGACAAAGTGCGAGGCAGCGAGGCAAGCGAGGCATGCCAAATATTTGTGCGAGGCATCATTTTATCATTTCCAAAAGTGCGAGGCATGCGAGGCATATAGTTTACAATTTCAAAAAGGTGCGAGGCATAGCTTAACGTGCTATTATGCTATATTATAGGCCTAATAATCAATCGATACAAGCGTATCTAAATAGATTCGTGTATACACTCATCATGTTGTTTATTTTTATGTAACGATTGTTTTTTCATTCAAGTCATATCGTGTCAAATTTTACTTTTACAAAAGTGCCCAAACTACGGTTCAAAAATCTGAACGACAGTCTTCAACTTTCGATAAACAATAATTGTTATAGCGACACACTCATCAAATGACTGCAATGTTTGTTGGCATTTCGAGCGTGTTCACTCACATGTCTCTCGAACATAGCAGAGTGAAAATAATATTTTGTCACACCCCTGCGCCTAGATCCGGTAGACCCGAGAGATGGAAAATCCCTCTTTACTATTTAGCAGGTAGCGGAATGATTCAGCCCTCAGCTCAGAGGATTGTGGCGCATTCCCCTCCTATAGCACGTGGTTTCAGCAGCAATGCACAGACTTCTCTCTGAGCGGCGTGCCAAAGACATTTTTGACATTCCATTCTCTAGGAACAACACGTGTACCTCTCTCGCAAATAAGGTGAACAGCGATTGCCAGGACAAGTTCAATAACTGGCGGTGAATAAAAGGTAACTGATATGCCGATCCAATAACATGCCGCAAAGAAAAAAATTGCGACAGAATTCTGGAGCGCGTGTGAAAAAAGACTTACGTCCGACAATTGTAATACTAGGCCTAAAATTAAACTTTAGCTAATATGCTTAGCCCTAACCTAGATAAGAGGCCTATGTAGAAAATAATTTAATCAATTTTGATATAATAATAATTGGTGTAATATTTAATAATGATACACTATTCCTGTTTTAGTAAGCTAGGTATATTACGAACGATTTTTATTTATTGTTGTCCATGTACGTACTAATAAACCTGGCGCTAGTTTCCTTCGCTTGTATTTTTACTCCAAATTTGATAACTAACTTTATCGTGTGAATACCACACCTTAGAAGTATACCTCATGAGTACTTTAATGAAAGAATCACATAAAAAGTAACAAATAAATCCTTAAATTAATGATTTTACAGGCGTGTTTCTCGCACACTGTTCGCGAATTTCACTTATTCAATGTTCAATATTTTTGTTTCTATGGAGCGCCAAAAGAGCAACGATAATAGAGGACTAAAACTCAGTGGAATGCGTCAATTTCTCATGCATTTATTGGTGAAAAACACGTTTCATTTCAATATATTTGTTAATTTGTCAATAAAAATGTTGTAATATGTTACTGCTGATACTGTTCTGTTTTCAACGAATAATAATCGATCCTAAATCAACATCACTACCTAGTCTAGACCTAGGACATCCTACTAAGGATATTATGATGAATTTTTCTATTTTATTCTTTAAAAGGTTAACGAAACCGTGTACATTATCAACAGTAACATTTTTCCTTACTGACAGTGACAAAATCTATTCAAATTGTACTTGATTTTCACCAAATAATGCGTTAAATATAAATGGATTCCACAGAGTTTTTAGCCTCTAATTAATTTTGCTCTTTTGGCGTTCCATAGAAACCAAAATATTGAACATTGAGTGTGCAAAATGCGAGAAAAACAACGTCTGTAAAATCACGAATTTAATGGATTTATTGTTACTTTTATGTGATTTTTCTTCATTAAAGTAGGCCTACTAATTCTAAGCTGTGGTATTCAGGATAAAGTTGGTTAAAATACAAGGCAGGTGCAAAGGGAAACTAGCCTAGCGGGCCTAGGCCTAGGCTACTTCAATTTCGGTGATTTCCTGCCTTGCAATTTTGAGAAATGATAAAATGATGCCTCGCATTTTTTGATGATGGTAAAACGATGCCTCGCATAAATTTCTGACTTGCCTCGCATGCCTTCCCTGCCTCCCGTGCCTCGCACTTTGTTACTACCCTCTATTCCTGGCCCGAATTAGGCCTATTCTATAGGCTAGGCTATCTTTGAAGATAGGGCCTAGGCCTCGTAGGCCTCTAGCTAGGAAGGAGGCCTAGGCCTAGGGCCTATCCCATATAGATAGGGCCTAGCCTAGCCATAGGCTAGGCCTATTAATATTAATAATAATATTTATTAATTAATAAAACAGTCTTTGGCTACTAGTACTACACCATGGTCCATGCATAATCAATGTTACCCCAAGGTAAGCCTATTCATTCATTTAACTTTAAATATATATCAACATATTTTTAGGTTACTTACGATTCCTTTACAAATATCTGCAAACTTGGTAACAGTTTCTGCTTATTATTAACCCCTTTTTTGTACGATCTCTTTCCCAACTTCGACTCTCCTGTGTGGTCTTGGTGTGGTCCGGTGGTGCACTCACTGTGTGGACGATTTATTGCACTACTGATTCAGCGCTCCTCGAATTCGAAGCGATTGGACAATGCACTCTTGATTTTCAGAAGCCGGCCAATCAGATTACATGTTTATAAAGTAGGAAGTACTACTAAAAAGTAAGTTAGTTGCTAGGCCTAGTGTTTTACCTATCCGAAGCGCGGCCGGAAAATGGGCGCGCCTCCTCTACACAACATCGTGTGGTACCTGCTTGCTGGGTGCATGGGGTAGAAAACAGAAACAACCATCATCAAAAAGCTTCTATCTCTACTAGACCTATGCCCTCCTAGCTAGTCATTGGGGAGGAGAAGGAGTCAGTCTGTATTATAAGTAAGTATCGTTACGTTATTCGTGGTTTTATTTTCATTGGATTGAAATCTAGGCCTAGGCCTAGGCCTAGGCCTAGGCTAGCTAGGCCCCTAACTAATACCTATTAGTAATAGGCCTATGTATAGGCCCAGGCCTAGGTAGCTTAGCTAGCCTACCTAGCCTAGAAGAGGCCTAGGCTAGTTAGGCTGGTGTCAGATGAAATCGGTCGCGCTTGAAATTGGTCGCAATAAAAATAAAATCAATATTCCAGTATTTTGTATGGAACGCCGCTAGATACGCTTTTTATCATTAGTTTACGTTATGATATCGGTTGCGTTTTATTTTGGTCGCGCTTTATTTTGGTCACGCTTATTTGTATGGTTCCAGGACGATTCGGCCCTGAGACGATTCGGCCCGGGACTATTCGGCCCACTTTTGGTGGGACGAAACGTCTCACTTTAGACCAAATTCATATTAATTTTTGTTGGTATTTATCAAGTTTTTAAAGGTGTTCAACAATCCGTATTTTATTGATATTGACAATGACAATGTTGATATAATAATAATATATATAATAAATTACTAAAAAAACAGAATTTTATATTCAATTTATTACTTCGAAAACCTTGTTTATTTCGTGCATTCGCCAAGCAACCAACAGAGGACGTAACTTGTTTACATCGTTCGCGTGACTAAAAAATGATCATTTTCGACAATGTTTTCAAAATGTTTGCTTTATTGCATCTTTATTCCTAGTAGTACTACCCTATCGTCTCTCTGAAAATAAAGTTTGGGGAAAAAAGCTTATTTTATGCTTATAAAATGCATATCAAAGCCGATAAATTTAAGTGTGCCGAATCGTCTCAGGGCCGAATCGTCCCGGGCCGAAAAATAAAAAAAAATTAACGATTGATAATAATATTTATTAACCAAATAAAAAATATCCACATAAATAAATTATTAAATAATAATAAGAAATCTAGTTCCTAAAAAATATAGAATAAATCTATACGAAGAAAATATATATCCTGCTACATCTCACTCCGATTTCAATCTCGACCGATATCATCAAAAGTATAGCTGTAGCTGTGCGCCATACAAAATACCTGAAGTTAATTTTATCGCGACCGATTTCAAATGCGACCTATTTCAGACGCGACTGTTTTCATCGTAAACCGTTAGGCCCAGTCTAGGCCTAGTTAGCCTACTAGCCTAGGCCCTCAGGGCCGGGGGGGGGGGGTCACTCTTAAATATTTCCATACGGGGAGGTGCCGCATTTACGGGTATATTTTCGAGGGCCTGGTGAGCACAAGTGTGGGAAAATATGAAGAGTTGGTAGCACAAGTGTGGGAAATGACAGGGTGAAATTAGTAGTTTAAGTCCCTAGCCCGCCCACCCGTGTCAAAATGTCACGATTTATCGCCAAATTTTGCAGGTATTGAAGCATACTGGATGCTATAAGCCCATCGCTAAATACCTTTGAATAGGCCTAGAGTTTTCGCAGTTTTTTTTTTTTTTTTTTATTTTTTTTTATTTTTAGCCACTTAACTTTTTGTGTGTGTTTTGTAAATTGTATTTCATATTTATATTTTTGTATTTTGCCAGTTTTCAAATCACATTTCTGTTTTTTTTAAATGGACAATAAAGTATATATGACTATGACTATGACTATGAAACATCCAGCCTAGGACAAAATCATTCAACTGTGACCACTCTTGATCATTGTCGTCATGCACCCCGCGGATGCGCGATAAACTTTCAAAACACGTTCGTGATTTTTTCATGAACGGTCTCTTTGGCCATGCGCAGATCATGCTGGGAACCAGTACAAATTTTGCGCCCTCTCTGGCGTGGCCTTGTTTCTGCCGTCTTTTTAGAGAACACTGGATTTTGGTAAATGGTAGTTCAAGTCCGTAGTATTTTTCAGTAAAACAGGTAGCGCAAGTGCCTCGTGTCTTGAAGTGGCTGCTGCACCCCCCCGTTTGGTTTATATACAAGTGACCCCCCCGGGCCCTCAGGCCAGGCTAGCCCTAGCCTAGGGCCTAGTACTAGGCTAGCTAGCTAGAATTATTACTCTATGGATTGACAATCGTACGTTTGATCATCATAAACAGTAACGAAGCGTGTTCATCTGTGTATATTGTGTATTGTATACATTTCAAAATAAGTGACACTTTTGTTTACTCTACTCAGTCAACTGCTCTCACAGCATTTATTTGGTCAAATGTATTCTTTGGTTGATATTTTTTTATCCTTTTTTAAAGATGTATTGTCCCTTGAGACACAAAAAATGAAAAAAAAAAAATTTTCTAAATTTAAATTGGCCATATCAAAGTAATATTAAAGTTATTCACTTTAAGTCAAAAATTCGAGGCAAAAACAACAAATTTACGTAATTAACAGGTAAATTAATTTGATTACATTTCTTCTTCTTTCAAACCACGAGTATACATTATGCATGATGCTAATTAGGATTGTTTAGAACTCATCGCGGTTCAGACAGAAGGTTTTTTCACACAGATCGCGAGGAAGGTTTATGATTATGCATACAGAGTAGCCAAACAAGCGCGTTGCATTATGAGATATGTTTTGATCGAAAACTTTGACTGGAAGTCAAAGTTATTTTTTGAACAAAAAAACGTCCATATTTTGGTTCAATTATTTTTTTTCCAACTCATTTTTGGTGAAAGTTAATAACTATTATGATACTTCAAAATGACGCACTTTTTTTTTGAAATATTAAAAAAAAATTTTTTTTTTTAATTAGTCAAAGGGACAATAAATCTGTAATGAAACCATAGAATTGTCTATGGTCATTCCATTCCAGTAATCCGACAACACCCTTCTGTCAGTGATGGTATTTTGTTTAATAATTATTCTTCTAAAATTTGTTATGCTTTTGTACCTCCATGATTAAACATTGCAGTTTGATCCGTCTATATTTTCAAATAACCACGCAAAACAATCTTAATCTTAGACTTATTATTCGTATGTATTTTTATCCTAGTTTATCGAGTCGAGGAGATCGATCAAGTCGAGGAGATCGATCGAGTCGAGCGCGAGGAAGATCGGCGGAGGACCGAGAATCGTTAGAGAGTAAAAAAGCCGAAAGGTCGCGCATGCGCAAATTGATTGACTCCCTAGAAAGTAAAATATACCCACTTGGCTAAAGTGGGTAGTGTTTTTAATTACGTTAATTACGCAAAAATGAATTGGTCAAGCCCTTAAAAACACATCGGGAATGAAAAATTTGGCTTCCGAAGAATCTGAAAACATATGTATAATATTTCTCGAACTTACATATTAGACTAGGCTATGAATGAGGTTGGTGCCACCCGGAGAGGTAGAAATTCTCATGTGACTTTTCTAGACCAGTTTTTTCTGGGGAATCCAAATATATTGGGTAAACGGGCTGTAACCTGAGAACTTTCGCGTGAGGGCGCTTTTTTCAAAATGGCTGCCAGTTACAGTAGACTATGATATCTTGGCAACCACTGGTCATAGAGAGGTGATTTTGGTGTCAAATTGTTCGGAATGTACATGTTCCTATTTGATGTAATAGAACATTTTGTCAGAAAATGGCCGGAAATACCTCTATTGACCTTTGACCTGATATCTAACAGATATCATATCTCCGTAACTACTCGACACAGAAAGTTGTAATTGGTGTCAAACTCTCCAGAATATAGATGTTTATATTCAGACTAATAGAACATTATCTGTAAAAATGACCGGAAATAACGTTACTGACCTTTGACCCAAAATGCAAGACATTTCTCCCATCTGATCACGTTAATCTTGTCAATTAATTCATTTTGTGCCAATTGGAGGTTGACATTCTCATATTATTTTCTGGACCAGTTTTTCATGTGCAATCCGAATATATGAGATAAATAAGCCATAACAAGGCCAAGAATTTAATTCTTTTACTACATACATGCTTCCCTTTAGTGTTTCAAACTGTATGTCGTGTATTAACTTCAAGATCGCTCACATCACTGCAATCTGAAAAGTCTTCATATTCATTATGTGTAAACAGTTCCTGGACATCAGTGGGAATCACTGTCTCAATCCATTTAGGCTCCATTTGTTCGTTCCATCCATTGTGTGTACTGTTGTTGACAAAATCATTAACGTCTGCTGATTGCCATTCTTTAGTAATGAAGTGTGCTCTAAGTATATGAAACTCAAGGGTCTGCTGACATAGTGGCAGTAATTATATATCTGTAATCTTGTTGTGTCTGGAAAACTTTCTGTTGAAGATATCATATCTTGCTTGATTTACACTTTTCCCCTTCACTCCATACAATAGTGAAACATACTCTTCAAATTCCTCATACAACTCTTTTGATGGAACATCTGACACTCCAAGGTTGCAGAATGTGTCAACAAATTTTGCTTTTGATTCCAGAAGCTTCCAGCAGGTACGTTTTCCTTTCCGAAAGAAAGCGGAGTTATAATCGTTACCTGTGAAAGCATGGAATCCAATAAGGGATGATTTCTGCGCTTTTGTTAAATCAATGTCACTCAATTTCAGTACCTTTCAGTATTTCCCAGTGTTTGTATCAATAATTACCCTCTGCCCAATATCTATGAAATGAGATAGTGCAATGACTGGAATATCAATGTCTCCAGAATGGGAACGAATTATTGCTACGCCTTGATTGTTATTTGTTAAAGCATGCTTTGCATGCAGGATGACATTCGTGTATGCTTCTTCTTCCGGCTACTATTAAGCTCCGGAACCAATACAACATCTCAGTTAGTAACGTAGATGTATTCTTTGTACGATGAAAAGTAGATAACATCACTCCTCATATCTGTTAGAATGCTTTCTTTCTTTGACACTAGTACACAGCGAATAAGCTCAATCAATTTGGTCTTGTTCTCGCCGTTGACAAGGAAATTGTTGAAATCACGGGCCAACTTTGATATTATTGAGCTTACAATTACTTTTGGTGCAATACCGCGTATGTTTCTCTCAACAGACTTAATGTTTTTTGGCAGGTATGCATCGGTAACAATATCAACACGCTTGTATCCTTTAGGGATGCTGTTGAAAACCTTTGCTACAAGATCCTCGTACGTATCAGGGTAAGATGTAAATGTTCTGATTAATACCATTAAGTCAACAACATAGGCAATGACAATAGCTTTGCTGGCAGTGCCCGACCAGGATCTATAACATCTGTTGAACTTTTGATGAGAATTTCCATTAGGACACTTTTCTGAGTTGTTCGTCTTGTCCCATCTGCATTAGCAAGGCTTAGCGGACAGGGGTAAATGGATACTCAAAGGCTTTCTTAAAGTCAATTATTCTACCATGCTTTGTTGAGGTGGCAAGAAGCTTTCCTAAAACATCCCGATTAGCTTATATTACCGTATATTTCGGTGTATAAGTCGCACTTTTGACACGCAAATTTGACCTCTAAATTAAGGGTGCGTCTTATACACCGAACATAAATGCCTCACCACACAGATTGTACATAGGCCTAGGCTATCGTCACCTCGTTTGCTACTAACTAACGTAACGGCAACCTGCTTCTGCCTAGGCCTAGTTTTCAAGTCATTTTAGCATGATGTTATACTAAATATGATGAAAAGATTTGTTCATTATGGCGCTCCGATAAAATTTCATTTGTAAACGTTTACGTCGTACGATTGGAATAGTATTTATTTATACAGTAGTTATACGCACGATCGCCGTACCCCAAGCGCAAGCCCTTCTTTTGGTGGCACATGGTGTACGGTATTCGACTAGTATATTCTCCAGGTGATTATAGCATGGACCTAGCGTACACACTTCTCGGATACATAGATACTAATCGAATACGATTGTCCATGAATACGTGCGCCCTCTCGAAATGATCGAGCGAGGCTAGCCCACACACGTGCGTGTTACACACACGGTCATGCACTCGATGTTGCGGCGAAACTCATGAATAACAAGTTAGAAAGAACTTGTTGAGGCTGGGCGCGGTCGAGCCTAGGTAAGAAAAAACCTAAATAAAGGACGCCGTTGTAGATATAACAAAATATATTATTACAATAATATTGATTACAATTTAAAAAAACATTGTTTTGATGAAATATAAGGTGCGTCTTATACATCGACGATATAAAAAATACCGATATTTTACTCTCAGTTGGGGGTGCGTCTTATACACAGGTGCGACTTATACACCGAAATATACGGTACTCTTACTTTCCCATTTGCCTTGATTTCGAGTTTCTAACCACTATTCGAAAATAAAGTGAGATGATGTTATGGATCCTGGTCGAGCACTGCGAGAAACAGACGCGGTATTGCACCAAAAGTAATTGTAAGCTCAAAAATATCAAAATTGCCCCGTGATTTTAACAATTTCCTTGCCAACGGCAAAAACAAGACCAGATTGATTGAGCTTATTCGCTGTGTACTAGTGTCAAAGAAAGAAAGCATTCTAACAGATATGAGGAGTGATGTTATCTACTTTTCATCGTACAAAGAATGCATCTACGTTACTAACTGAGATGTTGTATTGGTTCCGGAGCTTAATAGTAGCCAAGAAGAAGCCGACACGAAAGTCATCCTGCATGCAAAGCATGCTTTAACAAATAACAATCAAGGCGTAGTAATAATTCGTTCCCATTCTGGAGACTTTGACATTCCAGTCATTTCACTATCTCATTTCATAGGGTGATGGGCAGAGGGTAATTATTGATACAAACACTGGGAAATACCAAAATGTACTGAAATTGAGTGACATTGATTTAACAAAAGCGCAGAAATCATCCCTTATTGGATTCCATGCTTTCACATGTAACGAGTATAACTCCGCTTTCGTTCGGAAAGGAAAACGTACCTGCTGGAAGCTTCTGGAATCCAAAGCAAAATGTGCTGAGACATTCTGCAACCTTGGAGTGTCAGATGTTCCATCAAAAGAGTTGTATGAGGAACTTGAAGAGTATGTTTCACCATTGTATGGAGTGAAGGGGAAAAGTGTAAATCAAGCAAGATATGATATCTTCAACAGAAAGTTTTCCAGACACATCAAGATTACAGATATATCATTACTGCCACTATGTCAGCAGACCCTTGAGTTTCATATACTTAGAGCAAACTTCATTACTAAAGAATGGCAATCAGCAGACGTCAATGATTTTGTCAACAACAGTACACACAATGGATGGAACGAACAAATGGAGCCTAAATGGATTGAGACAGTGATGCCCACTGATGTCCAGGAACTGTTTACACATAATGAATATGAAGACTTTTCAGATTGCAGTGATGTGAGCGATCTTGAAGATTAATACACGACATACAGACTGAAACACTAAAGGGAAGCATGTATGTAGTAAAAGAATTAAATTCTTGGCCTTGTTATGGCTTATTTATCTCATATTACTCGGATTGCACATGAAAAACTGGTCAAGAAAATAATATGAGAATGTCAACCTCCAATTGGCACAAAATGAATTAATTGACAGGATTAACGTGATCAGATAGGAGAAATGTCTTGCATTTTGGGTCAAAGGTCAGTAACGTTATTTCCGGTCATTTTTACAGATAATGTTCTATTAGTTTGAATATAAACATCTATATTCTGGAGAGTTTGACACCAATTACAACTTTCTGTGTCCAGTAGTTACGGAGATATGATATCTGTTAGATATTGGGTCAAAGGTCAATAGAGGTATTTCCGGCCATTTTCTGACAAAATTTTCTATTACATCAAATAGGAACATGTACATTCCAAACAATTTGACACCAAAATCAACTCTCTATGACCAGTGGTTGCCAAGATATCATAGTCTACTGTAACTGGCAGCCATTTTGAAAAAAGCGCCCTCACGCGAAAGTTCTCAGGTTACAGCCCGTTTACCCAATATATTTGGATTCCCCAGAAAAAACTGGTCTAGAAAAGTTATATGAGAATTTCTACCTCTCCGGGTGGCACCTACCTCATTCATAGCCTAGTCTATATGTTTTAAAGATTTTTTGAAAACGCATCGTTTTTTTCAATTTACAGGCAAATGAATAGGAAAAAAGGTTGAGGTAATTGCAAACATTGACTTAGTAGTAATCCAATGTGCATCATGCATCCATAAGTATTGAATCAACTCAATATAAATAATGTATAAATACTGTAGGCTTAACATTAACATTAACTCATAAAATACTGCTAATGTATCACAATTGTTTGGGTCCAGCCCTAAATATGACATGAATTTGTTGGTTTTTTTTTTACATTTGTGGGCGAAAATTTATCATTTTTTTACATTTGTGGGCATTATCACATTTGTGGTCGATGATCATTTTCACATTTGTGGGCGCTCTTTATTACATTTGTGGGTGATGTGTTTTTACATTTGTGGTTGATGTGTTTTTACATTTTTGGTTGATGTGTTTTTACATTTGTGGTTGTTTCCATATTTGTGGGTGATGCATTTTCACATTTGTGGTTGTTTTCCCATTTGTGGGTGATGCGTTTTTACATTTGTGGTAGTTTTCACATTTGTGGGTTCAAATGTGATTTGTGGGTTCAAATGTGATTTGTGGGTTTAACAGCCCAAATGATTTAAAACCCTATGTATGTTAAAAAAGTAATTTGTTGCAAAATTTTAAACAAACAATTTCTGAAACCTCCAAGCTCAATTTCTATATTTTTAACAAACTTCAAGAAAATGACACAAAACCTGTGATTGACACTTCATGGTATGTAAGTTGATTAGTATACAGCTGTTGATTCCTATTACAGTATTCCAAGATATCAATTGATCATAAGAATTTGATTATCATTATGATTACTGTAATAACAAAGTTTCTTTAAATGTAGGACTATTTGTAAATAAATGCCATTATTAAATTTGATGTTTATTATTACCGGTATGTACATACTAACTAGTTTATACTTAATTTGGATAAAAGGAGAGGATGTATCAAACAAGATAGCACATACAACTTTGATTTTACAGTGTTGTATTGGTGTATGTAGTATTGCTTCCATGTTTTGAAGGAAGTCCGTTTTAATAGGAAAGACAGTTTCCTTTTACAGTAGCATTTTTCTGTTTATCAATTCAGTTTTTTAAAGGCCCTGACTCTTTAGCAGCAGCAGTATTAATTAAAGTAGTAATACGGGTAAGTAAAGTTAACTGATAATGCTGCTGATAATAATATAATACTATGACTATATTTCAATTTGCTTTATTATAAACCTCCAGAAATACTTGAATAAAAAATAAGGATTTCAGTGGCTCAATGGCTAAACCCATTAGTTGTAGCCCCAATGCAACTACCCAGCATTGGAGGTCCCTCGTCGGGGAGCCTAGCCCCCACGTCGGGGAACGCGAGTACTTTTCGTTGGGGAATATAATATAAAGTAAAAATCATTCGCGTTCACTTCGTAGCTTCAGCGACTAGAAAACCGCGAAGTTCCATTTTTGTTAAGTACGTCGGAGGGCTAATTACACTTTATTATGCATGCATTATTGCCAGCGATCTAATAAACAATAGGTATGCACTTGTCTGGCGGTGTCCCTTTGTACGAATCGTTTAACATTGGGCCCGGCCCATTGCGGTTTACGCGGGATATCATGTTCCACCCAGCGACCAGAATGTGTACTGTAGTTACTTTCCAGGCGCAGTTTACTGACGCGTTACGTCGTGTACTGTGTATCGACAGCAAAATGGTACGAATTATCTTTGCGATCTATTTTATTGTTCGTATGTTCAATTTTTTAATTTACGATTACCGTGGGGTGCCTGAACCTGAAATAGACGTTTTTCACTGTAGGCTCGGCCTACATTACTAAACAAAGAACATGCCGTTTTCGTTTAGCCAACATCTTATTATAGCTATAAGTTATTACATTTCCAATGTCCTGTATGTTATGAACTGCTCGTACATCGAAATTCCAGATTCACATCTGGGAAATAAACTGATTTCCCCGACGGAAAATGGTCTACACTTGTGGACGTATTCCCCTCCAAATAAAAGGTAAAATAGTCCAGGGGCTTATGTCATTTTGTAGGCTTTTGATGTTAATTGTCGGCACCAACGTTTTTCTGACTCAGAATTTTCCGCTGAAAAAGAAAAACTTTGGTGCCATTTTTTTCGACCATGGCAAGTGGTCGCCATTTTGATTTTCAAGATGATGAACTAACTTTAACAAAACTGATCGTGTGTGGTATCATTGGAAAGGGTGTTAAATACTGATCATTTATTTCCATTACACCCATACCCCAAATGCATAGCAACAGAGATAATCGCAATTACATATGTCATGTGACCAAAATGAGGTCAAAGGTCAAATTTCGACAACTTATAAATACCATTGTGTTTGGTATCAACGGAAAGCTTTTTTTATACTCTAGTACAGCTGTACATATAGTTTTACATTCATCACACCATTTTCTAGAAAGTTTGAATTTTGTCTATAAGTAATATAGCTATACACCTTATTTTAAAGTGAGTTTATTACTGTAATGTGTTAAAGCCCTACGACCTAAGTTTTTTCCACCTAACTTAAGGTCACAAACTACATTTTATGTAAAAATAAATACTATATGATCCTATTTCGATAACTTTTTTCCTCTTTAAACTGTTCAAAATGTGAAAAATAAGTTGATTCTAATAATTTAATCGGCCCGCTAAATCCCACAAGACATTGATATTTTCGTGTTGATATGGATGCACGGCCAGTTTCGGTCGGCGATCATGAAAACAAATAAGAGAACCATAACTTTTCTGCAAAAATACCAGGTCTTCCCCAATTTGTATTAACGGATTCTGCCAAAAAAGGAAAGAAAATTATTCCAGTAATGAGACAACGTCATGCTAAGCATATAGCAAGCGTACGATGTTCGTACGTTACCAATATCTTTTAATCATAATTAACCTTAGAACGTACATTTAAGACAAGAAATGACCTGGTTTAATGTTTTTAAAATTATATATATATACATTATTTTTACAAAACGACAACAATTGCAGGTCTTGGGGATTTAACAAAAATTGAATACGTTTATATTTGTTTCGTAAACATACAAAATGACTATCAGATGTATTGTATTTAATGAAGCCTACAGTATGTCACCATGTATAGTCAGGGCCGGGCGGACACAGGGTGTTGCAACACCCTTAATTTCATACTAAATGGGTTTTTTTGGCCAATAAATTAAAATTTAGATCCCATTTCATCATATATAAGAGCCTATATGTAAATTGACATACCGCAGCGTACAATTAACCAGCAGTCAACAATACCGCGCACAGATATATATGTAGATAATTATGTTTGTTACAGTAACATGCTCAGAATGAATTTCTGCCTGTTTAGAATGCTTGTGCGAAGGTATATCTTCATTGCCCATGCCCGTAATATTGGACCAAAATTCCGTAATAATTATGGACGTTCCGAACTTTGAAATAACAGTGTTAAAATTGCTTCTTTCTGCAAATTTCAATATTTCCTTTTCTGGAGTGTGGTTTAAGTGACACTGTTGTACAGTTTATAGTAGATAAATGAAATTTATTTTTGGAAATTGTGGTTTTACTTTTACTTATTTAGCATTTATTTAAAAATATTTTTTATCTAACTTGTTTATAAATCCTATAGTCGTGTAGTGTGTGTTACCGGCGGAAAAAATATATGGTATACGATCAGTGTTGCTGTTTGCTACTGTAGCCCGATATCGAGTGTCATTTCCGGCGGTGAACTAGAGGTGCCATTTATCATGAATTTTACGTGCGAGAGTACCATTTCCGGCCATCTAGGGGTGTCATTTAACCATGGGGGCCTGTGGCGCAAATGCTCAGTACCGACAGCCATGGATTCTTTGGCAACCCCATTTAAATGGTCCTGCGACCGCCCCTGATAGTACTTCAGAACTACCAGTGGATATATCAAATATACCAAGATAATAACATTTCCATATCTGACGTGACCATGTCCAAACTGACATTCATTATTGTGTATTGGGTACACTTAGCTAACCTGATCAAAGTTCAACATCGCTTTCCTCTGAATCAGAGGTGGTAGATGGGTCAGTGTTTTCACATATTAATTTTTGTTTTATCTTTATACTGGGTGACCTCTTCAGTCAAAGACTGATCTCCCAGAGGGCCCAGTTGGTGATCAGTGGCTGTGATGTACTAATACACCGGGGTAACCCCCTACTCGTCTCGAAAGATGTACTAGGTTCTTTAAAGTGCACACGAGCAAGTTGTGTACACTGGACCTACGGTTTATAGTCCTTATCCGAGAAGACTCGTTCTACCACCAGAACCATAGAGTGAGTGAGCCTCGAACCCCTGCCGATGTTATGGCTACGTGATTACGGTTCCACTGTCTTAACCGCTCGGCCACTCACTCACTAAAAATTTAGCAGTAGCAAACAGCAATACTGATCGTATACCGCATATTTTTTCCGCCGGTAACACACACTACGCGACTATGGAATAAAAACAAGTTAGATAAAAAATATTTTGCAATAAATGCTAAATAAGTCAATAAAACCACAATTTTCAAAAACAAATTTCATTTATCCACTATAAACTGTACAACAGTGTTGCTTAAACCACACTCCAGAAAAGAAAATATTGAAATTTGCAGAAAGAAGCAATTTTATTTTATTTATTTTATTTTATTTCAACCACATCCAACAGCGAAAAATCGCCAATTACAGGATGCCTTAAAACTCTTAAGATATAAATATAGAATTAAAAGCACATAAAAATACAAAACATGAAACATACAAAATGGCAAACTTAAATCGATTTAAGAACTTTAGACTTAAATTTGGACAAAGTGTCCAAAAAAATATTGATAGTCTTATCTTAAAAAGCTTGGATAATCTTGAATGAAACCATTTTTGGTTACGTTGACTCGACAACAGGCAAGGGAATATAAGTCGGTGTTGCGAGAGTTTGGTCGATTAATTTTGAGAGAAAAAAAAAATAAAATATTGCATTTAAAAAGGGAGTTGAAGCATTAACACTGTTATTTCAAAGTTGGGAACGTCCATAATTATTACAGAATTTTGGCCCAATGACATGACATGGGAAATGAAGATATACCTTCGCTTGATGCACAAGCAATCTAAACAGTCAGAAATTCATTCTGAGCATGTTCACAAAGATAATTATCTAAATATATATCTGTGCACGGTATTGTTGACTGCTGATTAATTGTACGCTGCGGTCTGTCAATTTACATAAAAGTTATGATTCTCTTATTTGTTTTCATGATCGCCAACCGAAACTGGCCGTGCATCCATATCAACACGAAAATATCAATGCCTTGTGGGATTTAGCGGGCCGATTAAATTATTAGAATCAACTTATTTTTCACATTTTGAACAGTTTAAAGATGAAAAAAGTTATCGAAATAGGATCATATAGTATTTATTTTTACATAAAATGCAGCCTGCCCACATTGCGGGCAGCCTGCCCACATTGCGGGCAGCCTCAACATTGTGGCGGACGCTCTGTCCCGACAAACACTGTGTCCTACGGAATGGCGCCTTCTACCCAGCATTGCCACACTGATATTCGACTACTTCGGGCGGCCTCATATAGATCTGTTTGCGACGTCAGACAACACACAGCTCCCGATCTTCTGCACAAGGTTTCGGGGTGCGTGGGCGGTGGATGCCCTATCCATACCGTGGGACGGACTATGGGCTTATGCGTTTCCACCGATTTCACTAATACCAACTGTTCTGATGCACATTCAGCGCCATCCTTGCCGGGTCCTTCTGATCGCCCCGGGCTGGGCTTGTCAAGCGTGGTATCCACTGCTTCTCGACCTGCTCTACGATCATCCCCTGCGTCTTCCAGTTCGAGAGGATCTGCTGACGCAGGGCCGAGCTCTGTTCTCACTGCAGAACCTACAATCACTGCGCCTGACTGTATGGCCATTGTCAGGGATCAGCTCCGAGACTCAGGCATTCCCTGTTGGGACGTCAATGTCGTCCTAGCCGCTCATATGCATCCCCCCTTCGAGCCCCTAGTAGGGCATCGCTTTACAACCTGTCTCTCAAAACTGCCTTTTTACTTGCACTAGCCTCGTGCAAACGCAGGGGTGAACTGCACGCGCTCTCTCTGGAGCCAGGGCACATCAGGTTTGAACGGGATGGCGCTCAGCTAGTGTTCAGGAAAGATTTCCTTGCAAAATCTCAGACATTGAACTTCTCGCCACCGACTGTGTTTATTCCCACCATTGCTGCATTTTCGGGGATTAAGGAAGACAGACTTTGGTGCCCAGTGTGGGCACTAAAATTCTATATCAAATGCACAGAGTTCGTACGTGTCTCAGCGTCACATCTGTTCATTTCAACAGTTTCACCCTTCTGACCTGCTGCTCGGTCGACGATTGCAAACTGGGTCGTGGCACACATCCGGGCTGGCTGCGACTCCTCAGATATGCCTCCGGCACATATGTACCAAGTGCGTGGCATAGCTGCTTCATGGCCGCTGTTTGCTGAAAGCGAGCAGCATGGTGGCGATCACAGTCTACTTTCACATCCCACTACCTGTCGAATACTTCCGCAAACCAGGCTTCTGTGGCAGCTTCAGTCCTGAAGCCAAGACACTAGGTATGTATGTGAACTTACCTTGCCTCCCGCCACCGACTAGATACTAGTCCGGTGCTACACTGGCTAATGTTGGTTTATCCAGGTAAGCTAGGCACGATATAGACTACACAAACCAACAGTGGTGTTGGTACAGTAGTCTACGAGTGCCGCTTACCTGGATAAACGCCCTCCCTCCCTCGAAATGACGACGATGTTAAGTGGGTGTGTCCCACTTGAGGGCGTCCTGGTGGCGGACTGATCCATTATCCGACGGGGGTGTAAAAAAAGAAAATTTTATTAATGTTCTTCTTTTCGTAATGTTTACATCTCGTTGGAGAGAGAGGCTAATGTTGGTTTATCTAGGTAAGCGGCACTCATAGACTACCAACACCACTGTTGGTTTGTGTAATTTCAGTTTACTTGTTACTTTATCTTAATACTGCTCGCCGGCTTTTTAAAAATTATCTCCCATCTTTTAACACCTAATAGCAGATCTGAAAATAATATCATTTTTGTTGTCTATTACATGTGATTAGCTTACCTGGATGAACCAACATAGGCCTTTCCCCCTTTCAGGGGATAACATAACCTGAAAAGTAAAAATCTTCCCTGAACTCTCCTCCAAGACAGTGGTAATGCCAATGCATACCTCATCATTCCACGAGACGCTTGTAAAGTGGAGACAGCCCGCGAAATTTACCTCGGCATTCGGCAATGCCGAGGTAAATGCCGAGGTCCTGCCAGCTTACCACGGCATTGATTTGCCGAGGCTCTTTTTATTGATTTAGGCCTTGGAGTAAAATCAAGGCTACCACATACACAGCAAATAAATAGTTTTATGCCTATTACAGTTTTTTTTAAATTTACCTTCGTTACAAGTGAATTAAATATATCTTAAAATATTTGTACGTTGGAGTTATTATTAGGCCTAGGCCTACACTGGTTTTATTTTACACACAAGATAGGGCCGGACAGAGAGAGGCGAGGCCAGCGACCGCTCCGGCGTTTACAACAACAACGAACCACGCTCAGCTCTATCGTCGTGTGATGTGAGTTTAGTGAGGCATGACAAATCACATGACTTATTGTTACTTGGCTGAGAGAATGGAAGAGTCCAACTTGTATTGGGGATTGAAAACCGCGTGGTTTGTTTGCGTGGTTATTATTTAGAGAGCAAGCCGCGCCGCAAATGCGCTGTACATTATCAACACAGCTATTTTTAGGTACAGTACAGTTAATGTGTGTGTGATTGAATACTAAAAATAGCTTTGGGGGCTGAACAAAAAAAATGCCGACGTGTTGCCGAGGTGGGCTTCGTTTACGTCGGCATTTTTTTGCCGAGGTCATTTCGTCCCAATTTCGAGGGCTGTGGGGAGGAGGGAGGGTTGTTCATCCAGGTACTGACGTCACAACTATTCCATTAACTCTACCAAATACAGTTTAAAGATCACGATATGTGCACCAGCTTCACTGGAAATACATAATTTCCAGTGAAGATGTCCGCCTCCAATACTAATTAGTAATAAGTAATTTCAGTTTAAATGTTTGATTCATAATATAAAACAAAATAGTGGGTCTATTATAGGCATTGGTGCTTCTACAACATTACTTTTGCCTAGTATTAGTTTTAACAAGAAACTGTAAATAAAAGGAATTGAAAGCATTTATATTATTTAATTTATAGATAGATTAATTTATTAATTAGTTTTTTAAAC
Source organism: Antedon mediterranea (assembly GCF_964355755.1). NCBI lineage: Eukaryota > Metazoa > Echinodermata > Crinoidea > Comatulida > Antedonidae > Antedon > Antedon mediterranea. The sequence goes on from NC_092671.1 coordinate 24,271,264, forward strand.
TGAAAATTTATTCAATATTTTTTTCTTTTAAATTGTTTATATTAATATAAAATAACATGAACATATAATGTGTACTATCCTATAATAGGCAACTGTAGCTTTGTAAGTTGTCAGTATATAATCAAAATACTGTTTCTTTCTAGGATTGAGAAAAATGGAATATGCTGATTGCATACATTATGCCTATGGCGATATGATTCTCTATATATTGAGCGATCAAACTACTCTCATTTATTTCTGTACACTGCAATCATACTGTATAGGTCTACATAACTAACCATGGGAAATTCTTTTCAAAGGGACAATTTAGATGAACAACTTTTACCAATGGATGGAGAGGTAGGTGGTTGTGGAAGTCGAAGATCATCTTACGGTGCAACTGAAGAAGACCAACATTATGGTGTTTGTGATCTTATGCCACCAGAACAATTAACAAAACAATTAATAACACCAGTAAAACACAACCCACCAAAACTTGTAATAATGAAAGATGAGGTACCTGAAATTGAAAATGAGGTCACTCAACAGTTGTCTTATGGAACATTTCCAGAGGATAGGGTGTGCCCTATTGAAGCAGTGTCTGCTGTATCTCTTACTAGTCCTCTTGACAAATTGAATGCACAAGGAAATTGGTCGAATGATGTTACTTCTTGTGATAGCGATGATGGTGTTAAAGGTAGGTTTATAATTAATGAGTTTTCTAGCTTAAAATTGATTTAATCAATAATGATTCCTTTTGATGTATCACTTGCAAAGATAACATTATAAGTACAAAAAGAAATTGCAGTAATAATTAATAGTCATTCATCATACATTATGTAGTCTGATTGGCTTATTTATTAAAATATAAATTATTCACAAAATTGCATAATTATAGTTGGGAATCAATTTGTAAATTATAAACAGTATGAATGTTTTAGTGAATATTGGTAAACTATAAAGTAAATCTACATATGTTGCCAATCTGACAAGATTTAAAAGTATTCTGTAATATTTCTTCTATAGTTATTGTAACTTAGGACCTAAGCTTTCCTACTACAGGTACAACACATGTTTACGATGCTTTACAAAATTTTAAGATTTTGTTTTGTGATAATGAAATATGATTTTTATTTAATACAAAACTAATAGCGGTAATACTGTAACTTTTGCTATAATTTATCCAAGAAATTTATGATGATGACCTGCTGATGGTCCACTATAAAAAGAGTAATAAACCTCCTATAGTAGTAGTATTAATATTATGTGAATTAAATGTTCATATCATTTATTTATTCCATTAGCAATGCCAAAGCTATATTGTATTTTGATAATAGAAAACACCTGTTTTCCCATGAGTTTCAAGATTTGCTTTTCTCAACAGTTACAACACTGTTGCACAGATTGAGACCAAAACAAAACATCCATCCATCAATGTTTATATAATTAATAAATAAAAATGATATTAATTAGAATGCATCATATTTAAACCGTATTATGACTACTACATATTTTTATGCGTATTTTTGAAAGACTATTACTGTAATATTTTAGCACTTCCCCATTTTAAAAATGCATCAACAGTGCTTTTTTCCAAAAACATTATATTTAATTGAAGAATTTATTAATAAATGATTAACAACACCTGATTTGAAAACATAACAATTGTTACTGCTGGGAATATGGTACGGCAGCAGAAACGGTCTTATAAAAAATATACCGTATAACAGTCCAAGTACTTTCACTTGCATTGCACTGATGAAGGGCTAGTGTTGCCCCTTATTGTCAGGATCTTTTTTTTTTTTTGGTTATCCGCACTTGGCGAATAACCCCTTGTTTTTGTCAGGATCTGTTTTTTTTCCTATCTCATTCTTCTTTCTTTCCCAGAATTTTCACGTGTATCTCTAATTCTTATCAACATAACATTGTATAACTTCATCAGGGAAGTTTTATGACTTTAGAGTCGCGCAGCGTAAGTTACGCGCAATTCTATGAATTTCGCGTATTTAACATAGATCGAAAACCATATAAATTATACTGTCAAATTATAGAAACAGTGCTCATATTTGGAACATTGATTGAATTGATTGAAATATATATTTATACTGGGTAACCTCTTCAGTCAAAGACTGGTCTCCCAGAGGGCCCAGTTGGTGATCAGTGGCTGTGATGTACTAACACACCGGGGTAACCCCCTACTCGTCTCGAAAGATGTACTAGGTTCTTTAAAGTGCACACGAGCTAGATGTGTACACTGGACCTACGGTTTATAGTCCTTATCCGAGAAGACTCGTTCTACCACCAGAACCATGGAGTGAGTGAGCCTCGAACCCATGCCGATGTTATGGCTACGTAATTACGGTTCCACTGTCTTAACCGCTCGGCCACTCACTCATAATCGCGTCGAGCATAGCATAAATAGCATAAATTAATCAACTAAACTATTTGACTATGCATACATAGCGCCCTCATTTGGTATTCGTCCTCTATGTGATGAAAGACTTTTTGTGATTAGTCAATACTCACGGCGGTAGTAATCTGGTACATGCAGCGCGCTAAACATCCGGTTATTCAGCTCGAAAAAGACAAATTATTATTTATTCGGCCTACAGTACCTGATAATTATATTATTATTATTAATGTAGGCTTATTGATTAATGTAGGCTTATTTATCTCTTTATTTTCACTCCCAATAAATGAGGGTGCATTCTGGCTACTATTGTTTTTATTACATGAAATAGAAAAAGAGCACAACAGTCGGAAATACATACACGCTGTATATTTATCTCGATCTTTTGTGGATATTATGGTATATATTCCAATATATACCATGCATTTCTTCACCATTTCCGCTGCCTTCAAAATATACTATTTTGTTTACCTATGACAGAAAGGTTTGTTGTTCATATGTGGAATAACAGCTAAAATGTAATGGTGGACCGCAAATATTACATTATTTGCTATACATCATTAACAAAAAACGCACTCAAACGAATACAACTTTTTGGATGGGATTTGAGAGATTATTTAGCCTAGCTATCCCTCCCCCAATCTGTACTTTTGACGAAACACATTTTGGGTAATGAAAGCTAACTTTTTAACAGTTCTCTCACAAAGTAGTTTCCATTAGGAAAACGAGGCCTATTTAACGTGAGCTTTTAGTACCCCGGCTAACCCGGGGTACTATAATTGCCTGTAATTGTTTTGACCCTGATCAGTCTTGTTGATGGGTAATTAACAGAACAGTGGCCATCAATCATGCAGGAAAGTATCTGGGTACTAAAAGAGGCCAAGCCCACTTTGTTTGCCAACAGCCAATCACCGACAGCATCAGGTTTCAGTTACAGCATGTTTTAATGATTAGGTAATAGTTTGATTTCATGAGATAAATGATAGCCTTTTCACGCCTTATAATTATTTAAGTAAGCCTTTATTTCCATGTTTCCTTTTTGATTTTGTACATTTTAACAACATTGTATGGGGAGCTACAAAGTTCAACCTTAGTTTGAGTAGTCAAGCGATCAACCAATTACAATTGAATAATTTTAATTTTATTAATTTACCAATGAAATACATAGCCTACTACAAATTGATTCTGAAATAAACTGGGATGGTGCGATGAGATTTGGTAGGGATGTCAAGAGGTACACCATCACATCAGACTCGGGCTGAGGTATAGGCAGGGAGTTGTTATTAATAACAACTCCCTGGTATAGGTAGGCCTACAATTTTTGAGAATATGAGCTGGAAATTCAAATAAAATAATGTAGCCGTAGGGGGTGGTACCCATACGCTTCCCAAAAAGTGTTTGCGCTATATTAGTATAGGACCAGATATATGAATTAATTAATAATACTAAACAATCTAAAAAATAAATCTTTTTATTTAAAAAAATGTAATTGAATGAATGTTAATAAACATAAACGAAACCCATATAAATAACAATCTTTTTTATTGTGTAATAACAAGTTGATGTTATACGATATTATAATAGAGGGATTATGCCTCATTTTAGTTGTTTATGTTATTCTAAGAAAACTGCACATAGGCCTACATACATTATGTTCACTTTAGCACTCTAGTATTTTAAAACATTGATGACTAGCAATTATACACGCCCGGGCGGGTTTCCTATGTAGATTTAAAACTTCACAGTACATTCCCGATCATTTGATAACTCATTATCCAGATGCCCTAAAATGCACCCACCTCCCCAACACACACCCGCACTCGGGGATTTTTTAACTTATAATGTTAAACTTCCTGGTACAAATTCTATTGCAAACCCCGGCTCTATGACGGTTTTCAAATGCAGTTAAAACATACCCCCAGTTCACATTACTCATGTGGTCATTGATACTAACCCCAGCAAATCACTAAGCCTCCAACCCATCTAACCTCTGCACACTGTGATTTTTTAAAATATAGTTTGAAACCTTCCCAGTACAATTGTGGTCATACAATCACGAAATATTGTGCTACCTACATTTGAGAAAGTGTGCAATCCATTAAAAAAATTGTGCTCCTCTTTGAGAAATTGTGCAATATGCAACATTCAGGAAATTATGCTACCTTTTTGAGAAATAATTGTGCTAACCATTCGGGAAATTGTGCTACCTCTTTGAGAAATTGTGCTACCTCTTTGAGAAATTGTGCTAACCATTCGGGAAATTGTGCTACCTCTTTGAGAAATTGTGCTAACCATTCGAGAAATTGTGCTACCCATTCGTGAAATTGTGCTACCTCTTTGAGAAATTGTGCTAATCATTCGGGAAATTGTGCTACCTCTTTGAGAAATTGTGCAATCCATTCCGGAAATTGTGCTACCTCTTTGAGAAATTATGCAATCCATTCGGGAGATTTTGTGCTACCTCTTTGAGAAATTGTGCTAACCATTCGGGAAACTGTGCTACCTCTTTGAGAAATTGTACTAATCATTCGGGAAATTATGCTACCTCTTTGAGAAATTGTGCTAACCATTCGGGAAATTGTGCTACCTCTTTGAGAAATTGTGCAATCCCTTCCGGAAGTTGTGCTACCTCTTTGAGAAATTGTACGTACGGTATACCTATTTGAGAAATTGTGCTATCTTTTTCACATTTTTTCATCCCCTTCATAATCCATATTCCTATATCTTACCATGCACCAACTCATATTCCAAATGTTAAAGGATACAAGATATACTGTGACGGGATTTAATATATGTGCCAACAATATTTTATCGCATTATGCAGATTCACATTTTTAGTCGCGTGGACGCGACTCTATAGTTCACTATGTCGGTCGGTCTGTCGGTCTGTCTGTCTGTCGGTCCGGTATCACTATGCATGTTATCGCTTTCTGACCTTATCTTGATATCAGTTTAATCTAGCTAAGTCAATTTTTCACAGTATATTCCTTATGGCCAGGAATCGATGTGGTTATGTTTTCACGGTGCGCAATAAAAAATTACGCGGTCTACGCACGATTTAACGAAATCACGTTTGTAATCATATCTTCACAACCATGAATTACAATTAAATAAAATTTGGTACTCATAAATTTTAGGGCATAAATCATCATATGGCAATACAATTACGTGCGTAGCGCATGTAACGCATGCGTACGCGCGCTTAAAATTTTCAAAATTTATTTTCGATGAAATAAGAGTACGTTTCAGGCAATTTTAAGCGTTTACAAAATTGCCATGAGTGCGCAGATTTTTGCGCGCGCACTGCGCGTTAAATGTTATTGCGCACTCTTTTTGCCCGATTTCTGTTTTCTTGACTTACTTTTCAACTAGAAATTACGTTATATGAGCACGTCAAAAGTGACAGGCTACGCACGTGTAAATTAAAAAAATATAAATGTTTTTAAACATTTCAACATTTTTACACATGTTCAGTAATTTCGATCAGTATAGTTCACTATGTCTGTCGGTCTGTCTGTCGGTCGGTCTGGTATCACTATGCATTGTAGCACACGACTTAATGGCTGTTGGCCTTGTTTTTTAACGGACAGGAATTTTTAAAGAATATATACTCTATAAAATTTAATTCAAATTAGGCCCATAATATATGTTTGTATGGCAGTTGTTAATTTTCAAATTAAAATAAATATATAACATGCACATACAGATTTTATTCAGTGTATTAATTACAGTATCTGATTTTTTAGTTAATAGTTAAAATAATGATATCCTGGCCTATAACAAAAATGTTCCATCTGTAACATTAACAACCATTTTTTAATATTTACTTAGACCTAATCTATTGATTACAATTCAGGAGTTACAAATTAAGAGTTAACATTTTTGGTATCATTACTTACACAACTTAGACAAACAAATGTCACATTAATGTGTAATAAAAACTGAACTATTATGTATTGAGAAAAACATAAATATATATTTCCTCCATAAATGTGCATACAATTGGGGTATACTCAAGAAAAGGGGTTTATAATTGAGACATAAAGTAACTATTATAAAATATGATTATAAAATACAGTATTTAATTGTTTGCTTATAATTTGAAATAGTATTACTGTACTCTAGGCCTATATATTTAACATTAGAGGGGTGGCAAATCCATAGAGATCATTTTGAGATCTCAGCTGAAGAACATGAAATAGTTTATAAATATAGTTTTAATTTCAAAACAAAAGTTTTTGCTTTTCCAGCGATTTTAGTCTGGGTGCACAAAACGCAAATTTTTAATTTAAACTCATCTCTACAGTTCATTCTTTGGCTCCCTGCTGTTAGATTAGAACTGACCTTGCTAACCACAAGGCCACTTGCATTCTTTAATTTTGTGTGCAAAAAATTTACCCATGGTATAATGGTGGTTTCTAAATACAATGAGTGACCAATTCCTAAATAGGCTGTGCATTGCAGCCAATCAGAAGCAAGGAAGGCTGAGCCTGGAAGATGAACAAGGGGCCCGTTCGGACGGGACTGAAACTACCGTGTACTTCCAACTGTGAGGTCGCGTGTGGCAATTAACTTACGCCTCTGGCTATAAAAAATTAGAAAACCATCTGGACGAAAAATCCACCAACTTTACTGGTTATTTCAATCCCATTCCAATTACACGCTGCCTCGGGGTATAATTAATCAAGCGTTAACGAGGTCATGTCAAATCGCGACCTCAAATAAGCTTTCTGATTGTTTAACAATTATTGTTTAAAATGTTCTTTTTCGTTAATGCGAATGTATATCTATTGTTTTGTAAAATTATATATAAATAATCAACTCGTTGGTTTTTTCCGGTGACCTGAACTTGCGAATCGGTGGCTTGTGTTATAATGTACATGTAACGGCAGGGAGTTCTGTATTGTGGTAGCCTGTGTCTGTGAATTACCACATCAACCGTTCGGCTCGCACGATAAGGGGTACAGTGCGTGTTAAATGGAATTTTTACAACAATAGTTCGGCTCGCACGATGAATACACGTGGCGATTTTTACAAGAGGGGTACAGTGCGTGTACATTAAATGGAATTTTCACAACAATAGTTCGGCTCGCACGATAAATACACGTGGTGATTTTTACAAGAGGGGTACAGTGCGTGTACATTAAATGGAATTTCCACAACAATAGTTCGGCTCGCACGATAAATACACGTGGTGATTTTTACAAGAGGGGTACAGTGCGTGTACATTAAATGGAATTTCCAAAACAATAGTTCGGCTCGCACGATAAATACACGTGGTCAACAAACAACATACGTTAGCAGGATTTTCGATCATTATTTATTTAAAAAGTAAATTGTATTCGATGTACAGTATTATAAATATATAGGTCTGGTTGTCGATTGAAAAATAATAATTGAACGATTCGCGCGTGAAACGACATGCAATATCCAGTTGAATTTGTCAACATGCCATGTCAATTGATATGGGTCGACGCACAGAGGGCGCTTTTTGACCTAAGAATTCCGATCTTAATTGGTTTCGTGTCAGCTTACCGGTACTTTGTTTATTCGTACGAACGTCGTATGGGTTTTACCCCAAGGGTAAAAACCAAATAAACGTGTATTTCAATCGCCGTACGAACACGGTCAAGGTGTTACGTGATTTATTAATTGACTAAGACATTAATGACTGGCTTTAGGCAAAAATAAACAAGTAAGATGCCAGAGGCAAAAGCTCACGCTAAATAGGGCTCGTTCTCCTAATGAGCAGAAACAGGTCATCGAATTATATATACCACCATATATTATTACAGTATTTTTATACCGCATATTGATGATATGCAGCAGAAACAGGGCCAATGATAATAAAAAATGTAATCTCAGAACTCCATTTCACACAAGGCATATACAGTATATTTGTATTTCTTGTTTTCATATTTGCAACAATTTTTTATTTTATTTTCAATACCGTATATTTGTACTGTTGGTGTTTCTAAACTAAAAGACTGGTACAAATGCGATTTACAGTTTACACTTAAAATATTACCTTCAATAATTAATAAGTATTTTATAATGTAAATAATATTTTTCATATAATTTTTATCAACTACTTTTTAATTGATTTGTTTTTCGTCTATATGATTTTAATTCATTTTGTTTAATGAGTAAATGATGTTATTTGTAATAATAATGGGATTAGTAAGATATAACTTCTTATTATTAAGTTGAATATTAGACTATCGCCTAAACGTTTTTTTGTTTAGTTTATCCAATAAAGCGTTCATTTTCAAAATGATTAAAATTTATTACAAAGTACACGTCATCGGTAGCTATAGAAACAAATATATTTGCCATAACATAATATGATACTGTACAGGACATGTTTTATTATAGTGACATTCAGTTGCTACTGTTAGTGTTAATAATAGTCAGTTTTGTGCTGCACTGGTATAATGATGCTTTTTTATTATGTACACGGTAAAGGTTATGTTCTTGCTCTTTGTGTCATTAAAATGCAATTACTGTACACCATAATTACTGGCATTAGTTGCTATTGCTATTTATAAACTGAATTTCACAAGTTTATTGTGCCTAACATATATTACTTTTTTTGATATTGTGTCCTTTGTATGTCTTGAAAATATACTACAATGAATTACCTAGTAAATCTGTAATATACACTACATCCATTTAACTCCATTGTCTAGTAATGTAAAATGGGGGCAGGTTACCATGCATCCCAGGCAATATGTTGAAAGAGAATAAAATGTTATAGATATTGATGAAAAAATAGCAAGAAAATATTTGTTATAGTATTTCAGTTACAAATAATGTAGATTGAATCACACAATATTCCTGCTGTTCGTACTTTAGTAATTGTCGGCGCAACGGTAAAATAAAACAACTACTAAATGTATAAAGTAAGTATGCCATTTATTCCAAACGAATCAAGTGAGGATTCTCAATAAACAGATAAAATATAAAATATACAATGACCGTGTTCGTACGGCGATTGAAATACACGTTTATTTGGTTTTTACCCTTGGGGTAAAACCCATACGACGTTCGTACGAATAAACAAAGTACCGGTAAGCTGACACGAAACCAATTAAGATCGGAATTCTTAGGTCAAAAAGCGCCTTCTGTGCGTCGACCCATATCAATTGACATGGCGTGTTGACAAATTCAACTGGATATTGCATGTCGTTTCGCGCGCGAATCGTTCAATTATTATTTTTCAATCGACAACCAGACCTATATATTTATAATACATCGAATACAATTTACTTTTTAAATAAATAATGACCACGTGTATTTATCGTGCGAGCCGAACTATTGTTGTGGAAATTCCATTTAATGTACACGCACTGTACCCCTCTTGTAAAAATCACCACGTGTATTTATCGTGCGAGCCGAACTATTGTTGTGAAAATTCCATTTAATGTACACGCACTGTACCCCTCTTGTAAAAATCACCACGTGTATTCATCGTGCGAGCCGAACTATTGTTGTAAAAATTCCATTTAACACGCACTGTACCCCTCTTATCGTGCGAGCCGAACGGTTGATGTGGTAATTCACAGACACCAGGCTACCACAATACAGAACTCCCTGCCGTTACATGTACATTATAAGCCACCGATTCGCAAGTTCAGGTCACCGGAAAAAAACCAACAAGTTGATTATTTATATATAATTTTACAAAACAATAGATATACATTCGCATTAACGAAAAAGAACATTTTAAACAATAATTGTTAAACAATCAGAAAGCTTATTTGAGGTCGCGATTTGACATGATCCCGTTAACGCTTGATTAATTATACCCCGAGGCAGCATGTAATTGGAATGGGATTGAAATAACCAGTAAAGTTGGTGGATTTTTCGTCCAGATGGTTTTCAAATTTTTTATAGCCAGAGGCGTAAGTTAATTGCCACACGCGACCTCACAGTTGGAAGTACACGGTAGTTTCAGTCCCGTCCGAACGGGCCCAATGTTTGATAAGACAGAGCAATAAAACGGTGTAGCTACATGACTAGTTGAGAAAAGAGTGTGTTAATAATGTGGTCAGGGCATGGTAATATTGGGCTTGGCCCATCTCATCTGACCAATTAGGATTAAGAGAATTAATGTGGTTTTCTGTTAGTCATTAACATTCTTAAAATCCATTAGCTAGAAAAGTGAAGGTAACCTGTCAATGTGAGGTTAAATAAAGAGATATATAGAGGATGTATAAATAATCAAATTAAAAGTAAATGTTGAATTGTTTAAAAGCTATGTGGTAGGTCTGCTACAGTACATATAGTCTGCCGTCCCAACATCCACAGCTACATAACAAATATTTTTTAATCTAACATACTTTCATTGAAGGTTGTGGAATTAATATCATTTGTTTTTATTTGTCAAAATCTTCATAGCGTATTGGTTTATATTATTTAGAGAGTTTAAACAGCAAAATCTGAAATGTCAAATTTGTGTAGCAACTGGAAAAAAAAGTAATAAATATGGCCTGCTGGTATTATGCTACAGTATATATTGACATCAAACTATAAATGTCATCTTGTGAATGTGTTGTATATTACTGAATATATTTAATGGTTTTATTTTACCAAGACTCAATATTCTTCTCTTCAAATTTCTTGTTCAAACTAAATTGACATTGATTTTATTGTAGACAAGACTATACACAGCTTGAATTTTGTGTAGTGTTAATATTATTTAAGGTTTGTGAAGAATGATGAAGAAAAAAATTGTACCGTATCAACCCCTGCTTTATATATAGAATGTTTTTCATTCATTTCGGATGTGGATAATCTTTACCATTACGGTACTACTACTAGACAAGCCAGGTATTTTAACAGTTGTGTCACAATTTAAACTAGACATGAACTCGTCACTTTGACGAGTTAGTTATCCGCACGACAAACGCCATTGTACGTCATATGTTGGAATATTGCAGACAGAAAAAGATTATGGCATTATGACCTGAACTGAAGAATATGATATGTTGTTATTGCTGAATTCTGTCTATTTTGTGTCATATACTGTAGTATACAGTATACACAGTATAAATATTAAATACAGTGTAGAATAGGTGAAATTACGGGACCCGCCATTAATTCCCATTTTTAACATGGTGACAGTATCAAGATAAAACACTGAGATAGCAATTTCGGAAGGAAACAACATATTAACGTGTAGAAAAAATTAGAATACGTAAAATAAAGATGCACACTCTTTTAAATGTCATGAACTATGATGCAAAATATGAAAATACTACTTTTTTTATTCAACTGGCCATATGATGACGTCACAACATCTGATTGGCAAAATGTTTACATGAATTTGTATCTACAATCCAATAGCTTCCAGAAAACCTTTTAATCATGATTATCACTTTTTATTCTGACGAGCTATAACAGATTGAAATTTATTGTAAAGATGAAAACAAGTGACCCACGTTATTTACATTTTTAGACATGATGACGTCATAAAATTAAAAATATTAACTCATGCGAAAGATAGTTGATTGACCTAGACAGATGGAATACGGATAAGCGAGATGCGCTCTATTAAATGTGATGAGTAATAATGAAAGAGACAAAAATCCCATATTTTACATTCGTGTGGCCATATGATGACGTCACAACATCCGAGAGGTAAAGATTCTGCATGAATTCATATCTACAACATATGTGCTTACATATTAAATTAAAAAAAAATTGGGGTCACCGTTGATCCTGAGGAGCTATAAATAGATTCAAAATAGGCATAATTTTGACAATATTTTGTAACTTTTGCAACTAAAATGCACGCAAATTGTCTAAATCAATGTGTTCGTATGACGTCATTTTAATTTGAAATGATGTCAATTTTTTAAAATGACTAGGAAAAGCTTGACAAACACAATTCAAGAGAAAAACACATCATTTTCATGGTTCGTGCGCACCTTACACGTAAAATTGTTTGCGCGTACAGGAATTTTTGACATGCCCAAAATGTCATAAATTGCGTAAAAAGTTGATTAGAAATTAATTGTGCGCCCGTAACTTTTTGAAAAACATGCCATTTTTAGTTCACAAAAAATTGACCCTTGATAAGAATTAACCTTTCACCAAGTGTCAATTAAAAATAACTTTTAGTTTTTATCATATGTTCAATTATTGAAATTCATAAAATCATGTTGCGCAAATAGGAGGTGCACAACTTCACGTAAATGTCTATATGTTGACAAAGTTACGGGATGTTCTGTTTACACAGCTCACAAAAAAAGGAAGAAAGACAGGAATAATACAGAAAAAAAGATGATCCCATACAATAACAAGGAGTTATCCGCCAAGTGCGGATAACTAACTAGAAAGCCACTCCGAGAGTGCATACCTCCGCCTACTGTAAAATTCTTCTACATCAGATTTAGTCACCGGAAAGTGTGTGTCTTAATGCTGTGTATGATTTAGGCTAATTTCACTACAAGCATGTGTATGCGAGTTTGGTGTTTAAGGTTCAGTATGTAACCAGCCTTTCAAATAACAATAGCTTCAGCCGACTAACAATAGAACAGAAACGCGAGTGAATTTTAAAAGAAATCGGGTGTACTACTTGCATAAAAAAACTTGTACATTAAATCTAAAATTTCAGGTTCAGGTTCAGAACAACGTTTACAAGAAATCTAACACACTTATTTTGAACACGTTGTGGCATGAATATCAGAAATTGAATTAAAAATAAGAGGATAATTCTAACTTGGGTAGCCAAGTGCCTCCAAATGAAGCCAACCATTCTATTACTCTTACTAACAATGTGGTCAATATGCTTGGAAAATAAAAGTTTGGAATCGAAGTATATATTCTTCTGATTATTAATTTGATAATTATACGAAATGAGTTTTGATGTAACTTATATTGACTTACATTTGGAGGCATTGAGTTAAGTTTCTTACCCCAAGAATAAGACCACTGCACTAGACCATCCAAATCCTCCTGAAGTAATACTGCATCGTCGTTTAGAATACTATATAATTTAACATCATCTGCAAATAAAAGAAACTTGGAAAATTTAGGAATTGTGGTAAAATCGTTAAAATGTTACATAATAAAGGGCCTAACACTCGGCCCTGCGGAACACCTGAAAGAATAGGTAACCAATTTGACAATTGACCGTCAACAAGAACTCTCTGCTGCCTTCAACTCACGTAAGATGAGTGTAGCTGCCAATGATACCAAATCTGTTCAACTTGTGTAGAGATGGAACTCATGTGACACCCCGTCAAAAGCACATGAGAAATCTGTATAAACAACATCACATTGCTGTTTGTCGTCTATAGAAGAATACGCTGTGCTTAGTAAAGTAGCCAGATTAGTTTGGCATGATCTCCCTGGAGTTTTAGCAGTGTTTAGACTCACTCAAAAAGGGAGAAACATGCTGAGATATATAATTATAAATCATTCTCTCAAATACTTTGGAAATAGTACGAAGGAGTGATACTGGGGCCGGATTTATCAAACTTGCTTAGCAAAAAAAATCTTGTCGTAACTTTGCCTTAAATCCTTGTTTTGGCTAAGTCAGATTTATTAATATCTAAGCAAAAATATTTGCTTAATTTTTCTTAAATCTAAGACGAACAACCTTAAGATGAAAAATTTTATCTTATCTTATTTCTGCAACAGAAACATTCATTTTTTACAACGCGAGCGCTAGGCCGGAACTTTGAACATTCGGAAAGGTGCGTTTTCCGCTGTACTACGGACGCTAAAATATTGATATCGATCTTCATAAATGGCCTAAAATTGGACGAGCAAAACAAATTTTTTCGGGATAGGTACGACCCATTTGACTAACTTTTAGAAAACTTTATCGGCTGCCAAGGGTCGCCGTCATTGATAAAAATAAACAAATGTTAATTTGATTTAAGTTTAGAGCGAATGATTTTCGTATGTATTTCCGACTGTTGTGCTCTTTCTCTATTCCAAGTAATTTTATTTTATTTTATTTTATTTCATACTCATCCAACAGCGAGTAACCCGCCAATTACAGGATGGATAAACTATTTAATAATTTCACAAGACAAACATATACACAAGATGCTCTACATAAACAAAGACTTATTATTAAGTCTTTGGGAATTTTTTTCAGATTCTCTTGAGAGGATTCCATTTTCCATTCCATTTAATATCCATGACAAGATTTATCCATTTTCTGAGAAGTATAAAATAAATAAAAACAATAGTAGCCAGAATGCGCCCTCTCTAGTTGGGAGTGAAAATACGGAGATAAAATGTTATAGGGCCGCCATCGCTAAGAGAAAAAAGCTAATGCGCATGCGTAAGCAAGGATTTTTCGTCTTAAGACGTAATTTGCTGCCCTCTAGAGTTTTATTTTGCGCATGTGCAAAGCAAAATTTACCTAAGACAATTTTTCGGCTAAGACGTTTGATAAATAAGATTATGTTATTTGCTTAAAATGGATATGAAAGGATTTTAAAATTTCACAAAAAGGACTTTGTATGAATCCTTTTAATGTTAATAAACAGCACACAAAAAATTAGATTCAAATACCTAGTAGAAATTGAGAAATAAACAAATTAAATTTTGGTATAAAACGTCCGCAAAATGGCCGACCAACTAGCACGCCATCTTAATTTTTATGAACGTTCTATACGCACGTACGAGATCGTCAAATTTAGAGTTTGAAACACCCGGGGTTGTAGCCACGGCAGCAGTCGTTTTGTGATTGGTTAATGAATTTTAATACAGTCCAATCACCGCCTTGTCTCGTTCGCGGACTGTGTGGTGTAAACAAAATAAACAAACCCATCCTTCACGAGACTCGCGTGTTGCAAGCTCCCTGTTGCTGCAGTCGTAGAAAATATCGATATTTCACAAATCAATAAAAAGTTATGTCTGCAAAGATTGTATGTGAAAAGAAGAAAGTGTGTATTTGTACTTCTCACACTAAACCACTCACGCAGACTACAAATTAGGCTAGGTCTAGTAGACTATAGTTTATTCTAAATTCGCTAGTAGTAGTAGGCTAGGCCTACACATGGAGTTACTCCATGGCCTACATACAGTACAAGAGAGTAGCAGTCGCCGGTCCACCGACGAACCTCCAGGAAGTGGACAAGGCGCGGGCGTAGACGTATGTAAAAGGCGACGTAAATAAAAAAGGTAAGCTTGTGTTGAACTTGTTTTTGGCTCTGACTTTTGTTATTGACTAATATAGTGTCGTGGTACGTGAGACCATGCCCGGATTGATTTGGAAGTTTTCTCCCCGGGTATCAAGCGTGCGAGGCTTGGCTCAAATGAATGCAATATCAAGACCAACAGAAAGACAACAAGTTGTTGATTGCCGTTACCAGACCATTTATTGTGTACAACTCAACGTCACTCAGAAAATAAAGAGAACGAAGAAAGGAAAAAACCCTGAAAATATACAAACATAATTTCAATAACAGTCAGTTTATAACTTCAGTTCACTTTACCACTGTATTACCATTATACTTAAACACACTGTGTACAAACTGGTTATCATTAAGAACAATACAATCCATTAAACGTCATTACAAATGATTAATACCTGAATCAACTTGAATGATGTATTTACTAACTAAGAACGAAAGATCGTACAGCAATCAACCATTTCTCTATAAATTGAAGTAAAGATTTGAGAACATTATATGCTTTATTTAAGTTGTATGCATGCAATTTAGTATAATAAATTAACAGGCGAATGATCCGTCTATCATGTAATATAATTCTTTTTACTACTTACAATGGTAACTTCAACAACGGCTTAATAATATATATATATAACACGGTAACAAAAATCACATCTTCCTGTGTTTGCAACAAAAGCTTTTCTGACGCGCAGACAGAAAAACCAGGTAGTTAACCAAAACATCACCTATATGCAAATGCGCCAAACACAATGCTCGCAAAGCAACTAGCAGCAAGACACTTATATGCAAATACGCAGAACGCACACGAACAACAACTGATCCATGACAATAGTAATATAATAATACTAATAATTAAAGTAGAGCAGAGGAGGTGAGGCCGAGAGGATTATTATAGTTTAGTTAGTAACTGTAGTGTAATTAAATAATAACCTCTTTCTGTTTGTTACCAAGTCATAAAATATAATACTATAGGGCCTGTAGAGGTAGGATTGAATAAAAATAATAGTACATTTCCATTCATTTATTGGTCTTATCTTTGCAGATTTATGGAATCAACAGTACATGAGATGGCTTTGAAGAACTGTAATAGTACTAGTAATAAAATTGTAAACATCAAATTATATGGCAGAAATAGTGTGTGGAATGAATTTTATTGAACAAATGTAATATCATAATGAGTTTGGAACAAGCAGGATTTTTCAAACGGGACATAAATTACTTTTGAGACCTGAGTGATACATTTTAATTCTATCAACACCAGCCAGCTCCATCATATTCAAGAGATGGATTCTTTCATAAATGTCCATTGTACATAGTATTTGGCTAAATAAATAAAAAAAGAAGTACAGTAGTGGTTTATTTGTTTACACTTACACTTAATGTTTGATGGAAATAGTTTAGGCTAGTGCCTATTAGATTCCATTTCTAGCCGAAAATAGTTGTCAAGTCTAGACTTAAAGATGTTCACTGAAGAGGCTTGTATTACATATTCAGGCAGAGAATTCCAGTGATGTATGACTCTGATGGTAAAAAAGTTGACCCTGCACATAAGATTTCCTCTAAGTTTTGGACGATATAGTTTTAAGCTGTGTCCCCTGGTTCTGATGTTGTGAATATACCCAGACCCATTTAGATGGTTAAAAACAAACACTATATGATGCACTGCTACTAGTGTACTGTCTGGTAGTACATTACCATAGTTACAGTATGACTGTAACCCTAGCACTCGCGTCTAAAGAATTCTATTATGCATATTTTACTATTCTTCATAAATATTTAGTTCTGTAATTTTAATTGTCTGCGCTCATTCTATACTTGGTGTCTTAGTATACTGCATAAATGTATCGTGCAAGCATGATCCAAGTAGCATCTATTATAAAGTACGCTGGGTATCTTTCTATTCACCTGAAAAAAGGAAAATGAATAAGCACATGTTTATCTGCCCTCAAAACAAAATAATAATTTAGTATAATGTATTATGTAGGTTTGATCAACAGTTTAAAATAGCAATGCTCAGTATCTGTTACCTTAATATTATAATTTGACTCTAACATTTGCGCTTTCATTCCAATCAATAAATACATTTGCTTATCCCGTCCATCAATTATCATAGTTGCACTCCAATTATAGACCTGTAGGTAGGTAAAAATACAAATGAATTGTTTATTTACTGTATACTGTACTGTATATGATACAAGCTGAAATACCCCTAACTAGGCCTGGCCTGTTATAACCTTTATTACTACATTAGAGAAAATCCAACTCTATTCATTTTATCTAATAATCAGTATTCAGTTTAGTATTCAGTGTTGCCTAGCCTACTAGCTAGTAGGGCGGCATGTAATAACAAAAAACTATTTTAATAATGCGTTAGTCAGGACACTACAGCACACAACAATATTAATAAATGTACTTATAAATAATGTGTATATACATAATACAGTAACACAATTGTGCCTACCATTAACACCCTCAACGATACATCAAGGAGCATACGCTCTCAGCTCACCTCTGGCCGGGCGACTAAACACCGTATCCAGCAGTCATCACTACTAAAAAGGCCTAGGCCTAGCCTAGGCCTAACTAGCTCCAGGCCATGGCATTGTCGAACCCCATTTACTCGTCCAACCGTTTCTTCAAAACGATGTTAACACCCGTGTTAACAAGACGATGTGGACGAATTTCCATCAATTTCAGTTAATTACAACGAAATAATAATAAAATGAATGTTTCAATAATACGTGTATAATAAATAGCGAAATAAACATCGCTCGCGAGGAGGGTCGAGAGAGAGGCCAAGGTGGTCGACTCTGTGATTCTCACGCATGCGCAAAATAACTCCGTGTACCCAGCAAGATAGGCATTTGGCTATGAATTTCGTAAAAGATGGCCTTGAAAAACGAAATTAAAATCCGTTTAAAAAAAAACATGGTTGATAATATGAATTAATTTTATTCGATTAGGCTAACATACTTATCCAAGAATAAAAATATCAAAGCAATAAGTAATTACTACCATGCTTTTGCATCAATCAATGATTTACTGCTAAATTCCTATCTCTGTAATACAAAAATAACTTTTAGTGACGTCACAAATAGTTTTTCACAGGTTTCTCAGGGGCGTTTTGAGGGCGTTGTCGTCCTCCAAAACATTAAGTATGACTATGGCAAAGCTTAAAACTGATTGATCTACACGTTGAGCCAATAAAATGATATTGCTAGGAACCCTTTCATATCCATTTTAAGCGCTTCTTAAATATTTCAGCTTAAGAAAAAATAAAGAGGCAGATATTTTGGCCATTTTCCATACATCTGGAAAAGAAAACGATCAAAAATCATCTTACATGGAAGTAAATGGCCGCATCACATCAACTAACCAGATATGTCAGTTAAAAAGCATGTACCCTACTCAGTTTTTAACAGGTATATGACAGCCGTGGAGTGCCTGCCCTGTTGAAATTATTTTGCTGTGGCTTAATAGTTGCTTTCTAGCCTATAGCTTAAAAATTCTTTATAAGCCATAAATTATAAAATTAATTTTTTTCAGATTCTCTTGAGAGGATTCCATTTACTAATATCCATGACAAGATTTATCCATTTTCTGAGAAGTCCCGAAGTGTTTATATTCCTAACACAAAGCTGACTATCAAGGTTGTGGACACAATGAGAATTACATCATCACAGTTTACTCTCAACCCTAATTTGTAAGTATTCAATATGTTTTTTAAACAATTGTAGAAAATTTAGCAATCTGGTACATTAACAAATTGGTCTGAGGTCCTCCTATTATTATTTAATCTATTATACATAGTGTAAAAAGAGATACCTATATAGTCTATTTATTTATCTATTATAAAATTAATATATTTTATTGAATAGTTTTTAAATATGTTTTAATGACAATACATATGAGTTTCCTGTACAATCCCACAAAATGAATTTTCTTCTGTACATGCAGAAGTTGTTGATAGCCGAGTGGTTAGGACACTTGACTGTCATACAGATAGACCCGGGTTCAATTCCCGACAACTCCCAGTCCACTCAGCTGTAAATGAGTACCTGGTTGAAAATACTAGGGAGAAAAAAGGCGGCGTGGAAAGGAACTGGCCACCCTACCACATAATGCCGAGGCTTAGTACAATGAGCTCCTAACAGCTCATTCCCCTACGTTCAGAGAACACGGGACTCACCTTTACATGCACCTATCACTCTATAACTTGATAAGAGCGAGCTGTCTGTCACTGGCCGTATGAATGCATTATTACAAAGGTCTTCTAAACTCGGAAAACATGCGACCCTAAAGGTCAAATCTGCTAAAAAACTAAACAACCGACAGATTAAAATGAATTCTATCGACATGGTTGCATTTAATGCAACTTTGATCCGTAATAACTCAATTGAGGATGCAGTTAATGTGCTCAACGTAACAAATTTATCGTGCGCGAGCAAATCCAAGAACGCAGAAAACCAATTGCTAGACGATAATCGCTGGAATACTCTGATTCAAAGTAATGATAACAAATTCATTTGGGATGCAATCAATTGGAATGGTTCAGTGAACGGAAACGTTAATATTGAACGAACAGATAAGGATTTTTGCGATCACTTTACAAAATTACTAAATATGCATATGGGCGATACCAATGTCATAAGAAATTACGGAGGTCCATACATTCCAATACTAGATGACCCAATCCAGATACGTGAAGTTGAAGAAGCCATTACAAAAGTCAAAGGCTATTTGCTTCAGGCGGTCCCTCGGGAATACCAGCAGGAATGCTAAAACAGCCATCACCACTCTGGATCGACTTATTTAATACGATATTATTTTTACTTGCTCAGTTTCCAACTCAATGGTGTTATGCTCGTTTGATTATTTTAAAGTCTGGAAATAGAATTGAATGCTCAAATTGACGTGGTATTACAAATATGGATGCAAAAGTATATTACAGCATTCTCAATCAACGGTTAATGCGGTGGTTTACGTCCGATAGAGCACAAGCAGGCGCTCAACCACCTTGCTTGGAACATATTGTAATTTTACGTCTGCTTACAAACTATGCAATTCATAAAAAACTGAAGTTATTTATTATTTTCGTGGACTTCTCAAAAGCTTATAATAACGTTCCTAGAAATAAATTGATCGATTGTTTAAGTTTGTTGGGATTTGGATACAAGATGCTATGGGCTATTGCTTCTATGTATAATATTAATAAGTTAGTATAGGATCATCAATAATTCCGTGTACACGTGGTCGCCGTCAGGGAGCTCCTACATCATGCTTTTTATTCACAGCCTTTGTAAACCCCCTTATCCGTGGGTTTGTTGAAAAATGTGCACCGGATGGTTTTCTTAAATCACTACACTGTTTAATGTTAATGGATGATACAGTTATATTAGCTACCTCTCGAGATAAATGTCTGACCAAACTAGATCATTTAATACAATTCTGGTCTGATTATTAATGCAAAGAAAACCAAGTTGATGGTTATTAATGGTGATAATTATGATAGAGGCACTATAAATATGTTGTAAAGATGGTAAAGTAATTGAACATTGTGATAAATATGTATACCTGGGTGCAACATTTACATCTGATGGTCGGTTAGAATCCGCTATTTAAATTTTGTAGCCTTTGTTCGTACAAATTGTAACTACCCATTTAATATTAAAAGAAAAGTCTTCCTTGCTGCTTTAATGTCCAGTATATTATATAGTTGTAAATCATGGATGTCAAATTCATTTAAATCTATTCAGGTATTATATATGTCAGCGATAAAAGCGTTCTTAGGAGTTAGATCATCCACAGTTAATGATATTTGTTTGATCAAACTAGGTTATCCGTCAATTGACAGCATGGTAAAAAAGCAGGTTCAATATAAGTTTTTTAATAAAATATTAAATGAAGAAAGGGAGAATATGAATGACGACCCGTTTATGTTGGCATTGTCAATATGTCGTCTTGCTCAAAGTCCATTTTATCGTTATGTTTGTAGTATTTTAGAGATTCCTGATCATCGTAATAATGATATCTAGAATTCGTAACCCTGTGTTAGAATCCACGCATACTAAACTTAGTATATATTGTCGCACTTTAAATCCTTCTCTTGATATTCATCCGATGTATTTTGATCATAATGTACCGGAGCATGAAAGGCTAGCTTTCTCACGTTTACGACTTATATCTCATAACCTTAGAATAGAAACTGGGCGGTGGTCTCGCACGCCACCCGATGAACGTCTTTGTAAATGCGGCAAAGTGCAGACCGAATTTCACACATTATGTGAATGCCCATTTACTGCACACATACGCCAAACTTATAATATACATTGTCATACTGTAGCCTTGTGTTTTTATTCTCTATTGAACCTTTATTACTGTCAAAATTTGTTTTTGAAGTTCTTAAAGTTAGTGAAAATAATATTTAAGTTTGTTATTGCTATTTTCATGCTTATAGCCTACTATTTGTATGCCATGTTGGACACTGTCATCCCCAGTTGTCAATAAAAGATAATAGGTAAACTACACATGTCTTTTTTACATTATTTGTTGGAATTGATTATTTCCATAAATACATTTGTCACAAGTGATCTTTACTAATTTGTATTGTTTAGCGTTGATTGCCTACTCAACAATAACATATTTTGATATAGCGACCGTGCACCGTAGGTCCAGTGTATGCATATTTCTCGTGTGCACTGTGCAATCTAGTACATCTTTCGAGACGAGCAAGGAGTTTTCCTGGTGTACTAGTTCACACACACTGTCGTGGACAGACGTAATGGCGCCTTAGTTGGCCGCCGATGACACGATGTGACCCTTAGGGGAGAAGAATGTTGTTGAAAAGGTGTAACATAAGTCCACAGCGCACTGACCTTTATAAAATAGCACTATATAAATGTTGCATTGGGATAACACAACAAAAATAAACTGATTATTACTACTGTATCAGTCGAATAAAACTCACCCAAAGTCCTTTCCATGCTCTGAATTGATTTGGTACCAGCATGACAATACAAATCATAACTAGATTTAATTCGTCACTATGACAAGTTATAGATATTTAAATAAAGATAATTGATTTTATTATACTTAATCATCCCATGCGAATTAGCATTATAACCACATCATTTGATACCATGGAACCCCATGGATTGATTTTGATTATTTGTAATACAGTATGAAAGATAGGATAGGTAACGCAAATACAATAGCACATGAGCCATATTATACCCTTGAATTGAATAAAACAGTCCGATCAAAGATCCCTCCATGTACAGTATGTGTCATAAACCACCATTGAATAAAGATATAAGCTACTTTGGTGCAGATAAATTATTACATACTGCAATGAATCATAATTTTTGATTATGATGACAATTTTAAAACAATTTTTAAATGATGCACTGTCAAACTATATACTTTCAACTTTAATACATGAACAGTTTAAAGTAGAAGGTAAATGTTAAGTTGGTTATATTGGTCCAACAAAATTTCATAGTTTGTTTGATTGTCAAAATTTTAAAAATGTTAATATGTAATTAATGATTATGTAATCAACATTTTTTCACTTAATTTTATAATAAATCA
The DNA here is from genome assembly GCF_964355755.1 of Antedon mediterranea. Classification (NCBI taxonomy): domain Eukaryota; kingdom Metazoa; phylum Echinodermata; class Crinoidea; order Comatulida; family Antedonidae; genus Antedon; species Antedon mediterranea. The sequence goes on from NC_092671.1 coordinate 24,294,403, forward strand.
TACATGATACATAAACTTTAAGAAAAAGAAATAAAAAATTGGTTTCACCGAGCATTCTGACATTGACAATCTACAGTATATTAATTTTTAAATTTAGCATATATTTTCACCATTTTGTTAACTTACATGTGCATAGCCGGTCACTTTTTACGTGCTCATATAACACGGTTTTAAGTTGAAAAGTGAATAAACTATGATGCTCATTGCTAATTTTTATATATAATTTGCAGAGTAATTTTATCAGGGAAGTGTGCGCTTTTATTATACTTAATCATCCCATGCGAATTAGCATTATAACCACATCATTTGATACCAAAATAGAATTAAATTTATAATAAGCCAAAATATATTTACACTCTGTACACCGACTCATTTTTGTCAATTTTTAATAAATTTTCACATTTTATAAATTAGCTTTATAATTAAAGGCTTTCAATATAAGCAAATGGATAGCATATGATTGGATAGATACAGTAGTTCATAAAACTAAAAAAATAGTGATTTATTATATAAAAACCAAAATAAATTTACACTACTTTACACTTATATATATACAGTACTCATTTTTGTAGAAAATAAATAAGATATGCACATTTTAAACAAGAAATATTTCTTATAAAAAACGCTGCTCGCTTATTGACGTAACAGTTTTAAAGATATATTGTCCCTCTGAAAAATATTTTTTATTTCAAATTTGTGTTTGAATGTGTAATTTTATTGTCACATAATAGTTATTTTACCTGAAAAAAATGTAATTTAAAGCAAAAAATACTTAAATTGTCTAGTTTTTGAGTTATAATTAAACGTTTCTTTTCTTTTTTTGTGAACAAATATTATTTGTTTGTTACAGAATCTGTGTTTCATATCAGTCACTTTAGTTTATTTTATTGCTAAGGTCAAGTCTGGGGGTCACTTCATCACACCTAGATACTTCATTCAAGTGTGAAGTATCATCTGACAGGGAATTATATAATATCATGGGACTCATAAATACCACAAATGCTTTGGGATTTGTCTTTCCCAGACGTTTTTTGGTGGTACGTATGCATTTCAGCAAAACTTAGATATATAACTGCTGCTTTACTTTCGGTTTCTTAATGAGTCATCCTCCTGGGACGTAGGGGGTAAAGCAGCAGCGTATAAAAATAGATTTCAGTACTACAAGTTGGGTAGCAATGAATATAATATTTTATGGGCTTTTATTTTATACCAAATGGATCTTCCAAGCACAAAATAAATTTGCACTATTTAATATACTCATTTTTGTCAAAAATTAATAAAATATGCCAATTTTAAAAAAAAATCGAAATCATAATTACAGATTTTCAATGCAAGTTGGGTAGCCCATTTTATGGCTTTCATTTGATACCAAATAAATTATTTACTACAACTCTTACAACTGTAGTGTTAAGGACATGGAAGAACAGCTCAATCGCCTGAACAAAGAAAGTAAAAAGGTTGGCCTACAAATGCACAAAGGAAAGACTAAATTTATGACCAACTTCTCGACTCAAGAGACAATAACAATAGACAATCACCAGATTGAGAAAGTTGACAAATATAAATACCTGGGGCAGACCTTGAAAATGCTCAACACTACAGAGGAGGAGATATTAACACGTGTAAAAGCAGGTTGGAGAAGCTTCGGGATGCACAAGCATATCCTGACCGACCAAGACATTCCCATGTCACTAAGATTAAGAAGCAGGGTGTACAATCAACGAAAGAGATGGACAAAAATTGATAACAACACAAAGAGTGTGATAATAGTGAGATACAGAAAAGTACAAAAGTCGAAGACATCATGGTAAAGATCAAAGAATTGAAATGGAGACGGGCAGGACACATAGCCAGAAGAGACGACAACAGATGGACGAAGAGATTGAATGAATGGTAGCCGAGGACAGGGAGAAGAAGAAGAGGACGGCAAAAAAGAAGATGGCGTGACGACATAACAACGTACATTTGAAACAGCAACATGGGAAAGATCGGCAAGGAACAGAACTAAATGGAAACAGCTGGAGGAGGCCTTCACACAGCAGTGGGTGAAATAGGCTATGAGATGAGATGAGATGAAATTATTTAATATTACATTTTAAACCTTTGACCCTGATTTTGTGAATTTTTGCCTTGGATAGCAAATTTGGCACACATCCCATGTTGTTCGTTGGGGTCAAATTATCCTATAACAATTGAGATATTCTCTCCTAAATTAAATGCATACAAATCTGACCCAGGTCCTAGACTATTAGCTCTTTAATATTCGTAAAGTTAGAAGTAAAAAAGTAAAGTCTAAAGTTCCATATCCAGTATTGCTTTCATTTTTGAGTGAAGGGATAGTGTATCAAAATCCAAAAGCCGTAAATACAGGTACTTCCGAATTTTATTCTTGATACAATTGGCAAATACTAGACATTACTTTTACCGTACCAACGGTTAAAAATCTACTGATGAAATCAGAAATTTTATTTTAAAACTCTTCATGATATCTTCCTAAAAGAGAATGGAGCAATATTGTATTGGTGTGATGTTACTAAATCTATGTTTCGCGGGACATATGAAATAGATACAGTAGGTAAAGGGTAGGTGTCCAAGGAGGAGATCCATACAAAAGCTTTTGCATTGTGTCTATATTTCAGAATTAAGCATAATTTATATATAGATTGTATGGATGAAACACTGTAATTTGCCCTAATAAATAATTTGCATAAAACAAATTACCTTTGTACCTCATGTTGCTTTAAATCCCCCCAAAAGTATCCAAGCAGTATAGTAGAGAGGCCAAATACACAAAAGTCCTCTATAAAAAGTTTGGGGGGCATTTTTTGTTAATAGCAGGCAACCATGTTGAATGTATCCTTTGTGGGGTGACAAAAACGATAGGGGTGGATGCCATCTTCAGTTTTGGGTTTTAAGGTCAGTTTATGTGGTCAAGAGGTCAAACAAGGTCAAAATATAGGATTTTTTTTTATTCACGGAAAATCATCTACATTATCAGATCTATCCAAAAAGGTATATCTGAAGATCAACTGATGCTTCATATTGTAGTAATTATGAGATAAACATTTAATTTTACACATAAAAACATAGGAAATTAAATATAAAAGTGTCATTTTCTCAAAATGTTGTTTTCACATATTTCTGTAAAGTACACACAGTTTTTTAATAGGCTTTTTCCAGTCATTGTAAATTTGTCTTTTTCATGTTGTCCACCAGTCATCGTTTTGATTTTTGTCGGAAAAAATAGGTCAAGTGTTATATGTATGAAACGCCATATGTGCCAAAAGATTGGTCTTTTACTATAATATTAATATTACCTATAATAATTAATGTAATACAGTAATATTTAGAAATTTGTTTTTAGAAAAATTATTAATATTACCTATAATAATGTAATAATACTTAGAATTTGTTTTTAGAAAAATTTCGAAAACAGAGACCCCCTATATGAACAAGTTTTTATTGAAGTTTGTTGTTTCAAGAAATCTCGAAAGAGAAACCTGGGTATCGAGTCTTTGCTTTCAAAAACCCTAACTATTGGACTTTATCAAGGTTGGAAGGAGTGGTAATTGGGGACTTCTTCTTGAGGCCTTCGCATCTATGCTATCATGGCTGACGGTGATAACAAATATAAAACTCCTTAAGTAATTAAGAAGTCCTTTATACACATGGATAAAGACGGTTTTAACGTTATTTACAAACATTACGTTACGTACTGTGTCCAGGTATGAAATCCATTTCTCCAAAAAGACATAAACGCACTTGAAGAGGACAACGTCATGCGACAAATCAAATTCCAGCTATCCATTCTTATTCATATGAAGATTGTTTAAAGTTTCTTGGCCTAACAACCCTGTATGACAGACGAATTCATGGTGACTTGATTGAAAATTTTCAAAAGATTTCGAGGGTGTAGCCAAGGAAGACTTCCTTCAAATGAGATGCAATCTAAGCAGAAATACACGAGGACATCAGCTTAGACTTTTTAAACCTAAACTTCACAAAGGACTGATAGGAGATCCACTTTTTCACAATTAGTAATTATATATTTTAATAGTTTGCCAACCAAAGTCGTCATTTCTGAAACTACCAACACATTTAAAAACCGATTGGATTCGTTGTAGAAATGAGGTTAAAAGGGTAAACAAATTTACCTATCTAAACTATCAGAACCAATATTCTAAACACTGAGTGGATGATTGATCAATTCAAAATAGAATCATTGGTATAACATGAAACGCTGTTAAATTCATTGATAGGTTCTGCATGACATAGTCAGACTGATCACGAATCACACATAATACACAATATTCTTTCGAACTGACAGATGGTAAGGAAGATCTTATATTTAAAGTAACAACTTATTGGAAGAAAAAAAACAGTAGAACTTAGAACTTCATGAGCCACTGAGAAAGCATCGCTCTAAACCTTTGCGGATTTCTATAAGGCAACAGTTTCGATAAAGTATATAAAAACTGACAGAAAATCTGCTGATCAACCATTGGAGTATGATCATAGCCCAATTTTAATATCTTTAACCAAATATGACTTCACATATCTTGATGGATGGCGTTGAAATACCGACAGATGTTCCAGAAGAAAACTTACAGTAAAAACATGATGGTCATGCACTATAGGATGCAGTAAACATGGCTGTAAACATTTGGTGACTATGCAAGTATTTATTCAAGTTACCTAGATATTTCATCATTTTGTTGTATTTGATCATTACATTGGAAAGGGGTGGATAAAAGCAGTGACACGATTGAAAGGATAGTCCCAATGTACTAATCTGTACTTCCGTATGTGTTTTGGGCCACACTCATCGGTTTGGAGGAGAACAAATATCACAAAGTTTTTAGACATTCTTTATGTCAATAACAAAGAGCTTGCAATTATACATGAAAGTTGATGTTAATTAATGATATGCACTTTGTAACAGTAGCCTTCAAAAGTATGGACGATGTCTGGTATAGTGAACAATAAAGTGGTTGAAAACCTATTAAGAATAATCTAACCAGCTTCCATGCTATTACAGGTTGCAGCACGTCATTATTTGCTGGTTATGGGAAGAGGTCATACTAGAAATCATTTGTAACGCATCCACTCCTTGTAAATGGAATTGATTAAGATTAAGACTTTCCACGTACAGTGTACACTAAAGTTTAATATTGCCAAATATATGGTACTCTTGAGCAGAACTGTATAATAACAGACTACTCTTTGGTGCTACCTCCATCTAGACTCAGTGACCATATACCATTAACACTAGTGATATATATTTCCCTTAAATATTAAGTATTTCACTTCACTCAATAAATATTTAAGTACCTGTATTTCTACTTCGGGAAACACTTAAAATTAAAAAAACTCGCCTATGGTGAATACAGACATCATAGAACCTAAACATACGAGCCAACTATCAGGCAGAGCTATCAGTAGGCCTATGTGGCCTAAATGAATCGGGTCGTTTGGAAGCCCCTAACCCAGTAGTCAGTTTGGAACTTGTTACATGTGTATGTAAACTAAAGAGCCAGATGAAGTTGTTACAGAAAGCATGCATATGTGGTTGTGATTCAATCGTTTGCCGTTACCCAGATGGCTAGTAGGCATTATATATCAGTGCTTGAAGGAATACCCACCTCAGAGCGTTACCTCCTTCCATCCCAGAAAAATTTCGAATATTGGCATGTGCCCATGCCGCCCATTACTCCCAACCCACAAACCCTCTGTGACCGTTTTTAAATGAAATTTAAGACATTCCAGTAGGCCTCCAATTTCGGTTATTTTGATACTCTAGGACTCATCCTCTCCATTCCTTGAACACCTTCCAGGAGTGACTCAAAAAGTTTAAAATCTTCCCAGTACAATTCTGGTCTTTTTGACACCACACTATAACCATCAGCTCCAGGCTATCATGAAAATTATATTTATTTCAATTATTAATACCGATAATTAACAGGTATGTGCTCTATTTGACCTTATGACCTTGAAAATGACCTTTAAACTTGTAAGTTGAAAAATTGATGAACTTCAGCATCTACAGCAATATGTCAATAATGATCCAATAATGGTTACATTTCTTTTAATTAGCTTATATGTTGTTGAAAACAGCTTAAACCTCTATTTTACCATATTTGACCTTATAACCTTGAAAATGACCTTTGACCTGAAATTTGAGAGCGGCATCCACCCCTATCTTTTTTGTCATCCCATAAGGGATATATTCCACATGGTTGCCTGCTATTAACAGAAAATTCCCCCCATGATGAAAAAGCTCACATTGGCCGCCCTACTAGTATGTTCTAGTAAAACAGCATGATAAACCAATTGCTCTGTAGCCACCAAAATATTGAGATGACAAACTAGGTGATCCTGGCTGGATATTGTGAATGGGATTAAACAGCCAACCTGGGGCACATAGAGAACACTAATAATACAGAACAAATTGCCTTAACTTGAAAGACAAAAAAGCAGTTGTTCTTTGTTGGCACCCAATTTTGCTTAGTATTTCCATATATCCTATATGGTATATAATCCTACTTTGGTTCTAATCTCCCCTCCTACGTTATGTCTGATTTTAATAACAAACAGCCATCCCCAGGTATTAGTCCCAGATTGACTTTTGGTTTGGATGTAGGCCTTTCTCTAGCCAGTACAGATGCTTACCAATTTTTCTTTTTTTTTTTTAACCAGGGTTTCCCCGTGTGTAGTCCCACCCCCACAAAGTCAGCCGATTTCGTGTTCTAGGAGAGTGGGGGATTATATCAGAGGATATAAGGATTAATAAATTCAAATTAAGCAAATTTAAGGCAAAGTTAAGACGATTTTTTTTCCTAAGCAAGTTTGATAAATCCGGCCCAGGCTTTACATTTTTTTAAAAACTTTTTATATGATGATTTTATGTTTATGTTTTGAGTATATATTCCAATAGGCACATTGTGCTTGTGGTTGTAGAATTGTTTGTCTTATTACTTCCTCTTTTTCATTTAGGTACTATGTTGAGGTGAGACATGGAGAGTTTACTTGGAATGTTAAGCACAAGTTTAATCACTTTCGGAGGTTACATGAGGAAATTCTATTATATAAAGCTCAACTGAATGTTCCTATCCCAACTCAAAGGTAAAAATCATGTGGTGGACTTTTTCATCGATCAATTCTCCCGATTTAGAAATTCTTAACTTTTAGTACCAAATGATAGAGACCTCAACCAGAGACTCAAGAGTGTCTGTTTTCGAGAAATCTCAAAATCAGAGACTCCCAATAAAACATTACCTTATTAAAACTAACAGTTACCCATGTTCTGCCAAGCCGTTTCTGCCTTGTGATTATACTAATTCGCATTGGATCAGTAAAAATAATAAAAGAGCACTCTTTCCTAATAAAAATTATACAAATTGAAAAAAGCAAATTGTATCAAGAATGAAATTCTGAACTATTTACGGCCATTGATTTTGTTATACACAAAGTATTCATTCACTTTGAAATATCTGTAAGTAAGCTAAAAAATAAAAGCTATACTGGATGTGTTAAATTTTGGAATTGTTCTGTGTGAATTTAATCTAAGGTGTGTGCATCAGAAACCCGTTATTTCAAACGGGTTGAATGGGTTTCAGAAATAGTGATGTGTGTGAAATGGGTCACATTTACCTATAGATAAAATAAAAAAGTAGACATAAATCGACCTAAATCATACAAATAATCTCATATTTCTCACACATTGTTAATTGTTATGTGGTAATATATAATGTACATGGTAAGTTGTTTTCATGTTCAACAAATTATCAAACCATTTGGATTTGTTATGTTTGTGTTTTTATTCATTGACATTTTTTTTCATTTTTTTAGATAATTAAAAAAAAATTTGTTTTTTTAATGTTTAGTCACATAGAACGAAGGAAATCTTACAAGCATAACAGAAGCACAAAAGATTTGGCGCACTTTCCACGGACACTAGATGGGATGATTACATCATCTGAAATGCCAAAACGAATGGTACAGTAAGGTTGCATTATTTTAGAGTATCACTGCCTTTCCCTATATAGTAGATTACAAGTACGTCTAATTTATACCTCTAATATATTGCAACAATAACTAAAAATTGCAATTTACAAGTGAGTGCAGCGAGCAGATCTGTAAAAAAAAAGGTATGTTGAGAGGAAAAGTCATACATTTTTATGGCAAACAGTGATCTTTCACGATGAGATCCAGAGAAGTAACTATCTTAATTTAGAATTCAGAAACAAAAGTAATGTTCTGCAACTGTATTACCAAGTGATAACAATAAACAATTACCCAATGGAATATTTGTAATGCATATTTCACTAAAGCAATATGGTTTATTGAATTATTATTACAATATTATACATACATGTATATAATATGTATTATGTATTTTTTTTATTCTTCATCGGAATGCAGCAAGCACTTGAAGGGTACTTACAAGGAATTGCTAAAAACCCTCTTTACAGAAATCATCCGAAAGCGGTAAGTTATTTATATTAAAATTTTATGTTATTTTTTCACTTGTTTCATTTGAAAAGAATGTCTTGTATCCACCAACAGCCAAATACCATAGTAATACCAGTAATATAAAAAAAAACCTTTCGAACAGTAATTATATTAGTGTGGTGAAAAACTGTTTGTTTGAAATGAAATGAATATTAATTGGTGTAATATACCGTATATTTCGGTGTATAAGTCGCACCTGTGTATAAGACGCACCCCCTAACTGAGAGTAAAATATCGGTATTTTTTATATCGTCGGTGTATAAGACGCACCTTATATTTCATCAAAACAATATTTTTTTAAATTGTAATCAATATTATTGTAATAATATATTTTGTTATATCTGCAACGGCGTCCTTTATTTAGGTTTTTTCTTACCTAGGCTCGGCCGCGCCCAGCCTCAACAGCCGCAACATCGAGTGCATGACCGTGTGTGTAACATTACGTGTGGGCTAGCCTCGCTCGATCATTTCGAGAGGGCACACGTTTTCACGGACAATCGTATTCGATTAGTATCTATGTATGTATCCGAGAATTGAAGTGTGTACGCTAGGTCCATGCTATAATCACCTGGAGAATATACTAGTCGAATACCGTACACCATGTGGCCGCCAAGAGGGCTTGCGTTGCGGGTACGGCGATCGTGCATATAACTACTGTATAAATAAATACTATTCCAATCGTACGTAAACGTTTACAAATGAAATTTTATCGCCATAATGAACAAATCTTTTCATCATATTTAGTATAACATCATGCTAAAATGCCTTGAAAACTAGGCAGAAGCAGGTTGCCGTTACGTTAGTTAGTTACTGTAGCTAGGCCTAGCCTATCAGTCAGGCCTAGCAAACGAGGTGACGATAGCCTAGGCCTATATGTACAATCTGTGTGGTGAGGCATTTATGTTCGGTGTATAAGACGCACCCTTAATTTAGAGGTCAAATTTGCGTGTCAAAAGTGCGACTTATACACCGAAATATACGGTACCAAAATAAACAAACAGTATTCAAACAATCCAGTGAAGTGCTTTGTATTCTCACATTCATAACAAACGTTCCAGTCAAGTGTATTTTTGCATTCATGCGAGTGGAGTTGTGGCTTGGTGGCTATGATGCTTGGCTACCACTCCAAGGGTCCTGGGTTCAAGTCCCGTCACATGTCAGGACAAAATTACAATTGCACTCCCAAAGACTTGTAATAAGACTTTGTTTATATAGAGCATCTTGTGTAATGTTAGTCTTCATGTGAACCTCTGAGGGTCCCTAATGATCAGCAATTGCTGGATGGATCACCCTCATTAAATATCGTAAAAAAAAAAAAAATAGATATCACAAACGTTATTCTGTGTGCAGTAGGCTAGCATGTATCGAATCTATAACCAACGTTATAATATTGTGCTTGTGTCGTTGTATGCCCCGTTATTATAACGAACTGACCATCTGCAGACCATGCAAATAAAGCAACTCGCAGACCAAGTAGGCTATTTACATAAATAAACACTACAATTGGGATGATTTTTAAAAGCATGTAAAAATTATAGAGGACACTATAATACTGTATATTAAAAATTACCTAAAACTAATTAAGGTGCTAACTATTAAAAATAGAAATATATTGACATCTATAATAGTAAACATGAGTATTTTACTGTTGGCGTAGCAAAGGCGAAGAAATGTCAGGTACATTGTATTTTAGCTTGATGTGACACAAAATTGGCATTATCAGGATATTTGTTTTTGTTTACCCAAAATATCAGGAGAAATTGTAATAGGAGAGTGGGAGATGACACAAAATATCCCAAGACTCTCTGTTATCTCTGTATTCTTCTTGTAAAATATGTACTTGAATGTTTAATAGTAATATTAGACCTGACTGAGAAAATAAATGAAAGACAGGATGACACTTGAAAGTGTTTCCTTTTTAACATGCAATGTATTTGTTATAATATTATTAACCATACATCATGATTTGATTAATGAAGTAGTGATGATGTCACAGTACACTCTTTTTGTAAATGTAGTCCATCTTGTTAAACCAATGTCAATGATAATACATGCTCTATGTCTATAAAATTCCTTTAGGTTAAGGGATTAGTAGGACCTATTTTATTTTATCTTGTCACATGTTTATAGTCCAGTAAAAAATCACCCTCACCATGGTATAAGAACGTACCCTAATAAAATTTCATCCGTAGGTTCTATGTATAAAGGTAATAACATTTCTTGATGTTGCGTCTTGCAAAACTTGGGATTTTACGAGAAAATTAGACTTTTATACCCAATTTATAACCGCCTCATGTCGTATTATTGTGTACAGCGAATGCGACGAAGCGTGACTGAAATTACGAGACGCCGTTAGCGCCCGTTGAAAAATGCATTAACAAAGCTAAAAACCTACAAAATTAATAGTTTATACAACAATTTAAATATAGTTTACAATAAATTGTATAATAAAATACATAACTTATAAAGAAAACCCAAGTATAAACTAAAATATTTACAGATTTAACTGTTTTATTCTTTTACATTTAATTAATTAATTAATTAATCTTCATCTTCACTTTTGAGGAAAATAGCCTCTTTTAGGTTTAAAACGTCATTTATAAGCATTTGAATAAGCCAACAAATTAAACTACTGTTTTCTCCCAAGCTTTTTAAATATTATTTAAATGCATTAAAATGCGTCGAACTCGGCGGATAACAATATTTGAAATAAAAATGCATATAAAACTTTTGTTCCGGACTTTACTTTTTTTGTCCCAAGTTAGAACTTTCAGGCCGTGGAGGTGAACTGATTGTTTATGACATGCTTTTTTGTATAAAGTGTCCAATAATAATTATCATTGTAGGACTACTCTCCACCAAAAAACTTTATATTAGAAAGTATTTAATACGTCACGTCTTTAAAAAAGGAGAATTGGGTAATACAGTATGTAGTTTCTCGCGAATCTTACATCACACTCCAACATTCTCACTCTCTTTTATTTAGTGGAAAAACACTTTAACTTTAGAATGCTTTGAATTCTGGAAGACGACTTCGAACTTAAGGAATCGTCATGAATGACGTTTATTGGCTCAAACTTCACACATCGGTACGATGTGAAGGCCAGACGGATTCAGAGAGGATCAAACCGGCTCCTCCTCCCCATTGGCAGTGGGGCAGCGGTGGGTGGCGGCGGGTGAAAGGGGAAAATGAAAAATGTTGATTCAGACGAATGCCAACCAGCCCCTTTGATACGCTCTTAATAATTGTTGGAAAGTGAACGTAGGTCTACTTGAGGTAGTATCTTTCGTATAGGCCTACGTGAAATGGATTATCTTTAAATAATTGGTTCTTACTCTAATTAAGATTATAATCGCGAATGATAGTTCAAAATATGCTATGCATTGTGATATCCACGCAAGTAGGCCTATGCTGTGAAAAAAAAGAATTTCCAAAATAAAAAACCAGCAGAACTAGTAGATCATTACGCTTCAGCAGATATACAAATATACACTTAATCCATAATGATGGTATATTGGAGGTTGTAATGTGTTTAAATATATACAATCCGTTTTTCCATGATAAAAAATACAAATAAATTTGTGATAATAAAATATTCTGCCTCTTTCGTAAAAAAAGACAATAACTAACAAACCGCATCCAGGTTTCGTATATTAATGCCGTGTAATGCCGTGCCGTATAACCATCCATACAAGTCCGATAAAAGTATGACGCGTGAGGGCGCACTTTATTTTATGGAAGGCCATTTTTAAACACATATTTGTAAATATTTTAGTTTGTACTTGGATTTTCTTTATAAGTTATGTATTTTATTATACAATTTATTGTAAACTATATTTAAATTATTGTATAAACTATTAATTTTGTAGGTTTTTAGCTTTGTTAATGCATTTTTCAACGGGTGCTAACAGCGTCTCGTAATTTCAGTCATGCTTCGTCGCATTCGCTGTACACAATAATACGACATGAGGCGGTTATAAATTGGGTATAAAAGTCTAATTTTCTCGTAAAATCCCAAGTTTTGCAAGACGCAACATCAAGAAATGTTATTACCTTTATACATAGAACTTACGGATGAAATTTTATTAGGGTACGTTCTTATACCATGGTGAGGGTGATTTTTGACTGGACTATTACTTATTAATCTTATATTGGCCATTTTTTGTTTCCTTCTATATTTGCACAATAACATAGATGATTATTCCACATAAACTAGTTTCAGTTTGTTGTTAAAGCTCAGGTACAGGCATGAATTTTAAATATAATATCTGGTTAATTGTACATAAATCAAATATTTGTAATAGAAATCAAGACGAAAAACCATGAATTTCCCCTAATATGGTCAAATACAAAATTTGGCAAAATTCTGCCAAAAAAAACCAGGAAGACTTTTTTTTCAGTAGTTACAGTAGGTAGTTAACATAATGTAATAACATGTCTGGTGACTCCCTAGAAGGTGAAAAAAGATGGTGGATATACGGTGGATAATTTTTGCTATAGCATGAAAATAAAATTCTTAAGTTGAATAAAAATACAAGAAATGTAAAATTCAAGTTATATTACCTATATTTAGTCATCTGATAACATTTTTTACCACACTGTTTATTTTTCATAGCTTTTTAAAATGCCTGTCTATTTTCAAAATTTGTGTACAAAAGAATAGAGATTTTACTGTGTAATTTGTACTATCCCCCCACTGATATGAAAGTGCTAATTTTCAACAAGCTCCTGTAACACAAATAAAATCCCAAAAATTATGAAACATAGGAGAAACTATAGATCGATAATTATTGGAATGTATGATCAATAGAAATTTTTGCCCGCACCTGGCCTTTAAAACAACAAATATTAATTATTGAAAAATAGTTTTGACAAATAAAAAAAAATCTACAGTATACAAAACATATTTAACCCTTATGTATCAAGTTTTTTTTATTATTAAAGCACTTAACTATATTGATTATTATTATTGCTATTCTAGATCTTAGAGAACTAAATAAATTAATTTTAAAATGAAATGAAGAAATTTAAAGAATTAAAGAAACTTATTCTTAAAATATACATTTTTTTTTCTTTCCAAAAGATATAACTAACTCTATTTGCACTTTTACTCCATTTTCTTGAAGAGTGTAAAAGATGGTTTTTGCAATCAGTTGTAACTAGCAGTCTTGAAATGGAATAACAACCATTTTATTGTAATATTATATCCAATCAATTCGGTTGATTCTCCTGAGGATTGATAACACTTAAATTAAATTATGCATTGTGTTTGTTGAACACTGACAATTATTATTATTATTATTACTATCAGTAACCCGTGCTCCGCATGGTCTTTGAAAGCAATACTGGATATGGGACTTTACAAAAATGAAAGTTGCTAAAGAAAAATTGTGAATATGAATTGGTAATTTATAGAATTGAGATGTGAAGTATTGGCATAATAAAAACTTGAAATCAACACAAAAAATACATGATGTTGAAGTAAGATGATGCACGCGGACACAGGCCTATAAAATACCAAACTATATTTCAGGTGTATTTTTCGTTGTGATATTTTGTTTGTCAGAATTTTTCCTTAATCCATTTTTTTTTGTTCATTTACATTTTTGTAATTAGATTATTAGATTGAGGTCTAGTTTTGATTTTTAGATTTAACCATGTTGCGGATTTGAACTCGAATGTACTAAACATTGATATCAATGGTCACGGCGATTTGCTCACTGAGGCAAACCGTGATTTACAAAATACATTCTGTTCCAAGGATAGGTGTAATTAATTAAAACTTCAACAGTGCGATCATTCGATATGGTTGACTAAAGACTGTTTATTTAGCGGCCCGGCATGGTATTTGTAGATCCGGCCATGGCGGTACACTAAAGAGAAGGTTGCGTAGTTTATACAGTGACGTAACATGGTCGCTGAGATGTCTAATTACTACTATTTTTTGCCTTTTTTAGTGTTTATCCTTAAAAGTCAGGAACGTGACATAGCCTACCGTGTGCGGCCCCTCAATAAACATCAGTGTGCCAAATGTGAGCATGTATCTTTCAGTGGTTTTGGAGGAGATACGTAAAATTATGTGAAACATTTAGTAGCATTAATATATAGATTGTTGTCGTTGTCGTCGTCATCAACTCCGGAATGCCTCCGCAGTTTTGCTTTTGGTGTGAAAGGGGTATATATTATACTGTATGGTAATATTAAATAAGATTTGTTTGCGTTTTTTTCAGCTGGAATTTTTGGAGATTAGTCATTTGTCATTTGTCAATGATCTTGGACCAAAAGGAAAGTAAGATAAACATTTGTTACTTCATTTATCCCAAAGTATGTATATATAAGTGGGATGATGGTCGGTAAACACTAACTTGAGCATGCGACTGCAGCCATGTTTATGGCCGTGTTACCTTTTAATCTTTGTTTCATTTGATAAAGTGAATTTTTTAAAGAAGGGTAGTTTGAGAAACACGTCCCAGGCTTATCACATGACTTACACTTACAGTATATTCTCTTGTTAAGTTGGATATTGTGGTTTTCAAATTATGTGGTGTTTTTTTTTTTTCAGAGAAGGATGGGTTGAGAAACGGTCTGGGGGTCATCATGTGGCTCAAGGGTGTTGTGGTTGTATGTCATACTGTATTGAATGCTTCACTGCACACTATAACAAAAGGTATTTAGACTAATTCAGAGGCTAGAGATATTTCAGCATATTTAAAGCTTTTCATACTTGGCCTTTAAATTTACATTATTAAATTGTTTAAATTATGAATAAATTCTAATTAAGGTAAGGTAAAACTTATTTGCTGACAGTTGGGTACCCATCTCCCATTGTGTGCATTTGCGAGTCTGACTTTCTCAACAATGCAGTGACCGAACCGGAGCTTGGGATGCGAGTGCAATGCTCTTACTACTGCGCTACAGTTCCCCACCATTTCTAATTAAAAATTATAAAATCATGAAGGAGTATACACAATCTAAGCCTGAGCAACAAGGAAACAAGATTCTTTTCAAATACATTGTGACCCCTTTGGTGATTAGTTTGCAATTGATCTTTATGCTGGTTTAACACAAGACAAGCTTAACAGCTTCCCAGCTTAACTTTGCCTGGCTGGCTTTAATGCAATAACCCAGCATAGTTAGACTTGAGAATAATTTACAAGGTGAGATGCATATTTGAATTTGTTACCTAATTTGCAAAAAAAAAAAAACTTTTATTATAATTATTATTAGTATTATTTCTGTATTCATTTGAGTATAATACTAAGTATATAGGTTAAACAATTTAAATATTAAAGACGAAATAAATTAATAAATAAAACACAATATGCAGAAAGTTTATGTGGATGCAGCTGGTACAACAATGAAAGCCAAGCTATTCAAGATTTGAAGTTAATATTGGTGTTAATTTAAATTATTAAATATGTATTGTTCCCAAAAACATGAAAAAAATAATCAAATCAGACTTTGAATAGACCGTTTTGCAGTATTAAGTAATATTCACATCTAAAGAAAAAAAAACAACAAAAATAATGATGTCGACCTACAACTAGCTGTCAGGTCCTGGATCATTATACTCCAATAAAGCAGGAAAACTGCATCACACTAGAGTTTGTATGACCAGACCTTTAGTTGTTGATATGACTGGGTTTGATTGTGGGTTGTGATTTCATTGTCCATTATGCGGAAATTTTTCCATTTTTAAATTGAGAAATTTTAACAAAGTTCAATATGTTGTGTGGTAATTCATTCCAATGTTTCATACATCAAAGACTACTTTTTGGTAATTCTTATTTCAAAGTATTGAATACTAAATTAGCTGATAGACCATTAGCCACCTGAATTATAGTTATCTTACCAAAATTCTTTCGGACATTCAATTTCGCTCTGAAACCCAGCTTTACCAATCTGTGTCAACATTATTTAAACTGTGATTTTCTTGAATCTAATGTTAATGTTAAATTTGATCCTCTACAATATGGTTTTGTTAATGATACAGCAATGGCAGCTGTGAATGTCAATGATGTTATACAGTAGTACTATAGTATTAATAAACCAAGGTTCTACTGTATTCATTTTTTCCCTTGGAGCTGAGGAAGCAATTATATATAAATTTACTTAAATTTATATATAAATCGCGAGTTATTTCTAGAATTTTTACTCAATGGTATGTAAAGTTGGTTCGTACTTTTGGTACTGATTTTAACCATCTGAACCAACTATGTTTACTAATTAAATTGAGTTAGATAATTAGTTATTGACAATTAAAACGAATTTAGGTTCAACGATTTGTGTTTTTCGATCGTGGTACACTGTCTAATGGATGTCCATCTTGAAAAATACCCGCACACAATAATACGAGGATGCTTCGCATTTTTCTACCTCCTCCTACGATAATTGTTTTTAATTGCTAAAAAGCGGTTGAACAGCTAGAGTACAGCATCATAGTGTTGAAGAAAAAATACTATTTTGATAGATTTAATATACATTTATACAAATGTATTGATTTGCGATGAATGGAACATCCCAATTTATTTAGTTTAACCTCGGAGGTATACCTCAATGGTTTATTTATTTATTTATTTATTCTTTCTTTTGACTGGATTGCATTTTCAGTAACGCAGTACTGCTTTCCAAAATGGTCCAGTTATAAGTTTATAGGTAAGTTTATGGGCCCTTGGAGAATAAACATAATTAGTATTGCAATGCTATACAGTACTGTAAATAGGTATTAACCACTTTTGATCACCATTTGAATTGCAAATTTCAGTGTTGGTACTGTTAGATATAATATAATACAAAACAAATATACAAATAAACTTTTTTACTGTGAGTGTGAGTAGCTATGGTACTTCGATTATAAACACATAATATACAAATGAACTTTATTACTGACAGCTGCTTCTCAACGTTTGTATTAATTAATAATTACAAAATATATAAACATCATAGTGGTATATTGTTACATGTACTTTTCAATCGACTATGACAGTGACAGTTTTAACAAAGTATTAATCGCAAATGTTTTACTGTATTTAGTGGTATATTATTTATAGGCCTAAAAAACAGGAAATAAAAAAATGTTTGTTAGGCCTACTGAGTGGAGAGAATATATTAAAAAAGTGTTCCTCTTTGTACCTATCCTCTTCCCCATCCCTCAACCCTAATGTTACATGCAAAATACAAATTGGGTTTGTTTATCAATCAAAAATTTTGACTCATTTTGTGACAAGTTTCTCTTTTGGAAGTAGTTCCCAGGGTGCTAATTTTGGTTGACTACATAAATCATTGTGTCTATTTCGTTTCTGTAAACGACAATGTATTCGAGAAACAACCTAGATGACCATCTAGGGCTAGGAAGTTCTCGCCGTTCATTTTTTAATTTGTTCTACTGGGACATGGTATCTGAATTAAATGCTATGGAGTTTGATATGTCAATTCATCTTTTAATGTATTTTGTTATGACGATGACTTTCTCCTTTTTATCTTAACATAAACTGATTTGCATACTGATAATTGTGTTAATTTACCTCCGCCAAGGAGGTATATGTAATCGGTAGCGTGTGTTTGTTTGTTTGTTTGTTTGTTAGCAGGATTACTCAAAAAGTAATTACAAGATCTTTACCAAAATGAATAGACAGATAGATATGTGGTCAAGGACCATTCCATTACATTTTGGGACCATTTGGGACCACAGTCCCAATTCTGGACCACTTTTTAGTATACTTTTTAGTATACTTTTTTAGACCTGCTAGTGTTAAAAGATAGGACAGAATTTTTCAAAAGCCGGCGAGCATTCTTAAAGTAACAAGTAAACTGAAATTGCATTTTCTCGAGAACTACACTGGTCCAAAAAACTTCATTTTTGAACAAGAGGCAAGAGTTAAAATTTGTGATTTGTAATTATAAAACATAATTTGATTTAATGTGCAGGTTTGTTGATGCGAGTAGTTTAAAAAACCTATTTCTTTTCAAATTCACTCGTTTGATTTTCGCGTTGCTGTTCTATTGTTAGTCAACTGAAGCTATTGTTAATTGAAAGGCTTGTTACATAACCATTACACCAAACTCGCATACACATGCTTGTAATGAAATTAGCCTAAATCACAAACAGCATTAAGACACACACAAATATATATATATATATTTTTTACCGGAGAAATCTTATGTAGGAGAATTTTACAATTTTTCTAGTTAGTACTGTATCATGTTTTGCCATTAATTCCGAACAAGACAACTTGTAAAATATCTGGAATAATGTTAATCCTAAAACCATGTTGTTTCCTCGATAATTGTAATCTAAAAGTCACAGATTCTGTAATAATATATCTTGGTGTCACTTTCAATGACATAAAATCCTCTTGTTTAGACTGAATAAATGCAATTTACGCCCCACTGGAAAACTATAATATTATCAATTTTAACATTTATTAATATAAATGTTATTAGTACAATTCAAAAATTTAAAAAACAGTGATGGGTTATAAGTACTATAGGAATACACCTGTATTATGTAATAAATAAAGGTTGAAAGTTCTATAATGGTAAACATATACTCGGTAATACAGTAACTGGAAATAAAAAGACATATAACTATAAATATATATCCATCTTGCTAATACTCTGATAGATAAGATTAAGTATGCTTACATAACTCCTGCCTGTCAAACCATATCTTCGATAAGTGAAGATGATGGACAAACAACTAAAAAGTTGTGAATGCAATCACCGTAGGCGTATGTGACACCGTTACAACAGTATTTAAAATAGCCCCATACACATACAAATAACAGCCATATTAATTATCTTAAAGTCTTACTGAGGGCGTTCTAGGTATTATATTGTTTCCATTTTGTTTTATTTGCATTGCTTTTGGTAATGTATCTGTACATTTCTGGAGGCTTTATCAATTAAATTGAATATATGTTTTGCCTTACATTTTTTTTTAAAATTATTTATTCAAAGGAATTTACTTAATCTGAAAGAGATAGGTTAATTTTAGTATTTATAAGATGTTTTATGACATTATTGATAAAGAGCAGAGTCAATTACACTGTTATCGTGATTAAATGCTTTGTTACATTTTTCAATGAAATAATAAATAATGTAATAACCACATTTAATATATTGTGTAGGTGGTTTGTTGCCAAAGACTCGTTTGTTGCTTACGTGCAACCAGATGATGGACATCTACGAGCTGTCTTACTTATGGACAGACATTTTGTTGCTAGAAGTGGGAAGGAACATCTTGGTGATATAAGAAGTCTTTTAATCTCAAATCAGTTCAGGTACCCTTCTACTTTAAACAAATAAATATATGGTCAGCTCTAGCTATACATTGCAAATTTCATTAGGTTTTTCAGCAAAATTATCAACACATGTACACTTATTAGTATTATTCATTTTGTGAATAATTGCTATATTACAGTGTCATAAAAACTCTTAAGTGTTGCAATGAAATCGAATTAATGATGATTGGATAGGCCTACTAAAAGATGCATTGTACTTTAGTTCCTTTACTAGAAGTCTTTTAAAACAGAGCAAAGTTTGTAATGTACTTGGTCATGTGAAACACATATATTTAACTGACTGGTTATTAGTCAGGTCATTGTTTCATTTGTGTTTGTAGGGATCTTGTTGTGAGGTGCCGTAATCGACACATTGCACGCGAATGGATGGTACAGATTATGTTAATGGCTGAGGCATGTGAATACACATACAGCAACCAACGATTTGACTCATTTGCTCCAGTACGTACTGCAAGTTATGCCAAATGGTATGTGCCATATCTTGGAAATTTGTTTTGTATGTAATTTACTTTTCATTCATCTAGATTATAAAATTAGAAAACCTTAAAGAAACCCTAAGAAGATTCTGCAATTTCTGTTTTCTGTCTAATTCATCATTGAGTGAGATTGAATTACATTGAATAAGTAATGTTATACTCAGTGAAGTTAATATCGTAATTGTGTTAGATTTATAGACTGTATGAAATCATACCTAGTTGTACGTCAATCCACTTTATTTCTTAGCTGCTGAAAATAGTGAATAGAACATTGAGCAATGAATTTGATAGTGACCATATTTTTATATTGTTTGAAGGTTTGCATGGCAAAATCAAATGTTGATATAAAGTTTGCGGTAATAATATCAACCATATTTTTATTAGCAATTCTATAGTGAGGTTCTTAATGTGTTTTTTAAATATAACTATTCTATTTTAGATCACATGCAATGCAATCAATACATAGTGAAAATACACTGTAAATGAATTGTTTATATTAAGCCAATTCAAAGCCTAGTTGTTTGTTTGTAATTTTGAGCTATGCACTTCAAACAACAATTTCAATGTTGAAGTTTTACAGAGCCATTTTAACAGTTTATACTAGATTTTCTACATCAGAGACAATTTTTAAATGGCACCTCTAGTAGCGAACTATTATATTCAAATCGCTAGTAGATGAGTAATATTATCTATATATTAATGCTGCTAAATTTTTTGCGTAATTTTACATACAGTATCTCTTCTGAAACCGCTGAATGTTACATGCTCACATTTGGCACACTAATGTTTCTTTACACGATAGGCTATAAGTCACCTTCCTGAATTTTAACGATAAAAACTAAAATAAGCATTTCTCAGCGGCCATGTATTTAGTGAGTTGTTACGTCACATATTAACTACACAACCTCCTCTGTTGTATACCGCTATGGCCGGATTTTAAAATAACATGCCAGGCCCCCAAATTAAAAACAGTGTTTAGTCTCGGTAGCCGGCCAACAGTATCGACTGATCACGTCGAATATCATGGCTATCTCAGTGAATAAAACACAGTGGCCATTAATATCAATGCTTAGTACATTCTAGTTGGCATTTGTGAACTGTGTAAATATAGATATCACCGCTTATAGCAGGGTGTGTGGCGCATTGTGTCAGACGTTGGACTACTGATCGTGAGATTGAGGTTCGAATCAAACTCTCTCTGCATTGCTTGTATCCTTAGGCAAGATACTTTACTTATGTTTGCCTCTCCTCCACCCAGGTGTATAAATGGGTACCCGATTAGATCAAGACACAACTTTGCGCTGATTAACTAGGAATGAACTATTATTATTATAGCAAAAAAATAAAAACTAGACCACACTTTAATATAAAAGTAGCAAAAAAGATAAAAATAAAAGATAAAAATTAAAGCTCCCACAAAAAATTGGAAAATATCAAAAACCATTGAAATAAAAAAAAATGTAAATGAATAAAATAAACACACACAAAACGAATCCAAATATTAGAAAATGTGTGAGATCATTTGTATGATTTTGGTTGTGTTTTTCATTAGATTAATGTCCCCCTTCTTATTTGATGTAATTAACAAAGAAAATATCAAATATTACACAAGGAAAAATGCACCCAATATATTGTTACGTTTGTCACCGAGAGCTTTACCGTAAATCTTCTAATTGTAACCCTGGGTTATTATTCTTTGATTGTTTTTTAGGGTGGGTTACTATTAGAGTAGTGGGTTACTATTAGAGTAGTGGGTTACTAATAGAGTAGTGGGTTACTATTAGAGTAGTGGGTTACTACTACTAATCTTAAATTAGGCACCTGGAAAATAGTAAACCATCCTGAACGTTTCCGGTCAGCAACTCATAGTAAAATAATAAAATTGTACGAATAAACACATTTGGTACAACTGTAACTTTATTTTATAACTAAAAAACACTCAATCCTCCCTCACTCCTGAAATCAACATGCATTATCTCCTTATTTCCAATATACGGCTACATCATAAGATTTTGTAACTCTTATAGTCCCCCATGGGTTACTATTAGAGTAGAGGGTTATTATTAAAAGATTTATGGTATAAGGTGGGTTACTATTAGAAGTGGGGTTACTATTACAGTGTGGCTTACTATTAGAAGGGGGGTTACTATTACAGTGTGGGTTACTATTAGAGTTTGGGTTACTATTAGAAGATTTACGGTATCTAATTTTGACTAACACCGAAACATGTAGTTTTTTTCTGTTGATTTCAAGTCCGTAAGCAGCTGTAGTTTTATTATTCCAAAACTTCTTTCTATAAGTTACCAATTAATATTTTATCATTGAAATGTTTTAAACTGCCAACTGATTGACAGAGTTCAACCTGCATGCCCCTCTAATCTACTTCTTGCGCTCCTATTCGACATGTACATGCATGTTGTCACTTTCTGATGCACACCCTACAGTAGATTATTATTCACACAGAAAAATTTTTCTTTAGCGTCTTTATTTTCTTAACAAAATAAAGTTTCATATCCACTTACAAACAAATTTCAAAATGAAGGAATACTTTGTGTACAGCAAAATCAATGGCTCTAAATAGTTCTGAATAGTATTCTTCATACCGTTTTTTTTTTTTTTTGTAAATAATTTGTCAGAGTACTTTTGATCAGGGAAGAGTGCACTTTTAATATACTTCTATTACTCATCCCAGGCGAATTAACATATAACCACATTAGGCAGAAAAAAACATGCAGAGCATGTGTTACTGCTAGTTATAAATAATTGTTTAAAATACTTTTAATAATATATTGTTTGAGGATTCATTTTAAGCTTGGATTGTGTCTTTGAATTTTGTTGTAATCTACATTTGTTTAAGGTATGTTGATGGTGAACACTATTTTGAGTCATTAGCTGATTCTTTGGAAGAAGCACAGGAAGAAATATTCATTACTGATTGGTGGTAAGTTATTATGTGTTTTAGGAATTAGGGCTTCCTCTTAGAGGTGAATTGTAAAGCTTTGTACTATCAAATATGTACAAATAAGTACTATAGTAATATGACATCATCGTGTCCATATGGGCACATCACATCACATTTTTTTTATATCTATATAAACTATGCTTATATATGATGTATATAAAACATGTTAGCAGGTCTATACAATATTGTTCCATATTTCTCCCTTAGTAAAATATTATTAGTTTTAAACCAAAATTTCTGATTTCATTGTTAGATTTTGAACCGTACACAGGTGCCTAAGTCATCCCTTGGCAACTTTAATTAAGTATTTGCTGCCCTCTCTAGGCCTAGCCAGCTATGTTGGCCATTGGTGGTGATATTCATTCATGCCGTTTTGTTTATTTTCGTGAAGTTGGCAAAAATAAGATTTATACTGCAAATTACTGTAATAAATACATTCATAAATCATCGGAGTATATTGTGGGGAAATTGTAAAATCAGTATATAAAATTACAGAGAGAACTGTGATAGGGCTATATTTGTAAAATCGAGTAAAACCCTGATAACCGAATAATGGTAGCCGATTTATTAAGTTAGCTTGCAGGTCTGTTTAACTACGTGCTATTTGTAGACCCGGGATGCTTCAGCCCATGTTGAAAGGCCTTCTTCCTTAGACCAAAACAGCCTACTGACCGATGTCAATGTATGGTGTTTTATCATATTTTAAACTAAATAATGGAATAATTATACCAAGGCCTACCATATTTATTTGAATAAACGGCCTTCCACATTATACACACAATTTTTTACACAATAGTAATTAATGGTAGATTATCTTGATAAACTTGCACAGCTTCAAGAACCTGAATTGCCGGTTTCTTGAAACTAAGCGATGGATAAAGTCCTAATAACGATGTCTCCTTTTCCGTCAAAACTGAAAATTGTGAGTTCAAATTTTTGTTGATGACGTAATCCAAAAAGGGTATTGCTATGTTCTTCTTATAGTGTCCAGCAAGTGTATCTGCGTTCGTTATGGTGCCTTTGTCCCCCAGTTACTCGAGGTCTTGATGGCTCTTTTCCAACTTTTTGACCCATTCTTACAGCTGACTTTTATTATATGATTCAAATTCAGTGTCAACCTGTTCTCTTTCATATTTAATCTCTTCCTCTAAAATGCATAACCTTGTAATATATTGAGGGATGAGCCCAGTAGTTGTATAGTAAGGACTGAGGGATATGATAGATACTGATACACATCTGCAACAATATTTTCCGGTTCTTTTCAATGTTCTGTGCACGCTTTCTATCCATAACCACAGGAATGGAGTTATCGGGTTTGTCGATACTCTGAACAAACTCATCAGTTTTACACATGGCACTCTGATGATAATAATGACATTAATTGCTTGTGATCTCTGCATTTCTCAGAATTCTTACGCCATTTTATAAAAGGTTGATTCACTTTGCTTCACGATCAGAAAGAGCACATGCAATACAATATGCACCATCAACATGTTTGCTGTATACCATCCATCTGTGTTGTAGTGATTAATGTTTAAAACTTCGCTGACAGCCACCCATTTGCTGTTTTAGCAAAGTGTCTGGCCTTTGTTTGTGATGCTTTATAAGTTTATACTTTTCACCTGCTGTGAGGTTCTGAACTGCATTTTTTCAACTCTGCAACTGACATAGTAGCATTAATGATAATTCCAATATTATTTTGTGCATCAAGGATGTCAACAACGATTGGTTTTTTTGCATTTCTTTTGGATGGTGCATCCTGAACTAGTGGTATATTTAATTGAATACTATAGTTTTGGTGTATGTCCTAATTTCTCATGGAATATCTTCTTTATAACTGTAACATAAAGTTAACAACTTATCACATCAAGTAAACAAGGGAAATAATTAGGTAAAAAGTACCAAGGAAATTATATAAGCTGGTTGCAAATACATCACATGGCCAAATAGCATGTCTAAAAACAAGCTTTGACAACATCAACCTTTTTAGACATTCAAAGGAACCGCAAATGCATGTGCTAGAGCTGCATGCTACATGTAGTAGAACTTTTCATAACACTGCAGCTGAATCCCCGCTTTTTCAGTTGGCATTGTAATTGTATGCCGGACATGGACTTGCGAGTGGTCATGCACAGGTGGACCTTTTTGCATTTTTGGCACACACCAAGTCTATGCCCGTGGGATGGAGCTTTACACCCAAAATTACCTAACGAGCTGCTTTAAAGGCGGGCACAAAAGTTCTATTGATCATACATTCCAATAATTATCGATCTATAGTTTCCCCTATGTTTCATAATTGTTGTGATTTTATTTGTGTTACACAAGCTTGTTGAAAATAAGCACTTTCTTATCGGTGGGGGGATAGCTCAAATTACACAGTAAAATCTCTATTCTTTTGTACACAACTTTTGTAAATAGAGAGGCATTTTAAAAAGCTATGAAAAATAAACGGTGTGGTAAAAAATGTTATCAGATGACTAAATATAGGTAATATAACTTGAATTTTACATTTTTAATATTTTTATTCAACTTCAGATAGCAAAAATTATCCACCGTATATCCACTATCTTTTTTCACCTTCTAGGGAGTCACCAGACATGTTATTACATTAGGTTATATTAAACTACCTAACTACTGAAAAAAAGTCCTCCTGGTTTTTATGGCAGAATTTTGCTAAATTTAGTATTAAATTCATGGTTTTTCGTCTTGATTTCTGTTACAAATATTTAATTTATGTACAATTAACCAGATATTATATTTAAATTCATGCCTGTACCTGAGCTTTAAGCAAGCAATAATCTCCAGGTCTCCTACTATATTGTTGGTTATTTGAACAGGAATATAAATGAAGAAACATATCTTTGCGTTTTCTGGGACTAAGTTTCCAACAAAGCAGCATGGCTTGTCAATAATAATACAACATTTACCACCAAAATGTCTCAGTGTAAACATTTTCTATCAGGGGAAATAAATTCCAATATTATTGTAGTGGTGTTTATTTTTGTACTGTAACCTATTAATGGACATCATCCCTGTAACGGACTAATCAATTTTCAGAACATTTTCACCACCATCATACATAGACTCAAGGTGTATTCTTGGAAGATTTATTTGTGGTGGGTGTCATTTATTGTATAGAAATATACCAAAGAAATCCAGGTATTAATATTTTACTACTTATTCTATCCATAAAAACATTTTATCTAATTTCAGGCTTAATCCAGATATCTACCTAAAACGACCAATTTTCCATGGTCATAGTTGGAGAATCGACCACATTTTGAAAAGAAAAGCAGTAAGTGATATTTTGAGATTGCAATTTTTTTTTAAATTGCCACATTCCATATTTTAAACCTTTATATCCAAACAAGGAAAAGTGGAGCAGATTGATAAGAGAAGACGCCTGACATGGTGTGGAAACCTTCTTCGTGAGAAAAGTAAAGCGACTAAGAGAATGACCTAAAACCACATATGGATAAAAATTATAGAAACTGATACGAAAAGGAAAATAAACAAGTCTATTCACACTTTGGCCAATAATCGCTTTAATTGGAGAAGTCTTGTTAAGTGAGCTATGTCGCAAGACGTTCATGATGATGACATCCATTCACAGATCATTTTATGAAAACAAGTAAACTGTACATTTAATACTACTATACTATGCAGTCAATTTGTAAATTAAATAAAACATTTTTTACCAAGCTGAGAGATTTGAAATGCCTGTAATTATTTGAGCCACACCCCTAGATGGCCGGAATTGATATTTTCGCACATAAAATTCATGATAAATGGCAACCCAGTGACCGGTATATTCATTGCGAATGTCGGGAGGTATTCCACGACAATGTCATTCTCATGTTGATACTTGAATTTATTTAATTTAAATGAGCAATATTTATGTTTCTCACTTGATAAACATACGCAACAAACTATTTATTACCATTATTTGACTACAAAATTTTGGGAATAATTAATAATAATTTAATTTGGGAGTAAAAATTGCACTGATCCACCACGTACAAATGTAAAGAAACTTCAGCACACACTACATCATGTCACTGTATTTCAACTAACGCATGTATTGCCATCGTCGTGGTAAGATACCAGGGAAATATATTGTATGCATACGGAAACACCATTCTAGTTTCATAATGTAACATTTGTTTTCTACTAGGAAAATGGAGTCAAAATTTTTATCCTTCTGTATAAGGAGGTAGAGATGGCGCTTGGTTTGTACAGTAAAGAAACTAAAAGAAGATTACAAAAGCTACATAAAAACATTCGGGTAAATTGTTTTTTTAATATGTTTTGTGTCTGTAAAGTGTTATCGCACATAGAAGCTTTTACATTTTTAAATGTGAAGAAGATAGCCAGTAGTTAATTCAATATTTCATTACTAAAAACTTCTACATCCGTTAGAAGAAAATAGCCCATCTCCCCAATACCCCTGATAAGTTTCAGCGGAAATTTGTCCTGCCTGTGTTTATAACAGTACTTTAATGTGTGTATACATTAAATTTTTTAAATATAAACTTATGTATTTTGCAACTTTAAGGATAGTGAATAAATTCACTACGGTTTTTCTTGGCAAATCCCCTAATATAAAAATAAGAAGAACCATCAAGTATCCAAAAAGACAAAAAAATTAATTATTGATTTTGGAATTAAAAATACAAGTAGTCATGATGATGTTGTAATTAATAGAAGTATATAAGGATTAAAAATGTTTAGGGACTATCATAGATGATAAGTTAAAGTGTAGCAAAACACAGACAGGTTGTTTAAAAATGGACAGCAATGTTTGTACTTAATAATATAATAAATAATTGTAATGTTTTACAAAGCAATGGCTCAGCGTGATATTGTTTTGTTATGGCGTTCTAGGAAGTAGCCTTAATGCATACATTTATGTAAGGGTGTAGGTTTTTACAGGATGTAAAGTTTTATTTGTATTCATATTAAGGACAAGTCATGTGTGTCAAACAACAAATTTCCAATTTTAAATTTTTATGAATATTGGACAATAAAAGTTTTTGAAATAGTGCATAATAAAGATGTACTGTATGTATATTATTGTTAAATACAATGAAAAATCTTTTTTACAAACAATTTTCCTAAATACATACAGTACCTAAATTTCTCACTAATTCCCAGTAATTTACAAAAAATAAAGAATGGAATGTGTTAGGATCTTACCATCAATTCTAAGACGTAATTTGCAATCATCAAATCATTAGAAAGGGTAGTATTATACTTTCTAATATTATTATTGATAAGATATTAATAAGTTGACTTGCATGCTACATACAATTGACAGGTTATTCGTCATCCTGACCATGTACCTGGTGGAACCATCCTCTGGGCACATCATGAAAAGCTTGTGGCAATAGATCAGCATGTAGCCTACCTAGGTGGTTTAGACATTTGCTATGGCCGCTGGGATGACTTTAAACATCGCCTTGTAGATGTAGGTTCTGCATTTACTGATAAGCATGAAAGTCCATATGCAACGAAGGTAAATATGTTTATGGATTTTGTTCTGTTTTTCAATTTCTCTAGCCTATGAGTTGTCATTTTGCATGACAGATATATTAACTATTTTATTGCATTTCACTCAAATTGATGTAATATGAATTTGGATTTTTAAACAAAGTTTGACTCTTGTTTTTTTTTTTGGGTATAGAAACAGTTTGGTGGCTCCTTACAATACGATAGCATAGATGGTGGTGAACTGGACACCAGGACTGATGCTAATAGAATCGACAGTTTACGAGTACATTCTCTTAAAAAGTCTACATTACGCACAAGTGTTGATCAAAGGCTCGACCAGATGGGTGTTGATGGTGCTCCTAAGTTATGGCCTGGCAAGGATTATTGTAACTTTATTGTAAGGGATGTGGCTGATCCGCATGATGCATTTACAGGTAATTACCAGCCAAAACAAAGACAAACCAGTGGTGAATTTGTTTGCCATGTGTACTTGAGACACATAATCGGCCAATAGAATATTTCATTTAAATTTGAGGAGATTTAATAATATGTTGCGTTTTAATGTTTAGTAATAAATGGTACATCCAGTTCTGTATGGTATTTAAATGGATATAGTTTTATTCATGATTGAAAGACAATAAAAATATTTTAATTGACTTTCATTCCTTTGGCAAAAATGCGCTATATTATTTTTATTTTGTTATCTGTCAAGTCATAAGTTAAAATAGACATTACTGTGTTTAATAAAAGATTGTGTACATTTTAAAGATAATGTAGATCGTTCAAAGACACCTCGTATGCCTTGGCACGATATAGCTTGTTCTGTTTCTGGAAAACTAGCTGCAGATGTCTCAAGACATTTTATACAAAGATGGAATGCATCTAAGGTAAGATTTAGGGCAATTGAACACATAAAGGAAAAAGTTAAAAGTTAGAAAAATACACTAATTTTAATCTATGGGGCAGCTAGCCTAAAAATAAGTTAGCAATAAACAACTATATTTAGGCTTTCTAGGCTTCACTAAACATTTTCCCTGTCTTCAATAGCAATTGTTTGGTGACAAAATTGTGTTCTCATGAAAATTGACGAAGCAAAATTTGTTAATACATCTAAAATGGAGCAATAGCAAATTGCAACATTATGCTTGTTAAAAAGTAGATGGTATAGAAGCGAATCCCAACAATACCTTAAGTTGGTTATAGGAAGTGTACTCACCTTTAGTATTGTTTTGTGGTTCACCGGGGTCACAAGTAAAGATAAGTCTACAACATGTTGTTAAGTATGCATCACGTATCATTGGAATTGAGCAGAGCTATATTGAATCCATTTTTAAAAAGCGATTGATTAAGAAAACACATTTTATATTGCAAGATTTAAATCATCCCTTGAGTAACATATTTCAGGTATTACGTAGCGGTAGATGTCACTAGTCATTTATTTTTCGCAACAGCTTTTATCCAGATGCAATTCAATTTCCTCAATGAGAGACTGGATTGCAAGGGCCTACATTTTTGCTTGGTAGAAATTTAATTGTTTTAATTATTACTAATCTGGCCAAAAAATATATTGATTTGATTTGATTTTGTAAATCTCCTGCAATGTATTGTAGACATAGCAAGTAAAGTTGGTTTATTTTGATTTGTATTGTTTTTTATGTAGCTAAAAATTAATTGGCTAAAAAGAAAATCAGCATCAGCCCAGGCTCGTCCTTTTGATTATCTGCTTTAAGAGGGATAGGATTCAGTCATGATTTCCTCTTCTGAAAAGGTTAATAAAGGAAAAGGACTTCTAGGAACTTATTTTCAGAGGAATGACCCCAAAAAACCTTCCTTTCAAAAACAATTCCTGTAATATCACTAAAACTTTTATATTTCACAATCAAACTTATTTG
The DNA here is from genome assembly GCF_964355755.1 of Antedon mediterranea. Classification (NCBI taxonomy): domain Eukaryota; kingdom Metazoa; phylum Echinodermata; class Crinoidea; order Comatulida; family Antedonidae; genus Antedon; species Antedon mediterranea. The sequence goes on from NC_092671.1 coordinate 24,325,038, forward strand.
TATGGATTACATACTCAATAATATTATTTTATTTTAATAGCTTCATGCTGTTGCATCATAGAAAAGATATCACTGTGATATTATACAAAATGAAAGTTTATGGGTGTAATGGTGCAAATAATGGCATGATGAGGTGAATAATGAAAGGTTATATTTCAACTCGGAAATTCAACGAGGCAAAGCCAAGTTGAAATACAGTATAACCTTTCATCATTCACCAAATGCCATTATTTGTCATCTAAATAGATTTCTGTCATTTGAATCATATTGAATAAAAGGTAGGCCTAGGCCTACATTTGATTACCATTGATTGAAACAGTAACATTTGGTTTTTAATTTTTGATTTTATAAACACAACTTTTACTATAGTGTTAATTATGTCAACGTCAAACAATACTAGCCTAATACTAACAAGCCTAGCTAGGCTAGAAGGCAACAATACCATTACGAAACTTTTACAGGCAACTGGAACTCATCTAATCACGTCTTGTAGAGATGATTAATTTAACAAAATCATACAAACGATCTAAAGCTAATATAAATGCCCTTTTTGGTATAAATTAGTAAATATCTCCAAAAAAATAACATTTAATCTTCGAAGTGGATAAACAAAATATGTGGCGCTGTTGTATTTATAAAACAAAAGTATAAAAATTGTTATTTTTCGTACACGAAAAAAAGTACTATTGAATGACCGTTCAATAGTGCGCACTATTGCACGCCATGTGACCCACAATCGTCCAATCAAATAAATTTATTTAGATGTTAAACATAATTTTTTTAATGAAAGTATAATTAATGTATGTGTTCCTGTACTCTTGTGTTGTAGATCATTTCATAGTCTTTAAGACTTCAAATACTTTACTACCAATTGGCATTTAAAAATATACACTATTTTCAAGAATTCATCATGTTGCAGGTTGTGAACTGTTGAACGTTAATTTCTAATTTATACTGAAGATGGACATATTCAATTTTTTCCTTTCCTTAGCTTGAAAAAGTAAAGCAAAAAGATTCATATGTGCTATTGGTTCCAAAATCAACTTCAAAGATCAAAGTCCATGAAGCTTACAAGTTGCAAGGAACTCACTGCAAATGCCAGGTATAGAACAATTGTTTAATTTGTAGGCTTTAATGTACCCACATGCAAATCAGTAAAGGTTGTGAAAAAATCAGTTAGTAATGGATATTATATGATGTAAATATTTAATATATACACAATATGAATTATAAAAGAAAAATAAATTTTGCATTGCTCCTTTAACAAAGGTTCACTGCAGACATTTTCACTATTTATGCTGTATAAAAATAGGTTGAAACTACCTTATTTTTATTTCAGCTTTTGCGTTCTATAGGCAGTTGGTCAAGTGGTATGAAATTCACAGAGGACTCTATACAGACCGCATATGTTCATGCCATTCAAACAGCTGAACATTACATTTATATTGAGGTGTAATATCTATTTTTAAAATTTTAGTTTTTACGCACATTGCCAAGGATTACCAATAGTAATTAATCACTGCCCTATCAGATAGGTGCTAATCCCCCTGACACGGTAGCTTTTTTTGTGAACCAGTTCACCCGGGTACCTCCCTACTCGTCTTGAATGGTGAACTGGGGTTTTTTAAAGTGCACACACTTTTAAACTACTGTACCTACGGTTTATAGTACTTATTTGAGAAGACTTGTTCCACCACCAAAACTAGAAGCGAGTCGACCTTAACACACCATGTACACTGTAACATGATCTTCAGTATTAGCTTGAACTACCTAACTACCGAATAAAGCTATATTCTGTATTTTACGTTTTAAAGAGAAATTAATTTTTTTTCCATCCTAATTTCTGTTACACATTTTTTATGTACGTTTAATATAATATAATGATCTAATATTTTTCCTAATTAACATTGTGATATCAATGACAATACATAATACCCCAGCTTGAGTGTGCTTTAACTGAAGTAATACTTTATGAAAACTATGATTATTTCCACAGAACCAATTCTTTATATCGCTTATTGATGATTCTGAAGTAACTAATCAGATAGCTAATGCTCTATTCCAAAGGATAGTTAAGGCATACAGGTATGATGATGGTACGTGTTGTACCAGCTAATATATTTATTATTATTATTATTATTATTTTTATTCAAATCACACTCACTGAAAATTTGTTTTCTTTTTTCGTTTTTCTGATTTACAAAGAAAAAAGCCCTATAATACAACAATATACAGCTTTAGCTAATGTGTCTAACCTGCCTGCATTATTATTTTAACTTTATTCCAGTTTAAACTAATGCATTTTATTTTAACATATTTGATTAAATCCAATACCACACAAGTATTGTATTTTTGTAACAAACAGACTTCAACAGTCGACAACCCGACACACAGTTCTGTAAGAAAAGAGCATTATATAAACATATTATTATAATAATTTGTCAGGTCTTTTTCCTGATCCTTACATAAGTTATATTTTAAAACATTTGTAAACAAATTTGTAAGTAATTCTTGGGTGGGAGTATAATCTACAACCTCCACATCACCAGCTTGATTCATTCTTATGTACTATTAAAGTACCATTGAAGTACAATTTATGTCATAGTAGGGCAAAAAAAATCTGACATTAATAATAGCCCTGCCATCGCAATAGTTATAAAATCATCATCCATGTCTGAATATTCTAACCAATGGTAAACATTTGTAAATAAAGTGATTATTCCTAAATGACGTATTGGTGGCGATGAGGATCATTAGGATTGCTGCAGTTTCTTATTCAAGCATCCATTTCCAGCTGATTCTGATATTTATTTGTGTGGTTGTAAACTTCAAATTATAATAAATACAAAATCTTTCACCAAGGTTAATGAAATATTATAGGCTGTAAATAACATCCAAATATGCATATACAGTAGCCTGAAAAACTGTAAAAATACAATATGCATATACAGTAGGCTGAAAAACTGTAAAAATACAATAATTTACTATGGATGAAATCTATTTTTCTCTGTGGCCAACATGTGAGCCTAGCCCTTGAGAATCAATTTATAAAAGTGCCATTAGTAATGTAATTTAAATTCAATTACTTTAAAACAGTGGTGTGTTGCAAAACAATCAAATTGTGTTGTGTATTCAAATTACAATGCTGTATTTTTAGTATTTGTTCCACAGTTTGACAACAAAATAAATAATAGTAGTCAATAAATTTAATTCAATAAATATTATTCTAGAATGCTGATTGAATTGCAATATATAGTAGAAACTAAATGTACATTTATCTATAATCTTGTAAAGTGATAACATACTGTAAGGAGATATTGATATTCTAACTGATAAAGTTACGATATAATAAGAGCACTCTGAAATCACTGAAAGTATGTTATAACAATGCTTTACGTTTGCTGCTGAAGCAGCCTAGACATTGTAGTGCTTAAATGACGTCCCATCCTTTGATGAGTTCATTAGAAATCTGTTTTTAGTTTTAAAAATCGTGTGAACGCAAGTAGTAATTCCTTGATCATGGCCATTAATCGCCACGTTCTTAATGTGTCAAGAATGCACATACAATGGAATGCTTTGTTGCATTGACTTTAAATATATTTGTTTTTGTTCTATGAGCTGTTGGATTAAGATTTTTTTTTCTCTCTTTTGTTATGGATATAATATTATGATGATGATATTCCGAAATAAAAAGATAAATGAAATGAAATAATCAATAATCAAACATATACCGTATATAAATACTAAACAGTTTGAGTTAAAGGGTTAAATCCTTTAGGATAACTTATAGAGCTCAGCAAGTTTATTCAATTTAACAGTATGGATAGTTATAAACAGCAATATGAACTGGCTCCTAATAATTCAAAATAATTGATTGGTTTTTATTTTTAAGAGAGAAAGCAACATTCCGTGTTTATGTAGTACTTCCTTTATTACCTGCATTCCAAGGTGAAGTAGGGGAGGATGAGGGACGTTCAATACATGCCATCTTGCACTGGGAGTACAAATCTATTTGCAAAGGAGAAGGCTCACTATTAGAAAGACTTAAGAAAGAGGGAAGTAAGTAAAAATGTTTGTATATTATTTTTAAATTAGCTGTACAAACCCGGTTATTGTTAAATTTCTTTCCCTTTTGTTGAGTTGTCTCAACAAAAGGTTATACATTACAAAAAGACAAATAACTTTTTAAATACTGTTGACTTTTGTCAGATGATTATTTCTGCCAATTTTTTTACATAGTTATCAACCCCACTAATTACATCAGCTTCTATGGTTTGCGTAACCACGGAAATTTAAATGGTACTTTGGTGACAGAACTTGTGTACATTCATTCCAAGTTAATGATAGTAGATGATAAAATTGTGATAATGGGATCTGCTAACATCAATGATCGTAGCATGCTTGGTAATCGAGATAGTGAACTAGCTATTATCATTGAGGACACTGAAAATGTACCTAGTGTTATGAATGGTGCTGAATATCAAGCTGGCAAGTTTGCGTTTGGACTTCGACAGCGAATATTTAAGTAAGTAAAAAGTAATTTAGTGTAAATTTTTAGTCTAGATTTTATGTAATTTTGATTTAATGTTATTAGACAATAACTGAAGGAATTAGAAAATAAAATACATTTTTTCTAACAATAATTTATTTGTAGAGAACATCTTGGAGTCCTCCTTGAGCAATCAGATGTTGGGGTTAATGACCCAGTATCAGACCATTTCTACAAAGGTGTATGGATGAACATAGCAGCTAGTAATACACAGATCTACCAACAGGTTTGATAAAGTTTTGCTTACAGTATTTCACACATCATCATCAAACACAACATCAACTCCATCCACATCATTGTAGACAAAATCTACAAATAACAAAGATTTGAAATTACGATTCATATTTTCAATTGCTTTAAGAACATGCAATATAAATGTGGGTATCCACTCATCCCAACAGCCATTCGATATTATAAATAATTGATGGATTTTGCATATCTTACAAAAAATGTGTGGAGTATAATTCATTTCCGTTTATGAGCAAAGACTTTGATTTAAAAAAGGAAGTAGTTAGGATGGTGTTAATGTAAATCATTTCAATTGTGTGTATACGGCATCAATTGTGCATTCTGATGTTGAAAAGAATGAGCCTAATCCAGGTAAAGGGAAATGAATATGCATCATTAAAAAATGAAAATGTTTTTGTTTCTTTTTAAGTAAGCTAAACCTTATGAAAACTTACTTTAGATAAGTATGTGTATATTCTTTTGCTTTTAATGTGTATATTTTTATAATTGGTTAGTCCTAAAGCCATACTTATAGTTTGGTTGAATTATGCAGGGTCCACAGGTAAAAAGCTTCTCCATTTTACTTCATGTGTTTAATATTGAAAATAATAGTCAGAATCTACTAAAGAATAAAGCAGCAAAAGAGATTGATACAATAAATGGCTGAATGAGTGATTGATTATTATTTAGTTAATAATTCCTGGCTTTTGACCTTAAGTAAATAATTTAGATCCAATAGACATTTAATTGCTTTATCTTTTTCAACTACACTAGACAACTTAATTTATTTCAGGAAAAGGAAATAATTTAAGTTAACTGCAGTTTTCTATTATGATAAAACATTAATATATATATCCATTTTGACTTATTTATACATTTTTATGTTTGTGTCTGGATTTGCTGGAATTCATAACTATCAGATATATTTCAATGCTCTTTTCCTATAGTATATTGGTTTGTGTCATTATAATTATTCTGATTCTTGAAATTAATATTATTATCAATATTTTAAATCACTTTTGTTGGAATGATTTTTCCGATTTTGACAACTATTTCTACCTATTATTTTCGCCAAATTTGGTGATGTATTTCAAGTTGGCAATCGTCGACAGACAACTTTACAAAAGCAAATTCAATCATTATCTTAAAAATTCTATTAAAGTTACATTATCATTTCTTTGTTAAAAACATTGTTTCGAATTTATTAAAACAGTAAAGAAAAATTAATTTAATGTCATTATTTTTTTTAGGTGTTTCGTTGCTTACCCGATGACTCATGTCACACATTTGAAGACCTTAAAGCTTATAAACAAGAGGGTGCAGGATTGAGTGTAACAAATATTGAAGAAGCAAGGCGGTTACTTAACAAAGTGTGTGGTTTCCTAGTGCTGACACCACTTCAATTTCTTTGCAACTCAAATCTTAACCCAACAATAACTACACAAGAAGGTATAGCACCAACTAAGTTATGGACGTAACTTACAGACAGGTGTGCACATCTTTTACATAGTATGCAATTTTATTTTATTTTTTATTTTATTTTATTTTAATATTGTATAATATACAGCTTTAAAAATGAATATTTCAAGCAATATTTAATATTAATCTGAAATAAATACATTTTATAGTTACAAATGTAAATATAAACAAGTTATGTTTATGTGGACGTTTTATTCCAGCAACTTTTATATAGCACTACTATGTCCATTCATTGTTTACTGTATTGTATTATTATTCAGTGCATTCATTTATATTCCAATGTGTAAGAGTGGATATCACTGTATGTTGCATTGATATTTATTGTATAGTTGCAGAATACAACAAATATAGCCTTACAGCATTACATGTTTCCTGTATATTACAGTACTTGCTAACAAAATTTGCCAATTAGAATCTCACCTGTTGTTTTTATTGTTATTTTAAGATTGTTTTTTAAGATTTTTAATATTTATGGCTATAAAGAGTTTACTTTACTTTCTTAGCTTACTTGTATTTATTTGGCCTTTAATACAGGCAAGAACTAATTGTGAACTTTGCACTACATTTTACATAATCAAAACTATATGCATGCAATATTTTATACTCATTGGATGACAATTTTGTATAGATTAAAAAAATAATAAGATATATTGATATTGAGAAATGAAAGATTATTACAATGGAATGAAAGGATTCTGGAAAGAAAGGAAACATGAAAGTGAATAAATGCTACAGTAATAAGAAAGTGATCAATTAGGAAGAAAATAGTAGGTTATCTAGAAAGAGTGTAAAATCATGCTACAGAAAGTGAACATATTTGTAAGTAAAAATATTCTAGAAAAAAAAAGAAGTAAAAGTAGGCCTATGCTATAAAGAAGTAAGCAGTTGTAGAAAGAAAGTTAACATGTGTTTTAGAAAGAAAATAAACATTTGTTAGAAAAAAATGAATATTTGTTTATAAGGACGTCTTCGTTGTTTGAGAGAATGTGAAGAAATTAGTGAGAATTTGTTAAAAATTTTAGGTGAATGGTTTTTTTTTTTGAAGTTTAAATTGCATTCCTTTTCCAACATAGAGATAATTGAACTATGTTCGTTATTATTATTTTATATATACTGTAGGCCTGTTATAAATAAAATAAGCTTACACCACGTTATGATGAAAGATTCCATTTTAACCCAATAAATTTGAAATATTGTACATTTGTTTTTGATTTATTTGGAAGTGTTGCTTATTATTTTTACAGATTAAAACATGACTCTTGCGGAGTATTGGTTTAAGTTTTTATTTAATACTAACTGTTTCTAAGGTATAATAACTGACAATGTCATGCCGAGACATGTTCTTAAACATGTAGTTTATCGGCACCAGGACAATAACGATCGACGTTAACTAGATAAATATAATGCATTTTTATTACATAAAAAAAATAAAATTAGAAAGTTTTTTTTAATTCTAGAACTATTAGGATAACCATTTTTGCTGTCTTTATGAAAATAATATTTAGTTTCTGTGATTAGTAATTTAACACCACTAGGGTATAGTTTTAAGAATGTTCCTAGAGTTGCTAGGTGGTGTTTGAATTCTTTTATAAAACTAATATAATTGTAAATATTATCATTCTCTTCATTTGAAGCCATCCATTCATGTTCCGATTTCATCGAACATTTACCGACCGCCTGGTTTGTCTTTTGCTGAATTTCTCGATGATTTCGATAGTTTAGTATATGAGTACCTTTTTTACTCGTACTGAATTCAGAGTCGAGTCAGTAACTTTACTTACTCGACTCTGTAACACACTGCCCATCTCAATTCGCCCATCTAACTTGGATTCGTTAAAAAAATTATTAAAAACTCATCTTTTTGCCCAGGCTTATATTGCCTTTTTCTTTCCATTTTAAATGTTAAATTTGATTGTGCATTTAATCTGAGGTGATTGCATATTTAATCTGAGGTGATTGCATACTATAAGCATTCAAAAGCACCTTTGGTGGCGAAGTACGCTCTAGAAATCTGTATTATTATTGCTGTTGTTGTTGATCATGACGTCGTTTCAAAAAAAATTATCGCAGAAAGCATAAATGATTATGCTATAGTAATAGAAAACTTTTATCATAATTTACTTTAGAAAAAAATAGGTTGTCTTAGTAATTTTTGTAAACACCTATAACGTACATCTGTTATATATTGTGCTCAGGGAATAAATTCTAACACTAAGTATTTCACTAAGAAATTAGACCATGTGCTAATGTTCAGCCATCTTCTAGAACTCCTTTATTAGTCTCCAATCCAGTCCTTATATTGCTAATATGAATATATTACACCATCCACAGATGTAGCCAGATTAAATTCACCCTATCATTTGCATGGAAACATGTTCCAAAACAAATCTTTGAATTAATATAAAAAAAAAGGAAATTTTATTGAAATAAACACAATTAAATACTCATTTAAGATGACGTCATACATTGCAATATTTGTGTGTTTGTGTTTAACAATTGCAATGACAAAGTGGTAAGGCCAATAATAGGCGAGAGTATATTATCAGTTTCTCATTAAATAACCATCTGTTGAATTTTATGTTCTTCATACCTCGTTAGAAATTTCCTATTATAGGTCTACTTATTTTGGTTAATTAACGTTTTCCAAATTTTATATTAGAGAATTATTAGATCTTTGCCAACAACACACGATTAATATTGACTGTTATGTGGCGAAATGGCGATGAGACTTTCCGTATTCTCTGTCCTCTACAGATTGTCTCTAAATTTGAAAATATCTCAGCCGTCTTACCAGGACTTACTATAGTTTACTCCACAACCATGGGCATCTATTCCTTTTTATTATACTTATCAATTAAACGTATATCTATGTAATCCATTTGTTATGGTTGGTGTACATGTTTTTAGTCGCGTGGAAGCGACTCTATAGTTCACTATGTCGGTCGGTCGGTCGGTCTGTCTGTCTGTCGGTTCGGTATCACTATGCGTTTTATTGCTTTTCTGTACTTTTTGAACTGTTTTGATGTCAACATGTGGGCATTTACGTGAAATTGTGCTATTGTAAATGACGTTAGAGTTGCGCAACGTGATTTACGCGCGATTTAACGATTTTCTCGTATTTAACATAGGTCAAAAACCAAATAACATTTTAAATTGAAACTTTGCAAAAGTTTAATTTCTATCAGGCGCTAACTTTCTGTTAAAAAAAAATGTGTTTTACACAAAGTTACGCGCGCACGCGCATTTAAAATTTTAAAATGCGCAAAAATTAATTTTTAATCAACTTTCTACGCGTTTCTTGTCATTTTGAGCATGTCAAAAACTCCCATACGCGTGCAAATTTTTACGCGCTCGGTGCGCACGTAGCGCTAAATACATACTTTTTTTGCGTGATTTATGTTTTTGCAGCCTTTTCTAATAATTTTACCAACTTTAAACAATTTCGACTTAAAATTACGTCATACGAGCACGTCGAATTGGATAATTTGCGCACGTTTTTGATGAAAAAGTTCAAAAATTCGTCAAAATTATGCCTTTTTAGTCGCGTGGACGTGACTCTATAGTTCACTATGTCGGTCGGTCTGTCTGTTGGTCTGTCGGTCGGTCTGTCTGTCGGTCCGGTATCACTATGCATTGTAGCACGCGACTTAATGGCTGTTGGCCTTGTTTAACTTCGTATAGAGTAATGAAAATGTAACATTAACATTATCACTTATAGCGCATGTACAGTTTTATCTAAATTGTTAATGTTACTTGGCAAATTGTTCCAGATTCTTGGTACAGCAACACTGACTTCAGTTCAGCATGTTAGTTTAAAATAACAATAAACAATATTACTAAAGCTAATTATTATAGGCAGCATTTGTCACCCTTTTTCCCTCTACTTCATATTGTTTGCCAAGTTTGAATTTTTGCTTTTATTTGATACCATAAGGAACATTTTTTAAAGTGGTGTCCAAATTTTTAACGCATTTTCACCTGTTGGGCGCTTTTAAATTTCCACATATGTTGTGACCCCCTTATATCTTGGCAACCGTATACATTCAATTTAGTTTCAAACATCTAACCTCTTAATAATAATTATATCTTAATAACTGCTGGTCATAAAACTTTAAAATTAATCTTAAATTGTTCATAAGGTATATTTTGTCTATTTGGTCTAATAAAGAATGTTGACAACAAATCAACATCGGCACCAGGACGATAACGATCGACGTTAACTAGATAAATATAATATGCATTTCTATTACATAAAACAAATACAATTAAAATTATTTACACGTCCAATTGAATGACGTCATGATTAGTAAGAGCATGGAGTAATCATGACGTCATATAGCGCCTAATGTTGTGAAACCTCTAAGCGCTGAACATTATTACCACAGTCATTTTTCCTGATCAAACACGTTTGGAAATATACTCCCATAATGCAGCTAGTAATCAGCGCAAAGTTGTGTCTTGATCTAATATTTATTATTAGAAGAAAAAATAAATAAAGAAATAAAATGCATATTCTATTTGTCCTAGTAAATGTGTTTCTGGACAATTTACTTTATATTTCTTTTTTTTTGTAAACACTGTAGGCCTATGTGAAAAGTGAAAATGGACGAGGACATGACTCCAGAACCAGACGATGTTGAGGTTATTTTGTATTAAGATGATGAATGAACACAAACTTTGAATAGGCCATTTTTCAAAAATAATTCTTTCACTTATAAAAAGACAAAATAAGCAACCAAAAACTTGTTTTCTGACAGACAATTGGTTTTCTTTTCTTTAAGTACAATTTTTTATCAAACTTTTAATCAAAGTGGACAAAATATTTTAATTACATAGGCCTAATGTAAATGTAACTTATTAGGCCTAAAGTTATTAAAGCTTGAAAATAAGCAAATAATAGGAGTAAGAAAAAATGTTTAGGCCTATTATTATTCTGTAAACGCTTTCTTTAGTTTTACATTCAATTGTTTAATATTTAGGTTACAGGTCTCCATCCAATTAACGACCACTTTTTAAATCCAGATTTTAGTGGTCTTTAGTATAGCCTTTGCTGGCCTTTGTCTCTGATTCGATTCCTCCAGCTCAAGATCGGCGCTAGAAGTGGTCAATTAAATTACCTAATTTAAAAAAGAATATAGGCCTACCATTATAGAGCCGAATAACGGGAGATGGTTGTAGCATAACAACTAAAACGTTGAGACATTCTCAACCATACTTTTCTTTTTATAGTGTATTTGACATACAAATCTTTAATATAAACAATCAAACAAAATATAGATTGATTATTTAAAATATTTAACAATTTGGATTAGGCCTAGGGCCTATAGGCCTATATTCAAATTTGTTCAAGTCACAAAATAAAGTCTTTAGGCCTAAACGCCAAATAACCACAATGAAAATATGTTATGTTAAATGTGTCAGAAAAAATATATTTTTCTAGTCATTTTAGAAGATTTTAGACCAAAAACTGCATATTATGAACAATTTCGCAGTGTGTTATGAACAATTTGAGACATTCTAGAGTAAGCGGTTGTCGCGTTATATGATATAGGCAGCCATTTTGAAAAAGCGCCCTCATTCGGTACAAATGCATCTAAAAGCTGGACACAAAGTAGAAATTTGTTGTTTATGATGTCATTGACCACATGAAAGTGAAAAACCAAATTTGGCAAAATTGCACCAAGTAGGCCTAAAATACAAATGCTGCCTGACTAAATCTAATTTTCTTTCGCTTGTAACACGGAGAAATCCACTTTCCTTTGGTAATAATAGGTTAATATATGTTGCTTGCCTTTATAGTGATCCTCCTCAATTGCTACAACCGAGAGGAGGGAATTGTCTACATCATGAATGTTATTATATAATGAATATGTTTAATGACTTCGCCGAATACGAAAATGAAAATCAGCCGCGATGTTATAGGCCTAACAGATTGGAAAAGAAGTTATAAAGAGTAATGATTAACTTGTACCACTAAATTTATAATTTTTGATAAAATATTGCATAGCTTAGAAAACAATATTTAGAATTATTAATGAAACGCAATTTAAGTGATTTTAATTGAAAACAAAGCTTGTAAATGTTACTGTAATCAATCCTTTCATATCCAATGTACTGTACTATGTAGGACATTAATTCAGGTCGCTTTCTAATCTATTTTGCTTTATTGTTGATTTTTACATTTCCACATATGACGTCACGTTTTGTATAAACTTCCCACCTTCTCCGTCATCTAAAATAATTTTAATCTTGTGGAGGAAACAAAACATTATTTTATCAATTTATTAAAGACAATTTACAAAGTTCTATTACCGCACGGATAAGCAATTCTGATTGTATTTTTAAAATTTTCCCTTTTAATTTTGTGATGATGTATGTTGTTATTGATGATGTATATATTTTTTTATGGGATATTATGTTGTATAAATGTCGCTTAATAGTTAAACAAAATAAGAAAGGAAACAAAAACAGCAACTTCTGTTGCAAAGAACGGTTTTTGCATAGGCAATCTAGCATTTTTAGTGAAACAAATTTAAAAAGAGATTTTAAATGGTCACAACATGATAAGATCAACACTAGAGCATCACGCCTATGTCACTCGTTTTACACAGACCAAAAAAATGTACATATTTATATATAAGCCTATATCGGTATCTTTATTTAACAAAAGACATGGACATATATAAAAATAGAAAGGCAGCACAAGTGCTGAATTGACGTATTCTTTACACAAAAAAGAGAATAAAAATTTACACAATTGAAATATAGAAAAGGTAGAATGTATATAAATATATATTATATATGTCAAAAAAAAAGGTTCCAATTGTTGAACTCCAATATTTAGTTGTTTACTTACTACTTTTTTCTAATAATTTCATTCAGTAGAGGACAGGACTATTAACCGAGATTTACATCATGAATGCTATTATATAATGAACATGTTTAATGAATTTGCCGAATACGAAAATGTAAATCGGCCGCGATGTTATAACAGATTAGAAAAGAAGTTATACAGATTTATGATTAACCTGTACCGCTAAATGTATAATTTTTGATAAAATATTGCATATCTTAGAAAACAATATTTAGAATTATTAATGAAACGCAATTTAAGTGATTTTAATTGAAAACAAAGCTTGTAAATGTTATCAATCTTTATTAGTTCATCATATTTTTCAATTTGAATTGAAATTGACTGTAATCAACCTGTCATATAAATATATATATATGTCAATAAAAAAATAGGTTCCAATTTTTAAACTCCAACATTTAGTTGTTTACTTACTACTTTTTTCTAATAATTTCATTAAGTAGAGAACAAGTCTATTATTAAATCTTTTAGTTTTTGCGACAGGGATTTTGTATTTCCTTTTATTCCTAAGTTACATTGATGAAACATTTGTTGATTTTGGTAGCCAGTGATTAAAACATTCATTTTTTATAACTTTTTTGCAAAATTATGCACAGGTTTCCCCTGCGTTGATAAATGTTCTCTAAATTTAATTCTATTATTGCCTGTTGGTGTGGTTATGATAGTTTTTGGCAAGATACATTTCTGCACCCTTTCAAGCAAACATGGAGTTTTACAGAAAGCCCACAGGGGCAGCATATTCTAAAGTAGGGCGAATATAGCCCAAGTAAACACTTAATAATTCTTTATTGTTAAAACCAGATTCTTTTAATTTTCTTATCATAAACGTTTTTTAATTTGATTTTTTTATCATTTGGTCTACGTTGCTATCCCAAGCTCATCACTTAACACGACACCTAGTAATTTGACATGGCTAACAATCGGTAGAAAAAAATTAGAAATGTGAAAATTTGTGTTTGAAATATTGGTACGACCAAAATAAATGTGCATGGTACTTGGAGGGGTTCAGCGCACGTTTATTGTTGGTTGGCCAATCCAATTATATTTTCTCTAATGAAACATTATAACGAAAAAATGACCGGCATATAAAATGCGACTAAAATGTCTGTATCCAATCAAATTACTCGGTATACAAGTTTCTAATAGCCAGCATAGGACTGTTCAGTAATTCCAAAATTACACATTTGTCACGCTCCTTGTATGGTGGAAAAGTTACATAAAATGTGAAAATAAGGGGTGAAGTTACAATTCGAAAAACCACTAATTAGAGAGTTGATTTTTACAGACTTATTGAGAATGTACATAAATGTAGTTATACTCTAATGAATTTGACGAAAAATTGGCCGAAAGTCGACATTTATCAATATTGCATAATGCGATTGAGAACTTAAGTTGAAGGTCAAATGTCGTACTTCCGGTAATTTTTTCATAAAAATGTTTCATTAGCGCAAATAAAAATATTTATAAGTTATTAAGATAAAGTAAACCTTTAATTCCACCAAGGTGGCATATTTATGCTAATTTGCATACCATCTGGATGTGATGCTTAAATTTTGATTTTTTATATGTGACCATTTAAAAAAGAAAATGAAATTTGTTTCATTTTGGGCTGTTTTTTTAAGCCAGATTACCTATCTTAATATGTTACAAGGATATTTTATTCCTACAAAAGTGTACTGAATTTGAAATAAATGTGAGTGTTAATCACAAAAGAAAAAAAATTGAAACGAAAGGTGTAAGTATTTTAACTGATAGATCACGGCCAAGATTATTACAACCCCATGTAGATACAGGATTTTGAAATATGTATTATTGGGGTTCTTCCACCCGTCCCTCCTAAACAAAGGTAATTACCTCCGCCAAGGAGGTTATGTTTGTGTGTGTGTGTCTGTGAACAGCCTGGAGGCCACAGTTTTCATCCGATTTTCACCAAATTTGGCCACAATGATCTATGCCCCAAAAGCGAGTTCGATTTGGAGAGGGAAAAGGTCATAGGTTATGGTCACAACTAAAAAAACACTATTTTACTGCCTAGAGACCACAGTTTTTATCCGATTCTCACCAAACGTAGCCACAATGATCAATGACTCATCATATAATTGTGTTTAAATTTTGAAGGGTCAGGGTCAAAGATCAAGGTCCACAAAAAAAAAAAAACTTAATGGGACTTGAACCAGCGATCTCAACTGTGACAGGCTGGATACATAACCATTACACCAAACTCTCATTCACAATTGTAGTGTGCAGTAAGCCTATTTACACTTATAACCAATGAACATTTTATGTAGGGAAATTTTACAGTAGGCGGAGGTTTGTACTCTCGGAGTACCCTCTAGTTATAATTATAATCATATACTTCCTAATCAATAAAATATTGTTATCACTAAGCTAGCAATTATTTTTGGTACCCACCGTTTACTTTTATGAAGAAATTATGATGGAATTAATTTGATATCAATACTGTGACGTGATGATGATGATATAGATATTGTTGTTATTATTATAGTGAACTCTATGGTATAACTATAACGACGATTAAGTCAGTTTAGGTACATTTTACAGGAAAACAGTTTATTATTGTTATTGTTTATATATATTTGCCATTTAAATTGGTTATTAAATTTCGTGTTTGTGATTTTGTATCGGCCTTATAATATGAATATGGTCATTCTTTGTTATTCTTCACCTTCAGCGAATTGGGTTACAGCTGAAGCGCTGTGCGCATACACATATTCGAGAGTATATATGAGAGTTATAGTCAGTGTATCACATAAAGACAAACGTTATAAATAAAAACTAAGTTTACAACTGAAACGCACGTCAAAATCACGAGGCGCCGTTTACTCTTTCAATTAGGTATATCGGTATTGGTGGTACAGTAATATGGAAGGTAAGTAGTAGTTTAAGTTTAGGCGCGTCTAAATCAAACAATTATCTTATCTAACTGCTAACACTGACAGTCATATTAATAATAATTTATATTATTACTTTTCAGGAGATACTAAATTTTAATGTTCATATTCTAATTACAGTGTTAACAAATAGGCCTAGTAACAACAAGTACAGGAGAGAAGAATTTCTTTTCTTCGTTTGGAATTATAGCTAACTGATGACGCAGGGTGTTTTGAATTGACATGCCTAACTTATGTTGTAATCGTTTAAAAAATAAGACAACACAAATATCCCGTATGTTTTAAAATTGGTTAATTAATTAATTAATTAATTAATTACATAACGTACATTGATTTCATTATCTGTTCTAGACCATGCGCTTTAAAAAAATCTGTGAAATTATAAATTAAACTCTTATTCTATTTTTAATAAAGAGCTTTAGTGCGACTGGGCGTGAATGATTTATTAAAGATATGACAATAATATTGATTGAAACTGAACCTGAAATGAGTTTTTTTCAACACACTTAAAGAGAAAGAAAGAAAGAAAGAAAGAAATTAAATTTCAGTATTTCACTGGGCGGTTTAGAATTAATGTTCTGTGCCTGATTTGTTTATATATATATTATATATATAGATCATGTTCCGAATATGAGCACTGTTTCTATAATTTACAGTATGATTTATATATATATATATATATATATATATATATATAAAAATCAGGCACAGAACACACATATATATATATATATATAAACACATTAGGCAAAGAACATTAATTCTAAACCGCCCGGTGAAATACTGAAATTTAATTAATTAATTTGGAACGATAAAGATGAGGAAATCTGTGAGAATGAGAAAAAGTCATATATAAATCCAAAGGCAAATACTGAAAAAATGATATATATATATATATAATAGGTTTATTCGATCGAGAAAACAATAATTAGTACTTTACGAGCTATAGTAAAGAACGGCATTTCCGAGAATTTGAAGATCAAAATTTCAGATGGTGGGCGTGTTTCATCAACTGAGTACATATTCTAATTCTATATCGACGATGATCTTTTGAAATTCTGCAAAACTACTCAATACCAAAAAATATATTTAAAATAGATACTTTCTAAGGTTTTGCTAGAATTGTGAATGGGCCCGAACCGTTGTTATAACCGTGTAACAGGGCCCCGGTTGCAATGTAGGCTCGTCGTCAATACATAATTATGTTGATGAATGTGAAAGGCTTCGAAGGCTTCCGTCACAAGTAGAGGAGTTTATAAAACCAATAGCAGATGATTATAAATTACTAGCATTAATACAGTCGTCGAGGTAGTGAACTCCGCTGATTTCAACCGCGTAGAGAAAGCTTGTCAAACGTATGTAAAATTATATGTAAGAGTTGCAATTGAAGTCTCATTTTCTGTTTTAAATCCATTGATACACAACAGATTGAAAGAAAGTTTAATATACGTCTGGTAGGCTAAGCGCTTATTATTAAGTATGCAATGTATGCGGTCAGTAAAATTAATTGTAACAAAACTAAATACAGACAACTTTACACTATATTTTAAATACACTTGCAAGTTTTAGATACCGTCCGTAATCTGAAGTTCAAAAAGAAAAGTCCACTGTTATTTACGAATTCGAAAGTATTTCTAGAATATATTGAAAAGAATTTAAAAAAAGGTGGTATGTCCGTAGATATGCAAATAATTAAATATTATTATTCAAATTAATGATTACCATACAGTACATGTTTACTTACTGTTTATTACTTAACAGTGGTCTGATGGTTAGGACATCTGCATATCAAGCAGAAGGTCCGGGTTCGAATCTCGGTTGGGGCGACTTTTTATCATTCTCACAGATTGCCTCATCTTATCGTTTCAAATTAATTAATTAAATTTCAGTATATAACCGGGCGGTTTAGAGTTAATGTTCTATGCCTAATGTGTTCATATATATAAAAGTATATCTCTCCGGTGATCCCGCTTCGTGAATATCAAGCACGAATGTGCGATACTCTGGTAAAGAAAAACCAGAAATTAAGTTATGTAATAATCGTATCAAAGTTCCAGCTTGGAGTCAATTGTATAAAACCTTAAAAAGATATTGGAATCTGAATTATACACATATGTCGAGCCAATTTCAATGGTAGGGGCGGTTAAGTGAAGGGGTCTTCTGCACCACCTCAGTCCAATCATATTTGGGGCTGAGGTAAGAAAATGAAAACATAGACCTTTTAGTTGGTACAATCGTATCAAACTTCTCAATTTTTTAACACTAATGTTTGTACTGTACTTTTAATTTATGGATAGGGAAAGTCACGCACTCTCCACATACATAGACTGCCCAAATCATTATGCTATAATACCAAATTTAAACTTGCAATATTTCATTTTAAAACTATACCCAGTTTCTTTCTTGCTTGTATTTAAAATGATAAAATCTACGAGACGAAAAAGTAAACCGTTACTACTATGACTATGTTATATTAATCTAAAGGACATTATTGTTGTTTTACTCATCCTCCTTTTTGTTGGATTTACTATTAGTTTAAGAAGCAAATAAATGAATGAACATTGCATTGTAGACCATCATACTACATCAGCGTGCATGTGATTTTAATTAAAACTAGTATCCTGAATATAGGTTTGTGTGAATAAAGATTACTATGCAACTAATTTACATATTTTTGTTTATTTGTATTAACAAGGCCAACAGCCATTAAGTCGCGTGCTACAATGCATAGTGATACCGGACCGACAGACAGACCGACATACCGACAGACAGACCGACAGACCGACCGACCGACCGACCGACATAGTGAACTATACTGACCGAAATTACTGAACATGTTTAAAAATGTTGAAATTTTTAAAAACATTTATATTTTTTTAATTTACACGTGCGTAGCCTGTCACTTTTGACGTGCTCGTATAACGTAATTTCGAGTTGAAAAGTAAGTCAAGAAAACAGAAATCGGGCAAAAAGAGTGCGCAACAACATTTAACGCGCAGTGCGCGCGCAAAAATATGCGCACTCATGGCAATTTTGTATAAACGCTTAAAATTGCCTGAAACGTACTCTTATTTCATCGAAAATAAATTTTGAAAATTTTAAGTGCGCGTACGCATGCGTTACATTCGCTACGCACGTAATTGTATTGCCATATGATGATTTATGCCCTGAAATTTATGAGTACCAAATTTTATTTAATTGTGATTCATGGTTGTGAAGATATGATTACAAACGTGATTTCGTTAAATCGTGCGTACGTAGACCGCGTAATTTTTTATTGCGCACCGTGAAAACATAACCACATTGATTCCTGGCCATAAGGAATATACTGTGAAAAATTGACCTAGCTAGATTAAACTGATATCAAGATAAGGTCAGAAAGCGATAAAACGCATAGTGATACCGGACCGACAGACCGACAGACCGACAGACCGACAGACCGACCGACCGACATAGTGAACTATAGAGTCGCTTCCACGCGACTAAAAAGATTCAATATAACTAAGCATGTTGCATCAAACAGCTTATTGTAATGGAGGGAAAACAAACCTACGTTCTTTAGAATTAAATTATTAATTTTAAGTTTTATTTAAAATCACATATACTGAGTAGTATGATGTTTAAGGTTTACTGTGCAATGTCATAATAAACATGGTAAGCTTCTTAATTAGTATTAGTTATAAATTAGTATAAGTTAGTGATTCCAACAAAAAGGAGGACGAGTAAATAAACAATTTCCTTTATAACATAATATATAGTCATACTACGGTTATTTTGATTTGTTGTTATTGTTCAACTATGGTTTTAAAATATGTAACAGTATACTGTATAGCATTTGTCATTCATTTATCGGAGGTCTTTAAAATGGTTAAAGAGTGATATAGTTTAGATTGTAATTATAATACTAAATATTAATAATGATCTTGGTGATGAGAGATTTAACTGTGATGTTTTTCATTAGAATGAATAGAATGATGTATCTACCTAGGACTCCCGATACAAAGTATTCATAGTAGGCCTATATACTCACACAACAGTAACTGTTATTTTGATATTAAGCAAGACAATATTCGCTAGTTATTAAACATGTTAGTGTGCTCCACGCAAAAATGTTTGTACCAGCTATAGGTTAAATGTCAAAATAAGGTGTTTTTAAACATTTTGTGTATTTCTGTTGTATTAGAGCAAGTATAAGTATATAGACAAGTTCTATTTCCTCTGAAATACGATGTAAGAAGCATTTTTGGGTAGAAGCTGGGATCCACTTGATTTAGGATATTTCGACCTCGCTGATTACGAATATGGCGGATCCCAAGCGAAATTCGGCCATCTAAGCCCTTAATTTGCATAATTAAAAATGGCGGCCATTTTTTATAATTACCCTATATCACGAGAACCACTAGTCACAGATAATTAATTTTGGTGTCAACATGTTTTAAATAAATAAATGTTGGTCTTATGACATTTTTTTTCTTTTTAAATTGTTTAAAACATGTGTGTTTCTATCCTGTCTAATGGCACATTTTGTACAAGAATGGCCGATAGTATGGTTATTGACCTTTGAACTACAGCATAGGCCTACTGTATACTAAATATAATATAATTGCATAACTATGAAATTATTTATACACAATAATAATTAGTAAAATTATAAAATTCACTGCCATCAAATATGATGTATTATGATTTATATAGATTTATAAAAAAATGAACATGCAAGTTACATTTGGAAATTACCTGCCATCAATATGATGGAGTATGATTATAGATTTTTAAAGATGTGAACATGTTAGCAACATTTGGAAATTACCTGCCATCAATATGATGGAGTATGATTATAGATTTTTAAAGATGTGAACATGTCAGCAACATTTGGAAATTACCTGCCATCAATATGATGGAGTATGATTATAGATTTTTAAAGATGTGAACATGTCAGCAACATTTGGAAATTACCTGCCATCAATATTATGGATTATGATTATAGATTTAAAAAAGAATTTGAACACGTCAGCTAGATTTGGAAATTTGGAAATTACCTGCTATATATGATGGATTATGATTGTAGGCCTATAGGTTTGAAAGAAAATGTGAACACGTAAGCTACATTTGGAATGAACATGTTAAGGGCATCAGTTTTGATCATTCATGCAAAGGTTTCCGTCATCTTTAGCGTTGTTACAGCAGCATAAAGCTGTACATGATAGTTTTGACTTCTTGCACCTACATCTATATGGTTATGCATCGTGTCTTGCATCCACAATAAATCATCTCTATCGAAGCAGTAGGAATAGCTTCATTTTTCAGATGCACTGGTTGAAGTTTACCATTAGATAGCTCCCAACCTAAATCTGTTGGTAATGGCAAGTGCTGGATTGGCGATACAGCTTTTTTCCATATGAGTGATTGGAAGTGTGTTCTTTTTATATGCTGGTGCACTGCATCGCTTGTTGGAGGTATGCCTCTGGTTTTGTTTTTTTTTAAAACATGGCATGCCTAACTTAAAACTGTCGATAAAGGACACCACCAGACAAAGATGAACCAAAACACAGCCAGCCAAATTGCTGGTCGAACTTTTTGGCATTACAAGAAAATAAAGCAGATCTAGCACGATTTCTATCAGAGGAGTTGATTCGTCAAGCTCCTATAGACAAAGAAATTGTCACAGCTGGTGGATTTATGGAAGAATCAGTTGTTAAATCATCAAAAGTCTACACGAATACATTGTCTCTGGTAGGATATCATGAAGAAGCGGACACGCGACTTGTCATGCTGCCAATGTCCGATACGACACAGTTGTAGTTGCTTCTAGGGATACAGGCGTACTAGTGATTCTAGTGTCTCACTACCAAAGCATGGTATCCAAATGGATGATG
Organism: Antedon mediterranea; assembly: GCF_964355755.1. Classification (NCBI taxonomy): domain Eukaryota; kingdom Metazoa; phylum Echinodermata; class Crinoidea; order Comatulida; family Antedonidae; genus Antedon; species Antedon mediterranea. Next base: position 24,346,953 of record NC_092671.1, read on the forward strand.
ACAGGTACATCCAAAAAAAGAAAGTATCTATAAAAGACATTTTTCAAGCCTTGCCGGATGGTTCTGCAAAAGCACTGATTCCATTCCACACTATTAGTAGATGCGATACTACCTGATATCCAGGGAAGAGTTAAATTACATTAATACATACATACAGTAATTTAACTCTTCCCTGCTCATATCTAAGTGGTCACTTAAAGGCATCGGCATGGGAAGTATTACAAAAAAATTATGAACTAATTAAAGACCTGGGAGAAAACCTATCAGTGACCAAGTTATTATGAAATCGGAAAGATTCATTTGCTACGTTTACGGTGTTGGTCAAGTTAAAAGTACCAATGAAGTTAGGCATGCCATGTTTAAAAAAAAAAAACCAGAGGCATTACCTCCAACAAGCGATGCAGTGCACCAACATATAAAAAGAGCACACTTCCAAGCACTCGTATGGAAAAAAGCTGTATCGCCAATCCAGCATTTGCCATCACCAACAGATTTTGGTTGGGAGCTATCTAATGGTAAACTTCAACCAGTGCTTCTGAAAAATGAAGCTATTCCTACTCCTTCGTTAGAGATGATTTATTGTGGATGCAAGACACGATGCATAACCAATAGATGTAGGTGCAAGAAGTCAAAACTACCATGTACAGCTTTATGCCGCTGTAACAACGCTAAAGATGACGGAAACCTTTGCATGAATGATCAAAACTGATGCCCTTAACATGTTCATTCCGAATGTAGCTTACGTGTTCACATTTTCTTTCAAACCTATACAATCATAATCCATCATATTGATGACAGGTAATTTCCAAATTTCCAAATGTAGCTGACGTGTTCAAATTCTTTTTTTAATCTATAATCATAATCCATCATATTGATGGCAGGTAATTTTCAAATGTAGCTTACGTGTTCACATCTTTAAAAATCTATACAATCATAATCCATCATATTGATGGCAGGTAATTTCCAAATTTCCAAATGTAGCTGACGTGTTACAATTCTTTTTTAAATCTATAATCATAATCCATCATATTGATGGCAGGTAATTTTCAAATGTAGCTTACGTGTTCAAATTCTTTTTTAAATCTATAATCATACTCCATCATATTGATAGCAGGTAATTTCCAAATTTCCAAATGTAGCTGACGTGTTACAATTCTTTTTTAAATCTATAATCATAATCCATCATATTGATGGCAGGTAATTTTCAAATGTAGCTTACGTGTTCAAATTCTTTTTTAAATCTATAATCATACTCCATCATATTGATGGCAGGTAATTTCCAAATGTAACTTGCGTGCTCAAATTTTTTTTTAATCTATATAAATCATAATACATCATATTTGATGGCAGTGAATTTTATAATTTTACTAATTATTATTGTGTATAAATAATTTCATAGTTATGCAATTATATTATACTGTATTTAGTATACAGTAGGCCTATGCTGTATTTTAAAGGTCAATAACCATACTATCGGCCATTCTTGTACAAAATGTGCCATTAGACTGGATAGAAACACACATGTTTAAAACAATTTAAAAAGAAAAAAAAATCATAAGACCACAATTTTCAAAGTTATATTATTATATTTGACTAATAGTTCAAAGGTCAATAGTTGTAGAATCGGCCATTTTTTGTAAAAACATTTCATTATAATAAATATGAATGTATAGTTTCTGAACAATTTGAGCCCTATTTCGTGTCTCTCAGATTATTGGTTACTGAGATACGATAAATCAAGGTCAAAGGTCAAAATGTCAGAAATAAGACTTGCATCCATTTTTTGAGAAAATGTGTCATTAAAGTGAATATAAAAACATATATTTAAAACAATTTGAGACCAAAATTAATTATCTGTGACTAGTGGTTCTCGAGATATAGGGTAATTATAAAAAATGGCCGCCATTTTTAATTATGCAAATTAAGGGCTTAGATGGCCGAATTTCGCTTGGGATCCGCCATATTCGTAATCAGCGAGGTCGAAATATCCTAAATCAAGTGGATCCCAGCTTCTACCCAAAAATGCTTCTTGATTCGTTTTCTAGGCCGTTTTTTGAGAAATGGAACCTGTCTATATATATATTGCGAGTAATTTGAGACTAAAATTATAACTTTTCGACTAGTGGTTGCTGAGATATTGATATGGCCATTTTCTTGACCAATGGTAAAATATAAAAGTTTCACGATAATTTTTAGTAAAAAATTGTCCATTAAAGTGAATTGAAATATATATATATATTATACTGAATATTTTGACACCAACTATGACTATATCCGCCCAACGATTTCTGAGATATGAAATGTGTGCTCTAAGCCAAAAATGTTTGTGCCGGCTATATGCCTAAGGCCTAAATAAAATTAAATAAAATAAAATTTGAGACAACAATTATCACTTTCTGACTAGTTTTTCGGCCAACAGCAACACATTGATTTGTATTGATATAAAAAGCAAAAAAAAACATTGTTAGCATAGTTTGCTAGAGGGTGCAGGGAGGTAAGCCCTTTCTAGCTCCTCAACTAAATTCATTCCTATGGTTAAGTGAGCTGGTTTCAGGCTTCTATATGTAAATTTACGTAAGGGCAAAATTTGGTAAATCGTGCGTTATTTCTAGAATGTTTACTCGATGGTATGTAAAGTTGGCTCGTAGGCCTACTTTCGGTACTGATTTTAACCACCAGATGTAACACTGTTTACTCATTAAATTTAGTTAGATAATTAGTTATTGACAATTAAAACGAATTTAGGTTCAACGATTTTCCCAAAATAGGGTTGTTTCCCGATCATGTCACACTGTCTAATGGATGTCCTCATGAAAAATACCTGCACACAATAATACGAGGATACTTCGCATTTTCCTATCTCCTCCTACGATAATTGTTTTTAATAGCTGAAAACTGGTTGAAGAACTCGAGTACAGTATCATAATGTTGAAGACAGGCCGATTTTCTTTAAAAAATACTATTTTGAAAGATTTAATATACGTTTATACAAATGTATTAATTTGCGATGAATGAAAAATTCCAATCTCCCAGACTTGGTTTAACACAAGTAGGTAAATGTATGGGCCCTTGGAGAATAAAACTTATATATAGTATTGTAATACTTTGACAATATTGTAAATACTGTACGTATTAACCATTTTTGGTCGCCATTTGAATCGAAATTGTCTTACTGTGAATGTGGTTCCTGTTAGATAAACAAAATATACAAAGAACATTTATTACTGTGACTGTGGGTAGATTACTGACAGTTGCTTCTCAGCGTTTGTATTAATTAATAATTATAACAAATATAAACGTCGTAGTGGTGTATCGTTACATGTAGGCTACGGTACTTTACTATTTCAATCGACTATTTAAGAGCCATTGTCTGTAAGAATCAAAGAAATATCAAAAAAAGTGGCAGACTCAAAAAAATGGATTTCTTTCAAATTTTGGACATGGCTATATATGTGTTGAGAGAAATCAAATATGAAGTATTTTTTATTTCAAACGTATATTTCCATGGCAACGGCCAAATTTGTGTTTTTGACAAATGTTGTCCTTTTTTAAGGTTTTTTAAAATGGATATTGGCACTACTTTGATGAGCGATATTTTTGTGTTGTTCATTTAATTATAAAAAATAATTAGTGTATGCATAATAACAATGCATTGTGTACCTGTTTCAAATTTTTTTATTTTTTTTTATTTCATACTTTGGGAGATACCATTTATTTAAAAAGGGGTGTTTTTCACTTTTTTTAAATTGTTCAATGCAACTAAACTTTACTTCACCATAACGCCCAAAGTGGTGTATTTTTTTAGCTGATTTATTACAAATAGGTAGTTCTAATGTTTAATAATTGATTTCTAAAATAAAATACTGGGGTAAATTTAAAATCTACAAGCAGTGTTGCGAGAAACATAGGCATTTTTATATAAAAAAAACATGGTATATTAGTAAAAACATTTTATTTTCTTTGATTATTTGATTTGAAACTCATTGGTCAGAAAAATTCTTAATGTTTTATATAGTTCTAGTTGTGTTGTGAGAAAAAAAATTAATTTTTAGTTATAGATTCTGTAATTCCCAGTTTTAATGTCATTTTATAGGTTATATCCTCTGGAAATTTGAATAAATTATCAGATCGTTGTGAATTTTAATCTTTGCAACAGATTACTCCTCTCTTATTTTGAAGCTCCTCTTTCATTTGTTTACTTCTTTTATTTGCTAACCTAAGCAGATCCCATATGCCCATCCACCACCACTTTCGACTACCACCCCTCCCCACCCCCACCCCGACTATAACCACAAAAAGATGATAAACTGCAACACTTTGGTCGATCATCCACTATAGAGTGTCAAATGCATGCATTCAAGCACCACCCACACTGCCGCTACTATCGCCCCAATGAATAGACGGATTCAAACTCCTCCATCCAACCACCTCCCCCCTTTTCTCCAAGCCCCCACCCACCCCAAGTTAAAAATTGCAATGCAAAAGATAGGACATAAAGTTAAGTTTTTAGACCCTCGCCTTCAACCACCTAACTATTTAAAAGTCCTGGATCCACCACTTTCCCCTCCCCAAAATAGAACCAATCAAAAGTCAATGATATACTCAGGTATGTTAATGCTACATAACAAATATTGAAGCCCTGATTTGAAATTTCATTTCATTTAAGGTCAGCATGTAAAATATCACACTTAATTATTAAATATTGGTTTTAAATTCTATATTTTTTTTACTGTGATTTTTCAGTAATAATTATTAATTAATAATTATCTGATAATTATTTAATTTCCCTTAGTAATGCATAGCAACAGTTACTATGGTAACTAAAAATGAGATATTCTTTAGATTTTTCATATTTATCTCATACAAATTTAAATTTGTAGATTATTAGCAGGCATGCCTTATTTGCATTTTCAAATTACCGTTTCACAAGGTCATATTCGTAAGCACTTTCTTCTGTGATTATTTTTATTCATGAAAACCCCATATTTTATTTACAGCGGCCACCTCCCTTAACGGACGCACTTTGAAAAGCCTGTTTGTTCTTCCTATCTAATTAGTGCATTTGGTGCTTACCGTAAGCAGCTGCGAGCACCTTTTTATACTAAAAATGAGATTTTTTGTAAGCGGCCAATCGAAAAATGTGATACTTATTGCATGGACCTATGAATTAGAGGTGCATGTTTATTGTATTTCTTTATATATTAGCTTTATTTTGAAGAGGTTTTAAAAACATTACTGTGAAGAGATGAGAAAACTACACAGATTTTGACCGACCATTTTTCATATGATAAAAGTTTTTAAAATTTGTCTGAAAATGCTAAAAAATACTAAACCACCTGATTATAAATAATAATATGCCTACAATTAGCTGGAAAATTGAGAGGCTCGTTTCATTAAGAATATCGTATATAGCCATAATAAGTGATTTTGGCCCTTTATCGGCAGAACCTCCCGTAAGGGGTCACCGCCCGTAAGCGGCCACTTTTCCAGGTCCCAAGGGTGACCACTTACGGGAGGTTCAACTGTATTTAACAAAACAATTATCCTTAGTTACGCATAGAAACAGGTTCTAAGATAACATAAATAATACATTTTGACATAACTTGACCCAAAAAATTTTTTTCACAAGGTCAGACATTTTCTGGGATTCAGTAGATAAGTAAATTTGGGAAAAGGTAGTAAAGCTATGTAATCAATTGTTTGTAGTCATGAAACCCCATATTAAAAATATTGTACTTAGTTACGTATAGAAACAGTTGCTACAATACACTATAGGTAAAATGTTGATGTCATTTGACCTAAATATGTAAAATTTTTATTTTTTCATGAAACTCCATATTTAATTTTTTTTTAAAATATCATTTGTTACGTAAACAGGTTTAAGATAACACTAAAGGTCATTTTTTTTTACCTTTATTCAGATTCGTCAAGACTTTCTTTCTGAGATTATTAGGATTCAGTATTTAAAGTAAATTTAGCAAAAATTAGAAATGTAAAACTATGTAGAAAAAATGTTTTTTATTTATGAAAAACCCCTTATTTTTTTTAAATTTTCGCATAGAAACAGTTACTATGGTAAAATGTTGACCTCAAAATGAATGAATTTACAAGGTCAAGTTTGTCATTAATGGAATGCAGTAGAAGTAAAATTGAGAAACATGTACAAATGCAATCAATTCTTTGTATTTATAAAAACGCCATTTTTTACGTTTTTTAAAAATTACTTTCCTTAGTTACACATATAAATGGTTGCTAAGGTAACACTATAGGTAAAATATGAAAATTGTTGAGAATTGTTATGAACTATCTTGTAAATTTTGATCAAACATTAATAGTTGTAGTAAAGTGGGGACCTGTCCTGTTTTGCAATCTGACCCCTTTTGACCTCAAATGACCTATTTACAAGGTCAGATTTTTTGGGAGGTCTTTCTGTATCTCTTTACACAAAATAGATTTAAAAATTTATAAAAACCATTGACTCAATTATTTCCAAGTTTAACATTATTTTCCATCAACTAAATATTTCAATGCAAAATACTGTTTTTCTGGCAATTAATTGAAATAAACCTGGCAACACATTCTCCTATTTTATCTAAACTATTCGTATGACTCTAGTAGCAATATGACAAGCCATATATACATTTTATTATTGGATTAGCCATATTTAAATTGTGTTTCATGTGTTTTGTTTGTTGATATTTTGTTATATTTTTTGCATTTTTTGTATTTTCCTGGCAACACAAAACCTATGTACGAAATTTACCCCAGTGTTTTTTTCGTGATTATTGTTGAAAAACCTATTGACTATCAAATTAAAAAACCTCATTGATTTAAAAACACCACTTTGGAAGTTATAGGTACGTTTATGAGGTATACTTTTATAAAAAAAATATTTTTTAAAAACACCCCTTTTTAAAATAATGGTATCAACCAAACTCCATTTTGTAATTTTTTTTTTTCTACATTAAATGGAACTCAATACATGTTGTTTACACTGCTATAAACAAAAACTGTATAATGTAAGTATTTTTGGTTAAAATAAGTATACAAGTTTGTACTTTTTCACTATAGAAAATCTGTGAAAAATGGCAAAAACATCAAAATTTGGATAATTGACCGTTGTCATGGCAACGGAGGCTAAAAATTAAAATGAATGTTGTAGATATGCTTTTTATTGAAATGTCTATTCATGGTAAAAATTTGAGAGAAATCCATTTTTTTACATCTGCCACCAAATCTTTGATTTTTACAGACAATGGCTCTTAACAGGGACAGTTTTAAAAAAGTATTATAAATGTTTTACTGTGTTTAGTGGTATATTATTGATAAGCCTATAAAACATTTAAAACAATATTTCGTTACTGAGTGGATAGAGAATATATTTAGAAATTGTTCTACTCATCCTTTTCCCCATCCCTCAACTCTAATGTTATATACAAAACACAAATTGGGTTTGTTTAAATGACTTCAAATAAAAAAAATTGGACTCATTTTTAAGACAAGGCCTAATTTCCAGGGTGCTAATTTTACATAAATCATCGTGTCTATTTATTCGTTTATGTAAACGACAATGTACTATAGTCCTGCGGTACGTACATTGTTTACGCTGAAATTGCCTCCTTTTTTATATATAATTATCATTGGTTTTATACTTTTATACAAATTTTAATATTGAACAAATGTAAATATCTTTGTAATTCAGCTAAGGCTGCGATAATGATATTGAAATAAATGAAATGAAATGAAAAAAAAAAAAAAAAAAAAAAAAAAAAATTACTGTGTATTCGAGAACCATCTGTGGACACGACCATCTAGTTCATACAATGTAATATATTACTCTTGTAAGCTTATAGATTACATCGTTTCTTAATATTTGAATACACTATTTGTAGCATTGACGTCTGACCTAAAATGTTTAAATAATTTTGTTTATAATCTCTGACTTGTGCAGTAGTTTGAATATATTTGATTCGTGTGTTCATTTGTAATATTACAGGTTTATTTTTGTTATTGTATTGTTCAACGTATATTTCAGCCTTTTGACTGCTGATATGTCTTTGTATTTTTACACTTAGGCCTATATAAAGTAAAAATAACATTATTGTACATTTTCACCTTTTTTCTTCCAGGGCAAAAATCTAAAATATTGTTCGTGTTAATATTGATTTCGTTTGGTTTATGTGAACAAATTTTGTGCGATACAATACGATGTGGTTCTGAATTCAGAACAGCAGTACGAACAGTTTGCAGGTCAAAACGCAGTTTAGATCGGAATAAAGGTATTTTATATACAATTTAAATCATTTCCTTGCATGTAATACAGCCTTTTTTACTAATTTTGTCACAACTTCAATTATCGACTTAAGGACAATTATAATCTCTTAATAATGTGTTTACGTTATGTTTGAATTTCGCATACGGTGTAATAAATCACCTGCATATCATTGCTATACTACTGTGTTATTGAGTTTTCATGTTACATTAAAAGCAACACAAACCAACAGACTGGAATTTTTCTTTTATTTGGAAATATGGTTTTTACTGTTTTTATTTAAATTGTTCAAAGCCCCAACGTCAAACCACACAGCATGATTTTCCAAATCGGTTTATCTGTAATCTGTTTTTTATTTGGAAACTGGGTATGTTATCTGAATCGAATTTATATACTATAGTAGTAGTTTAGGCCTAATGGTATTTATATACTGTGTTTAATGTTAATTCCATAAGATATAATAGATAATGGAAATTAACAATACTATGGATAACATACAATATGGGGCTCAGACTTAAACTAAGAAATATATTTATTTCTAATAATTGCATTATAAACTGATTTTTTTCTGTTTGTTTTCACAGCATTATTAGGAAACCTTCGGAAAAGATTTCAAACATTGAGCGAATGGTCAAGAAGAAACAACAAACCATTTTCACGTTTACGGAAGAGTACCGGTAGTTATTCAGGCCCTCATGACTTTTGTTGCACTCGTGGTTGTTCCGATTTATTTATACGAACAGAAATCTGCTAAAACCCTACGAATTTTATTTAAACATAATATGTTAAATAACCATTGTTTATCAATTTTAAAAATATTTCTTTTAAACGCTTCATTTGTCATATTATTTATGCAGTAATAAGAAACTGAACCTAAAACATTGTGTGTTTTAAATGCAGAAGCAAAGTCATGTGTTACAGTTAATGGTCATTTATCTTGTTTTTTCTTGTATTAAGAGGATGTAGACAAGGAGACCCACTATTGCCATATATTTTTATTCTGTGTGCAGAAATACTTGGGGATATGGTGAGACAAAACCAACAAATCAGAGGTTACCAGTTAGATGGGTTAAATATTTCTATAAAGCAATATGCAGATGACACGACATTTATTTTAAATGGTTCAAAAGAGTCTTTTCAGAACACACTCTCTACTCTTGAAAAATTTTCAAAAATGTCAGGACTGCAGATAAATGTTGAAAAATCAGTAGCCATATGAATTGGGGCAAGAAAATACAGTAACATAAAATTATGCCCAGAGTTTGATCTCAAATGGGAAAAACGATATTTTAAACTACTCGGAATACATTTCTCACTTGACCTTAATGAAATGCTAGACCTAAATTATGGACCTGCAGTAGACAAAATTAACAAGCTTGTAGAGGTGTGGTCGAAAAGAAGGCTGACAGTTTTAGGTAGAATTGTTGTATGTAAATCTTTGATGCTATCAAAACTTAACTATCTGTTTAATGCTTTACCAAACCCAGACCTGAAAACACTTCAGAAAATACATAATTCCTTTTAAAAATTTATTTGGGGTAATAAGCCAGATAGGGTTAAAAGAAATGCAATGATACAAGGATACTCAGAGGGTGGAACAAAAATGGTAGATATTTTTAGTTATGTAAAATCTGTAAAAGTAGCATGGATGAGGAGAGTGAGACAGGATGACAATATAAATTCCATGTTCAACACTTTTGTAAAGACATCCTGTTCAATTTTCGATTATGGATCCTCTCCACTGTTGGAAATTTCTAAAAAGTTAAGCAACCCGTTTTGGAAGGATGTTTTGAATTCCTGGGCTGAATTGACAAAAATTAGAAATGCAAATTTAGACTTAAATGGAGTTTTAAGTTCATCTTTATGGAGAAATAGTGACATAAAGAGAGACAAAAAAAAACCAGTGTACTATGATAGATGGTTTAAAAAGGGAATTCGTTTTGTTAATGATCTTGTTAAAACAGATGGAGATTTTTTGAGCTATGAAGAATTTAGGTTCAAATACAACATAAAGTGTAATTACTTAGACTACCAAGGTATTATCGATGCTATTAAGACACAGTGGAATAGACTGTTGCCGTTTAAGTGCAACATTGAAAACCCAGTAAACATAAATTATAATTTTCTATTCTATAAATGTAAATATGGTATTAAGGGTTTCTATAAAATATTTACCTCTGATAAACTGGAAGTTTCGATGGTGAGAGAAAAGTGTTCAAAAGAAATGGAGAAAGAATTGGAAAAGGATGAATGGAAACGAATTTGCTCTTTTCCTTTCATCTCGACAAGAAATATAAAGTATCAGTGGTTTCAATATAGAATTTTAACAACAAACACCTTTCTAAAAAAAATTAAGATAAGAATTGTGATCTTTGTACTTTTTGTAAAATTTACACTGAAACAATGCAGCATATATTTTATGGTTGTATCCATGCAAATACTTTGTGGGCTTTTGTTATTCAACAAATTAAAAGCAAACAAATGAATAGGAGGAATTATAATTTAGAGAAAACCCTTACAAGTGAATGCATCTTATTTGGTAATGCTTACAATGCTGTAAATAATCTTGTCATTTTAGTAAAATATTTTATTTAGCCTACCGTATATAAGACGCACTTTTGACACGAAAATTTGACCTCTAAATTTTGGGTGCGTCTTATACACCGGTAACTTCCTCACGCACCCTTAAAAAGCTAGTTAACAGTGTACAGTAGCTAGCTAGGAGGCCTACCTACCTAACCTAGCCTATTAAAAATAGTGTACTACTCTGCAATGTAGGCCTAGCTAGTTACTCCTGTCGAATCACGGTTGATTACCACATTGTGGTAACAAGTTTATTGAATTTTTAATTAAGGTATAAATTGTCATCCCCGACTGTAATAATTAATATTTACAGTACTTGCATGAGATATTCTATCCAGGCCAAGTACTCTCTGAACTCGCGGGTGTGTATTCTAGCAGCATGCAGCATCGCAGCACAACATATTTATGGAAGAGTCCATTAATTATGGTGGTGTCAAATTTTAACTACACAAAAACTATTTCCCTTGATCAAGGTGGTTTATTTTATTACATCTCTATGTCAACAATCCAATAAATTTAAAATCATGTAGGCGATAGTTCGTATGTCAAGCGATATCTAAAAGAGCGTGTTGTTATTGTGTTAAGTAGCTTCCCCTAATCTCATAATGTATATGGCCAACAGTGCTGGCCTCGCGGCCAGGCAAGGAGGAGCACATGGTTAGTGCTCTCCTTACTGTAAATGCATGCATGCATAGGAAAGATTTTCATATACCGTACATGATATTCCTGCTTCATTTTCAGCCCAAAAACTGAACATCGTTTAGATTGATTTTATATAATGGTCATACACACAATAAGAAGGTATATATTTAAATAATATGAAATTAAAGTTACTTAAATAGACATAGGCTAGCCCTACCCACACAGTGCATCGTAACTGAAAAAAATATGGTAATTTCCCTTTTCACTGAACGTTCAGTTGAGACTGATTACGATGTAATAAAGGCAATCAAACAAAATTATATCATTATTTGATTCAATAAATATGTCTCAAATTTCATTGTTTTATATGTAAAATACCATTGTTTTGATTGTAAAATGTTAAAATTTCGGCCTAGAAATAAGTGCGTCTTATACATCGACTACATAAAAAATACTAATATTTCAGTCTCCGTTATGGGTGTGTCTTATACACAGGTGCGACTTGTACACCGAAATATACGGTACATATCTAGATGTTCTGATATTAAACCATCAAATTCAGGACTGGTTAATTTTTTAAGTCGTATTATAAAAATAGAAGAGTACTTACATTTGATAAA